>NC_044068.1:5000-305000 GCF_902167405.1 Gadus morhua | reverse complement strand
CATAATAACTGCACACGTGTGTAGCTTTGTAGCAGTAAATTACTTTTAATGTCCACCTTACAATAACCCAACAAGTCTAACCCACCGATACAAAGCTCACAGTGACTATGTGTAAAGATATGTGCGAGTGTCTTGACTTTGTCTTGTCGGCTCTCCTCTCCATCCTCTCCTCTTAGTTTCTCCTCTCTCCTTCCTCTCTCTTCTCTTCCTCCTCTCTCCTATGTCTCCTCTCCTCTCTAGCTCATCCAGGATTGTGTTTATCATTGTTACGCATCAAAATGATGTGTGTTCAAACTGCAACGGTAAGCATAAGTTGATTTGTTGAGTCAAATATTGTTCAGTACATGTCAGCGTGGGAGTGTGTGTGGAGGACGGCTGGTTGAAGCAGCCTCACCTGCTGAGTCTGATTGGACTCTGGGGCTTGGTGAGGGACACACCTGTTGCTCATTGAGTAATCGGTGCGCACTGGTTGAACCAGCCGTTTAGGGCGTGGTCACACCACAATGAGGTGCTTTCAGTGTCAAAGATTTGGGCACATTTCTAAAATCTGTAAGGAAAAGAGGGGGTGTGCGAAATGCTCAGGGGATCATGAGTATGGGAAGTGTGAGGGGGCCAAGTTAAAAGGTTGTAGTTGTGGGGGTGAACATGTGGTCAATTTTGGAGGCTGTGAAATAATGAAAGAGGAAGTTGCAGTTCAGAAGGTGAAAGTGTTGGACAAAGGGACCTATGCAGAAGCAGTGAAGGCGGTGAAACAGAGGCTAGGTGCTAAGAGTCAGGGAATGGTAGCAGCCTGGGGGGCGGAAGGGAAGTGACGAGGGAGTCGATGGGAGAGCAGCACGATAGGGGCTGGGGGAAAGAGATCCTCCTCAACGAGGCTTTGGCGACTGACTATGTACAGAAGGACGCTCGGAGGCTAGAGTTTGGATGCTAGGAGAGTTGGAGACTGGACAGTGCAACAGTTGAGAGAGAAGGAGGATGGCGAAGTCTGGTATCGTTAGTGATGATATGGAGTATGATGATTCAGATGCAGAAATTTGGAATCCCGTGACCAGTAGGAAAAAGAATAGAAGAAGAACAAGAAGGTGTTCTGAGATGAATGACAGTGACGGAGAAAAGCAGAATGAGTCGAAAAAAGCAAGGAGGAAGGAGGAAGGAGAAGTGTGGAAAGTGATTGTGGAGTTTGAAGAGATAGCTAGTAGCAAGCTACACCCAGTCAAACTGTCGAAAGCTATGAGGAATGAGATTGGTTCGGTCAAACAGGCAAGGTTCTTGAGCAAAGGAAGGATGTTAATAGAAACTGTTAACAAAGATCAGCAAGAAAAGATTTTGAAAATGAGTACACTGAACGAAGTGAGAATCAAAAGTCAAATCCCTGGTATAAATCGTAAGATACGTGGAGTGATAACCGGAGTGCCAATAGACTTAAGTATTGAAGAACTGCAGAAAGAAATCAAGGGAGCCAAAGTGACTGTTGAAAAAAGGTTGTCCACTAGATACCAGGGGAAAATAGTGGACAGTTTGTCTGTGCTTATTCAGTTTGAAGGGGCAATAAAGGATAAGGTTACGATTGGATACCTGAGTTACCCGGTTAGAGAATTTGTTCCCAGGCCATTGCGGTGCTTTAAATGCCAGAGGTTTGGGCATATAGCAGGACAATGTAGGGCAAAGCCAAGATGTGCCAAATGTGCAGGGGAACATGAATACGGTCAATGCGAGGCAGAGGCTAAAGCTAAATGCTGCAATTGTGGAGGGGATCACAGTGCGGCATATCAAGGATGCGAAGCACAGATTAAAGCAAAAGAAGTTCAGAAATATAAAGTCCAGAATAAAGTAACATATGCAGAGGCAATCAAACAAGTAAAAGGACCACAAGGTGGTGCAAGTGTGGGTGTTGTTGAACCCTCTCAGTATTCACCGCAAGCTTTAAAGCCAGTAGGTTTGCAATGTGATGTGAATAAGGACACTTTGATTGTGGATAAGGCTAACTTTGTATTCTTCATGGCGAAGGTCATAAATCTAGCTATGCAGGACAAAAATACAAGGTCAGATCGGATAAAGATTGTTGTGGAGGCAGCAAGGGAATACTTAGACATAAAGGATGTAACGGGAGAGATGGTACAGGATGAGATCAATAGAAATGAAGGGGTTACTAAGTAGTATAATTATGGGGTTCCTTATTCTGCAGTGGAATGCCAGAAGCCTGATATCGAATGGGCAAGAATTTAAGAGATATATAGAAAAATTAGACGTTAAACCAGAAATCATTTGTATACAAGAAACATGGATGAAATCACACTTGGATTTTAAAATTGTAGGATACAACTCAGTTAGACTGGATAGGAATGAGCGGCAGGCAGGGGGATGTGCAACGTTTATTAAGGAAGGAGTATTGTATGAAAGAGTACCAATGAATTATGAAACTAGTCTAGAGATAATTGTTATTGAAATCTGGGTTAATAAAAGGAAAATGACTATAATCAATTTGTACAATCCATGTAAGAAAATGAAGTTGGAGGAATTGGAGAGGGTAGGACAAAGGCAAAATGCTATATGGTGTGGAGATTTGAATGCACACAGCACGTTATGGGGAGGAAGGAAAGATGATGATAATGGGAAGGTGATAGAGGAATTAATGGACAACAAGGGAATAGTTTGTTTAAATAATGGGGAGGGGACAAGAATAAATGTAAGCAATGGAGTGGAGTCAGCGTTAGATCTTACACTAGTAACAGATACACTGGCAGGAGTATGTTCATAGGAAGGAAGGAAAGAGACGACTGTTGGAAGTGATCACTATCCTATAATCATTGGAGTAGAATTGACAATTGTAATGAGAGTGCAATCTAGAAAGAGTGATGAATTGGGACTTTCACAATGCAGAGTGGGAACTATTTAAGGAAATAAGTGAGAAAGAAATGTTAGAAATTGAGATAGGAGAAGATGTTGACCAGCTAAATACGAATGTGTGCAGAGTTATATTAGAGGCTGTTGAGAGAACAATTAAGAGGAAAGAAGGAAAAGGGAAAAAGAGGATGGTACCATGGTGGAACAAAGAATGTAGTAAAGCAATCAAGAGTAGAAATAAAGAATTTAGAAGGCTAAAGGGAAACCATAGGTTTGAGAACCTTATTGAATATAAAAGAAGTCAAGCAAATGTAAGGAGAACTATTAAAAATGGAAGGAAAACTTGTTGGAGGAATTTTTGCAATTCGGTGGGACGGGAAACGGAATTGGGACAGATTTGGGGCATGATTAAAAAGATGAATGGGGTTAAGAGAGAATATGGATATCCAGTTTTGAAGGTAGGGGAAACAATAGCAATGAAGGAAGAAGAAAAGGGGGAGATGTTAGCAAAGGCTTTTGTGAAAGTTCATAGTTCAGAAAATATTAGTGAAGAGGGAAAAAGAGGGAGGGAGGCTACTTTAGTGGAGTATGAAGTGTTGATGCAAGATGAGGAAGAAAATGAAGATTTGCTTAATAAGACTTTCACAATGACAGAAATTAATCGTGCATTAAGGAAAACAAAGATGACCGCACCAGGAAAGGATCAGGTTTGTTATATAATGATAAGTAATTTAAGTGAAGCAGCAAAAGGAATATTATTGGAGTTATACAATAGAGTTTGGAAGGAAGGTAAATTACCAGAAAGTTGGAAGGAGGCAGTTATTGTACCAATACCTAAACCAGGGAAGGACAGTTCCAACCCAGAGAACTATAGGCCAATTGCCTTAACATCGAATATATGTAAAATAATGGAGAAAATGATAAATGAAAGATTAACATACTATATGGAGAGTAAAGGATTTATGTCAAAGTATCAGAGTGGGTTCAGAAAGGGGAGGAACACTATGGATCCGACCATATGTCTAGAACATGAGATCAGAAAGGCACAGATAAATAAGGAAAGTGTTGTAGCTGTGTTTTTTGATATTGAGAAGGCATATGACATGATGTGGGTAGAAGGATTATTAGTTAGATTAAGGAAGTTGGGAGTTAAAGGGAGAATATACAGATGGATTGAAGATTTTTTAACTGAGAGATCAATACAGGTGAGAGTAGGAAAAAGCTTCCCAGGGAAATTTAAAATAGAGAATGGAACACCACAGGGGAGCATAATTAGTCCACTATTATTTTCCATTATGATAAATGAAGTTTTTGAAGAAATAGAGAGTGGTATGGGTTTTTCATTATTTGCAGATGATGGGGCAATATGGAAGAGGGGGAAAAATATGAAATTCATTGTTAAAAAATTACAGGAGGCAATCAATAGAGTGGAGGAATGGTCTTTATAAATGGGGTTTTAAGTTTTCGGTAGGGAAGACAAACATAATGTTTTTCACCAGGAAAAGAGGGGGAGATGAGATTAGATTAAAACTTTATAAACAAGACCTAAAAAGAGTAAAACACTAAGTTATTAGGAATGTGGTTTGATGAAAGGTTAACATGGAATATACACATTCAGAAGGTTGTGGACGAATGTAAAAAGGTTATAAATATAATGAGGTGTCTAGTTGGAAAAGAGTGGGGGGCGGATAGAGTGGCACTAAAGGGTAAATATGATGGTTTAATTAGAGCATTTATAGATTATGGGAGTGTGGTATATGGGGCAGCAGCAGAGACACATGAAGAAACTGGAAGGTATACAGAATCAGGCATTGCGTTTATGTACAGGCGGTTTTAAAACAACACCTATAGCTGCGCTGCAGGTAGAAATGGGGGTCATGCCTATTGATTTGAGAAGGCTGCAATTGTCACTGACATACTGGGTGCATTTACAAGGACATAGCAAGGACCATCCAGCGCAAGACACGTTAAAACCTAGTTGGGAAAAAGAGAAAAAGGAAGTTAGGAATTTTGGTTGGACAGCAGTGCAGAGGGCAAAATAAATTGGAATTGAAAAGATACAGTTTAGTCCAACAGTACCAATATCAGCACTCCCACCCTGGATTCTTCCAGATGCTACAGTAGATCTGACAATTCTAGAAAGGAAAAATAAAGATAGAGAGTTTGTTTGTAATGCCATAAGTGTGCAAGAGTATATTGATAAATTCTATGGTTATGTAAAGATATATACAGATGGATCAAAGAGTGCAGAAAGTAAAGTAGGAGTAGCATTTTGGGTCCCAGAATTTCAGGTGCGGGTGGGTAAAAGGGTCAATGATGAAGTATCGGTGTATACAGCAGAAATGATTGCAATATTATTGGCAATACATTGGGTAGAGGAAACTAGACCAGTAAGTGTAATAATATGTTCGGACTCAAGTTCAGTTTTAACCAGTCTACAGAGCAGTAAGTCAGATAGCAGGCCGGACATTTTAATAGAGATAAAACAGATTTTATATAGAATAGAGATGATGGGTATAACAGTGGTGTTTGTGTGGGTACCGGCACATATTGGAGCAAGAGGGAATGAGGTGGTAGATAAGGTGGCAAAAGAGGCAACAAAATGTGAAGAAATTGAATTACGCATAAATATCAGCAAGATGGAGGGTAAAAACATAATTAAAAGGAAAATGAAGGAGAAATGGCAGAAGAGGTGGGAGGAGGAGAGGAAGGGAAGGTGGTTTTATAAAATTCAGAGGAAAGTAGGAGAGGCCAGGGGAACAGGAAGGAGCAGAAGGGAAGAAACCGTAATATCACGGTTAAGATTTGGACATACAGGGCTAAATGCATCGTTGTTTATGGTTGGAAAACATGACACAGGGAGGTGTGATCATTGTGAGGAGCAGGAAACTGTAGATCATGTAATGAACATTTGTAGAAAGTATGAAGTAGAGAGACGACAAATGCAGGATAATTTGGCAGAAATTAAAGAAAATTATGAGTTAGAGAATAAATTAAGGAAAATGTCAGGAGATAGATGCTATAGGCACGTATTTGGATATTTAAAAGAAACAAATTTGATAAAGAAAATATGAAATCCGGGTAACTCAGGGTTACAATAGTAAATAAAGATGCATAAAGAAACCAGTAGGTGGCGGTAATGCACATGTTTGTTTGCCAACCGCCAATAAAAACAAATAGAAGAAGAAGAAGAAGAAGAACCGAAGCAACCGACCTGGAAGCAGTGCGCTCGTTCAGGAGAAACATAAAACGCACTTTGAAACACGCTGACGGACAGAAACAGCATCAAGGTCAGTAAAGAAGAACAACTTTGAGGGAAGTTTAAACCTCTCTTCCCGTAATGGAATGACAAGAATAATGGGATTGCTCAATACATGAACCTTGTCGTCTGTGTCTAGGAATGGCCTCTGCTGACACCTCCTGGCCTGAAGAGAACTTTTCATGTTCCATCTGTCTGGATGTGTTCAGCAGCCCAGTTTCCACACCATGTGGACACAACTTTTGCAGAGCCTGTATTACTAAGTTCTGGGATGAACAAGTCAAGTACAAATGTCCCGTTTGCAACGAGCTTTTCAAGACAAGACCTGATTTACGGGTCAATATCCTCTTTTCAGAGATGGTTGATCGGTTTGGAACGTCCCTACGAGTAAAAGAGCAGCCTTGTGTTGAACCAGCAGAAGTTCCCTGTGACGTCTGTACTGGGACCCAGCTGAAGGCCGTGAAGTCCTGCCTAATGTGTCTTACCTCTTACTGCCAAACCCACCTGGAGCCACACCAGAGAGTCGCAGGCCTGAAGAAACATCGGCTGGTCGAGCCTATGGACCGTCTGGACGACAGGATGTGTAAGAAACACGACCGACTTCTGGAGCTCTTCTGCAAGACTGAACAGGTGTGTGTGTGTCAGTTCTGCACAGAGACGGACCACAAGTCACATCCTGTTATACCTCTAAAGGAGGAATATGAGGTGAAGACGTCCCAGCTGGGGAAGATAGAGGCTGAAGTTAAACAGTTGATCCTGGAGAGACAAAAAAATATTCTGGCGATTAAAGACACAGTTAAACGCATCAAAGCAGACGCAGACAGAGAGATAGCTGATGGTGTGCAGGTCCTCACTGCTCTGATACGCTGCATTGAAAAGTGCCAGGATGATCTCAACCAAATGGTTAAAGAGAAACTGAAATCCACAGAGAAACAAGCTGAAGACCTCATCAAAGAGCTGGAGCAGGAAATAGAAGATCTGACCAATAGAAGCTCAGAGGTGAAGCTGCTCTCACACACTGAAGACCACCTCCACTTCCTCCAGACCTTCAGATCCCTGAAGGATCCTCCACCCACCAGGGACTGGACCACGGTGGAGGTCCGTCCTCCGTCATACGTAGGGACCTTGAGGAGATCCCTGGATCAGCTGGAGGAGACACTGAACATGGAGATGGAGAAGCTGCATGATGCTGAACTGAAGAGGGTCCAGCAGTATGAAGTAGATGTGACTCTGGATCCTGATACAGCTCATCCTAAGCTCATCCTGTCTGAGGATGGGAAACAGGTACATGATGGAGGTGTAAAGAAGGAACTCCCAGACAACCCTAAGAGATTTACACAGTGTATATCTTTACTCACAAGGCAGAGCTTCTCCTTAGGGAGATTTTACTTTGAGGTCCAGGTTAAAGACAAGACTCTCTGGTCTTTAGGAGTGGCCAGAGAGTCCATCGACAGAAAAGATTGGACAGATGGGACCCCTGAGACGGGTTACTGGACTCTTCTCTACTACCAGGATGTGTTGGTATTTAGAGATAACCCTGATGTCCGTGTCCCTCTGAGAGCTGAGCTCCAGAAGGTGGGGGTGTTTGTTGATTATGATGAGGGTGTGGTCTCCTTCTATGATGTGGAAGCCAGGGTTCATCTCTACTCTGCTACTGGCTGCACCTTCAGTGAGCCTCTCTATCCATTCCTCAGCCCAAGTCGCCATGATTACAGAGGTAACAACTCCGCCCCCCTGATCATCTCACCTGTCAATCAAACAGACTAGGACCTTTCATTGGTGATAAAATAATCAAACAACCAAAACAACTAATGTTGTTCCCTGAATTAGAATCCCTATTGTATGAGATTTTCCACACTTCTTTTAACAAGGAGTAATTTATCAAGCCACTAACACTGTGTACTATAAAAAAATATAACCAATTATAACCTATAAGACTACATTATAATGTTCAATGTCTTTTATCTGAATGTTTTTTTATATTTTTAATTAATGAAAAAAATGTAATAAGATAATGTGAAACGTTGATTTTGATAAAATTATCATTAGTTGTTTTAACCAAATAGTAATATTCCTTTATTATTTTTTAATCATGTTTGACAACACAATACAATGTTGGTAAACTTTTGAGATTTGAATAAACATGTACTAAAAGTAGAATGAGGGCATCTGTTGGGGAATTGGTACATTCTCAGTACAATATACAGGTGCTGGTCATATTATTAGAATATCATGAAAAAGTTGATTTATTTCATTAATTCCATTTAGAAAGTCAAACCTGTAGAATGTATACATTCATTCCAAACAGACTGATACATTATAAGTGTTTTTTGCCAAAAAGAAGATGATTATAGCTGACAACCAATGAAAACCCTAAATTCAACATCTCAGAAAATTAGAATATGGTGAAAAGGTCAGATATTGAAGACACCTGGTGCCACACTCTAAATAGCTAACTAACTCAAAACACCTGGAAAAGCCTTTAAATGGTCTCTCGTTTTGATTCTGTATGACACACAATCATGGGGAAGACTGCTGACTTGACAACTGTCCAAAAGATGACCATTGATACTTTAAAGAAGGAGGGCAAGACACAAAAGGTCATTGCCAAAGAGGTTGGATGTTCCCAGAGCTCTGTGTCCAAGCACATTAATAGAGAGGCGAAGGGAAGAAAAAGATGTGGTAGAAAAGAGTGTACAAGCAAGAGGGATAAACGCGCCCTGGAGTGGATTGTCAAACAAAACCGATTCAAAAATGTGGGGGAGATCCACAAAGAGTGGACTGTAGCTGGAGTCAGTGCTTCAAGAAGCACCACACACCGACGTATGCAAGATATGGGCTTCAGCTGTCGCATTCCTCGTGTAAAGCCACTCTTGAATAAGAGACAACGTCAAAAGCGTCTCGCCTGGGCTCAAGACAAAAAGGACTGGACTGCTGCTGAGTGGTCCAAAGTTATGTTTTCAGATGAAAGTAAATTTTGTATCTCCTTTGGAAATCAAGGTCCCAGAGTCTGGAGGAAGACAGGAGAGGCACAGAATCCACGTTGCCTGAAGTCCAGTGTAAAATTTCCACAGTCAGTAATGGTCTGGGTTTCCATGTCATCTGCTGCTGTTGGTCCACTGTGTTTCCTGAGGTCCAGGGTCAATGCAGCAGTCTACCAGGAAGTTTTAGAACACTTTATGCTGCCTGCCGCGGACCAACTTTATGGAGGTGACGATTTCATTTTCCAACATGACTTGGCACCTGCACACAGTGCCAAATCTACCAGTACCTGGTTTAAGGACCATGGTATCCCTCTTCTTGATTGGCCTGCAAACTCACCTGAACCTTAACCCCATAGAAAACCTATTGGGTATTGTGAAGCGGAAGATGCGAGATGCCAGACCCAACAATGCTGAAGAGCTGAAGGCCACTATTAAAGCAACCTGGGCTCTCATAACACCTGAGGAGTGCAACAGACTGGTCGACTCCATGCCACGCCGTATTGCTGCAGCAATTCAGGCAAAAGGAGCTGCAACTAAGTATTGATTGCCATACATGCTGAAACTTTCCATGTTCATACTTTTCAGTTGGCCCACATTTCTAAAAAATCATTTTTTGTACTAGTCGTAACTAATATTCTAATTTTCTGAGATACTGAATTTGGGATTTTCAGTAATTGTCAGTACTAATCATCCAAATTAAAAGAAATAAACATTTCAAATATATCACTCTGTGTGTAATGAATTGATATAATATGTAAGTTTCACGTTCTGAATATAATTATTGAAATAAATCAACTTTTTCATGATATTCTAATAATTTGACCAGCACCTGTATATTCAGTGGAATAGGCACATTATCAGCACAAAATGTATTCAGTAGAATATATACATTATCAGAACAATATGTATTCAGTGGAGTAGGTACATTCTCAGTATGTAGGCCTATTCACTGGAATAGGTACAAACTCGGTATAATATGTATTCAGTGGAATAGGTACATTCTCAGTATGTACTCAGTGGAATAGGTACATTCTCAGTATGTACTCAGTGGAATAGGTACATTCTCAGAGGAATGGGTACAACCTCAGTAAAATGTGTATTCAATAGAATAGGTACTTTATCATTGGGATAAAACAAAAACAACTACGTTGCCTAAAAACCCTTTTACACATGATGGGATTCAAGGAAAGATTAAAATCCCATAATAACTGCACACGTTTGTAGCTGATGAGCCAGTAAATGACTTACAATGTCCACCTTACAATAACCCAACAAGTGCAACACACCGATACAAAGCTCACAGTGAGTATACGTACAGTATAGATTCCCCCAATGTGTGTGAGTACCGTGACTTTGTCTAGTCAGCTCCCCTCTCCATCCTCTCCTCTTAGTTTCTCCTCTCTCCTTCCTCTCTCTTCTCTTCCTCCTCTCTCCCATCTCTCCTCTCCTTTCTAGTTTATGATTGTTACGCATTAAAATGATGTGTGTTCAAACTGCAACGGTAAGCATATTTAGATTTGTTTAGTCAAATATTGTTCAGTACATGTCAGCGTGGGAGTGTGTGTGGAGGACGGCTGGTTGAAGCAGCCTCACCTGCTGAGTCTGATTGGACTCTGGGGCTTGGTGAGGGACACACCTGTTGCTCATTGAGTAATCAGTGCTCACAGGTTAAACCAGCCGTTTAGGGCGTGGTCACACAACAATGAGGTGCTTTCAGTGTCAAAGATTTGGGCACATCGCTGAAATCTGTAAGGAAAAGAGGAGGTGTGCGAAATGCTCAGGGGATCATGAGTATGGGAAGTGTGAGGGGGCAAAGTTAAAGTGTTGTAGTTGTGGGGGTGAACATGTCGTCACTTTTGGAGGCTGTGAAATAATGAAAGAGGAAGTTGCAGTTCAGAAGGTTAAAGTGTTGGACAAAGGGACCTATGCAGGAGCAGTGAAGGTGGTAAAACAGAGGCACGGTGCTAAGAGTCAGGGAATGGTAGCAGCCTGGGGAGCGGAAGGGAAGTGACGAGGGAGTCGGTGGGAGAGAAGCACGATGGAACAAAGTGTGGGGAGATAAGAAGCAGGTGGGGATGTTTGTGGCAGCAGTGATGAACTCCACTAGAGACTCCACATCAAAGACAACGAGCATACAGACGATGGCTAAGGCAGCCAAAGGTTATTTGGGGATGGAAGGGTTAAAATGGGAGGCTTTGGTAGCCGAGATAAATACACAGAGTAGTCAGGAGCTGGTGAGAAGAAAAGGGGAGGAAATGTGATGCATTTTAGTCCAGTCTGCAATTGATGGGGTGACAGAGTGGGGATTTGACTGGGGGTGCAGATTTTCAGTGGAGAAAACTCGAACTGTATTTTTTTACCAGGAAAATAATTGAGGATGGGATGAAATTGAGGATGTATGGGAAAGAGTTGGATCATTTAAATATTTGGGAGTTATTTTTGATTCTAGGGTAACATGGGCAGACCATATTAGGAAGATGGAGGATAAATGCAAAAAGGTAATGAATGTGATGAGATGTTTGACTGGTAGGGATTGGGGAGCGAGCTGTTCAGCTTTAAAGACCATATGTAGCTATGATTAGATCTGTTTTATTATGGGTGTATAGTGTATGGTTCAGCCACAGTGTCTCTCTTGAGAGAGCTGGACGTGATCCAGGCCAAGGCATTAAGGGTAGGCAGCGGGGCTTTAAACCATCACCAGTGCCTGCTCTGCAGGTAGAAATGGGGGACATGCCACTGGAGTTGAGAAGGAAACAGTTGATGGGAAACTATTGGGCTAATCTGCGGGGGCACAGTGAGTCTCACCCCACAGGAGTGTTGAAAGAGTGCTGGGTTTATGGGAAGGGTGAGAGGAATCCTTTTGGTCGGGTGGGGAATGATATAGCGAAAGAGTTTGCTGTGGGTGAATTGAAGCTTAGTCCAGCAGTGGTATATCCAATAATGCCGCCATGGAGGATGGTGTGGCCAGAGGTGGACTGGTGTGTGTTGGATATAAAGAAGAGAGAGAGAGAACACATAGACCTGGCTAGTGTTTTTAATTTTCATCTTCTTGTAGAGTACAGTGAGTATGTTCATGTTTTTACAGATGGTGCCAAACAACCTGAAACAGGAGTGACAGGGTTTGGAGTAGCTGTTCTGTTCCATCCAAAAGAATAGAGGTTAATAGAAGAACATCAGATAATTTAAGCGTGTATACAGTGGAGATGTTGGGGGTGCTGGTCGCTTTAAAATGGGTGGAATCAAGTACAGAGGAAAGAATTGATCTGTACAGATACCGCATCAGTTTTGGCAAGTATGAGGTCGTTTTACTCAAGTAGTCGCCAAGGTTTGTTATTTGAAGTTCTACAGTCAATTACGAGAATCATTCAGCAGGGGAGGCAAATAACATTTTTATGGGTACCAGCTCATGTACGGGTGAAGGGAAATGAGAAAGCCGATAAGATGGCGAAGAAGGCATTGGAGAAGGAAAAAATATAAATGAATATCAGTTTAAGTAAGGCAGAAGTTAAAAGCCTGCTATGGGAAAAAGTTAACAGAATATGGCAAGACAGAGAAAGGGAGATATTTATATAATATTCAAAAAAGTGTTAATGTTAAAATAAGGTATAGTGGTCAGAGGAAGGATGAACACATTTTGATAAGGTTAAGGTTGGGGCACAGTGCACTAAATAAAACAATGAATTTGATAGGAAAACACCCCACTGGATTATGTGAGGGGTGCCAGGTAGAGGAGACAGTGGAACATGTTTTAATGAACTGTAGTGGTTATGGGATGGAGAGGGAAAGTATGAAAAATCAATTGAGAGAATTGGGTATGCAGGAGTATACTATGGAAAATATTTTAAGATTAGTGAAGAGGAATTGTATAAAAGTATTGTTTTGCTTTTTGATAGAGACAGGGTTATATGATAGGATATAACAGAGTAGAAAGAAGGTGTGAATGAGTGAGCGTTTGGATATTTTTGTTTTGATTCATTCACTGGATCAGAAGAGGGCGGTAATGCACCAAGTTGTGGATGCTTATCGCCGTAAAACCCCAAGAAGAAGAAGAAACTGAATCCGGGCGGGGTTTAAACCTCGTCAACTGACGAGACAATTAGTTATTCATTAACTCCTTCCTCTTTCATGTGATTGTGTGCTTGCGCATCGGAGAGAGTTCCTACAGCCGCGTAGCGGCAATAAACAGCTTTTTGCTCTCTGCCTGTGTTTGTTGATAATCGGATCAGGGTTGAAAGTATTTGGGGAAGCATCAACACCGATGAATCCAAGTTCCAGTCGCAAGTCGCCACTATCACAACAATGTCTCTTGTTGTTGTTATGGGGACAGGACGAGAGGACCCAAACGCTTGACAGGGATGCAGAGACGGGGTGGAAAGGAAAGGGGGTTTATTGGAACAAGGGGTAACGACAAGCCGGGGCTAGGCAAGCGGTGGTCAGGCAGGAAGGGGCTCGGCGGTAGGCGTGTAGTCAGGCAGGCGAGGATTCGGCAACGGGTAAACAGGGTGACGGACGGAGAACTTCAGAAGAGGGAAAAGGGTTACTCGAGGACAGGGAAAACGGACTGGATTTAGTTTAACGCTGGTAGGACCGATACTGACTGAGGTGTAGTAAACGAAGAACTGGCACCGGGCGGCTGAAGTAGGGGACGGCGATTGCAGAATGCAGACAAGTGTGTTGAGAGAGTGAGGACCAGTTGCGCCAAGCGGCCACTAGATGGGGATGTTGGACCGGTTAGCAGGACATGGCTTGTTTTGCACCGGCTCTCTTTTAACTCCAGAAAGAAGAGAACACACATCAACGCATTTGAAGAGGCCAACACAGGTAGTCATTTAGTAAGTCAGGTTCTTTGTTGTCCCCAAGGGGATAATTGTACTCACACAGTAAAGTCAAGTTGGTTTCAGGGCAGCATACGTTTGAAGAGACGGAACACAGTGTAGCAACACTGTAGCACACAGATATCAAATAAATTATTTCCCCACATATACAACAAATAAACCCTCTTCCCACAAATTCCAAAGAAAAACATGTAGACAGAAATAAACATGACATGAACCATATACACTGATGAAAAATCTACATATTTTTGTTCACTGCTATGATAGCTGAGGGGACTAAACTTTTTTTTTTGGGGCTTTTCTCCAGTTCATTCCCCTATATCTGCGGAAAGATGGGAGTAATTTGAAGAATTGGCCAAGGGAATGGTCAGGGACGCTGACTATTGCACGTGCCAGGCGTGCTATAGCAAGCTCATTTGCCTCTGACAGGCAGGGGGAGGGTGATTATCTTGGATGCACCCTTGCCGGGATGCCATCCGGCCCTGGGGCCTTGCCAATTTTGCACCTGGCCAGCTGTGGCTGTACATCCTCCTGAGTGAAGGGTGGGTGCTGGGGTTCTACCAGCGCCTTCACAGGAGGCGGTGTAGTCCTGGGTGTCAAACCGGTTGAAGAACCTGTTCAGGGAGTTGGCAAAGTGCATGAACGCAGTGCAGCCATGTGTCGTGTGGGCGGAGCCAGGGGTTAGGGGAGGAGCCAGGGGTTAGGAGAGGAGGGGAGAGTACGTCAGGTAGAGGAAACGAAACTTAAGGATCAGATCAACCAAAGCACCCGACGTGGAAGCAGTTCTCTCGGTCAGGAGAAAAATAAAAAGCATTTTGAAACACGCTGACGGACTGAAACAACATCAAGGTGAGTAAAGAAGAACAACTTTGAGAGAAGTTAAAAACACTACTGCCGTTATGGAATTCAAAAAATTATAATGGGATTGCTCAATACATAAACCTTGTTGTCTGTGTCTAGGAATGGCCTCTGCTAACACCTCCTGGCCTGAAGAGAACTTTTCATGTTCCATCTGTCTGGATGTGTTCAGCAGCCCAGTTTCCACACCATGTGGACACAACTTCTGCAGAACCTGTATTACTAAGTTCTGGGATGAACAAGTCAAGTACAAATGTCCCGTTTGCAACGAGCTTTTCAACACAAGACCTGATTTACGGGTCAATATCCTCTTTTCAGAGATGGTTGAATGGTTTGGAACGTCGGTACGAGTAAAAGAGCAGCCTTGTGTTGGACCAGCAGAAGTTCCCTGTGACGTCTGTACTGGGACCCAGCTGAAGGCCGTGAAGTCCTGCCTAGTGTGTCTAATCTCTTACTGCCAAACCCACCTGGAGCCACACCAGAGAGTCGCAGGTCTGAAGAAACATCGGCTGGTCGAGCCTATGGACCGTCTGGACGACAGGATGTGTAAGAAACACGACAGACTTCTGGAGCTCTTCTGCAAGACTGAACAGGTGTGTGTGTGTCTGTTCTGCACAGAGACGGACCACAAGTCCCATCCTGTTATACCTCTAAAGGAGGAATATGAAGTGAAGACGGCCCAGCTGGGGAAGATAGAGGCTGAAGTTAAGCAGTTGATCCAGGAGAGACAAAAAAATATTCAGGAGATTAAAGACGCAGTTAAACGCATCAAAGCAGACTCAGACAGAGAGATAGCTGATGGTGTGCAGGTCCTCACTGCTCTGATGCGCCGCATTGAAAAGTGCCAGGATGATCTCAACCAAATGGTTAAAGAGAAACTGAAATCCACAGTGAAACAAGCTGAAGACCTCATCAAAGAGCTGGAGCAGGAAATAGAAGATCTGACCAATAGAAGTTCAGAGGTGAAGCTGCTCTCACACACAAAAGACCACCTCCACTTGCTCCAGACCTTCAGATCTCTGAAGGATCCTCCACCCCCCAGGGACTGGACCACGGTGGAGGTCCGTCCTCCGTCATACGTAGGGACATTGAGGAGATCCCTGGATCAGCTGGAGGAGACACTGAACATGGAGATGAAGAAGCTGCGTGATGCTGAACTGAAGATGGTCCAGCAGTATGAAGTGGATGTGACTCTGGATCCTGATACAGCTCATCCCCGTCTCATCCTGTCTGAGGATGGGAAACAGGTACATGATGGAGGTGTGTGGAAGGAACTCCCAGACAACCCCAAGAGATTTACACGGTGGGGAGGTGTTCTCACGAGGCAGAGCTTCTCCTCAGGGAGATTTTACTTTGAGGTCCAGGTTAAAGACAAGACTGAATCGTGGTTAGGAGTGGCCAGAGAGTCTATCGACAGAAAATGTCTGATACTGTTGACCCCTGAGACGGGTTACTGGACTCTTCTCTACTACAAGGATGTGTTGGTATTTAGAGATGACCCTTCTGTCCGTGTCCCTCTGAGAGCTGAGCTCCAGAAGGTGGGGGTGTTTGTTGATTATGATGAGGGTCTGGTCTCCTTCTACGATGTGGAAGCCAGGGTTCATCTCTACTCTGCTACTGGCTGCACCTTCGGTGAGCCTCTCTATCCAATCCTCCACCCAGGTCCCCGTGAACACAAAGGTAACAACTCCGCCCCCCTGATCATCTCACCTGTCAATCAAACAGACTAGGACCTTTGTTTGGTAATAAAATAATCAAATGACCAAAACAACTAATGTTGTTTCCTGAATTAGAATCTCTACTATGTGAGGTCTGAGAGAACTGTATTCATATCTTACTCTTCACTGTCTTCTAAGGAGTAATTCATTAAGCCACGAACACTGTACTATAAAAAATATAACCCCTTATAACCTATAAGACTACGCTATAATGTTCAACGTCTTTTATCGGAGTGTTTTTTTATATTTTTAATTAATGAAAAAAATGTAATCAGATATTGTGAAATGTTGATTTTGATTATCATTAGTTGTTTTAACCAAATAGTAATATTCGTTTATTTTTGAATCATGTTTGACAACACAATATAATGTTTGTAAACTTTTGAGATTTGAATAAAAATGTACTAGAATGAGGACATCTTCTGTGGAATAGTTAAATTCTCAGTAGAATATGTATTCAGTAGAATAGGTACATTCTTGGTACAATGTGTACTCAGTGGAATAGGTACATTCTCAGTACAATGTGTACTCAGAGGAATAGGTACATTCTCAGTACAAGTGGAATATATACATTATCAGTACAATGTGTACTCAGTGGAATAGGTACAGTACATTCTCAGTACAATATGTATTGAGTAGAATATATACATTCTCAGTACTATGTGTACTCAGTGGAATAGGTACATTCTCAGTACAATGTGTACTCAGTGGAATAGGTACATTCTCAGTATAATATTGTGGGAGTGTGTTCTGCTGGTGACTGGTCTCAGCAGCCTCAACTGGCCCGAGTCCGACTGAGTGGACTCTGGGGGGGGGGGGGGGGGGGCTGCACACCTGTTGGGCATTGAGGGATCAACGTGTGTGTGTGTGTGTGTGTGTGTGTGTGTGTGTGTGTGTGTGTGTGTGTGTGTGTGTGTGTGTGTGTGTGTGTGTGTGTGTGTGTGTGTGTGTGTGTGTGTGTGTGTGTGTTGTGGTATCCGGGAATGAAGAATGCGCCGGGATTCAGTGAAACACGTGGCAACGGATGGTTTAAGCCGACTTTCGGCGTTTATTTCAATAAACAAAGAGGATAAGGGTGCGCTTGGGTCTCCGTGAGCCTCAAGCCTCTGCAGTCCACGCGTCTCTCTGCCTCTCCCGTCCATGCTTGTCTCTGCCTCTCTTGTAGTGGCTCCGGGCCTTTCTCCTCCCCGCCGCCAGGTGTCCCCCATCCCGCTGATTGGGGGGAAGGACCCGGTGCTCTCCGTCGCCGGCTGGTGGGTGGGGGTGGTACACCCCGTCCTTCACGGTTCCGCGGGCCCGTTCAGGCCGAGGCTTCAGGGGCGGGATGCCACAGTGTGTGTGTGTGTGTGTGTGTGTGTGTGTGTGTGTGTGTGTGTGTGTGTGTGTGTCCCACATTAACCGCCAGGGGGTACTGTAGTTCTTCAAACGATGCAAACTTTACAAAAGAAAATCCCTGAAAAAGCCGGAGGCGTACTCCCATTCACTCCCTCGACTGGTAAATTTCAGTCTTTATAACAAAAATATAGAGATATATAATTTTATATTTTTCTTCATATGTTTTGAATTGTCGTACATATATGCACACACACACATATATATGACTTCCAGTTTAAGGGCAGGTGATAACGGCCTTCTGAACCTCCTTTTAGGTAGAGTAGGTCTCTCTCTGTCTCTGTCTCTGTCTCTATACTAAGTGGCTTTGGAATGGGAAACATTTCATTGCCATGGCAACAAGCCCAAAATGTAGAATTAAAGATATGCATATGTGCATGCAGAGCTGTGATTATTAAATATTTAGCAAAAATAAGAAAACGGAAAGAGATTACTTATTGGACGACTGTTGTGACGGTTGCCTCTTCTCAATAAATGGCAGAAATTGTTAATCTTGCAGAATACTATACTTTATCTTTTATTGAGGTGTTCAAAAATCGAAGAATTCCAAGTAATGTCTAGAAAGTGTTACTGTAGAGATAAATATTGTTTATTATGGACAGGAAGATGACAGAGTGTACATCACAGTCTCTCCACACACGATCATTCAGTGATTAGAATCCTCCGGAAGCAGCAGATAAATAAACACACGGTATAAATGTGAGTTATATTAAAATATACTCTAGCTGGCCGTCCCCAACGAGAAGGCATTACAGTCGAGGCTCGTGTAGTTCAGAATAACCAGTGCTTTGAGTCCTCTTAAACCATGCAAATGAGTCGACATCTTCGCCTGCTAAATAAAATAACATCGATAAAAATCATCATTCAACAATAATATCCATAAAATAACCTGGTTTTTATTCCACTTAATGCGGTTGGCTCTAAGCCCCGCCCACTAGCCCGAGGGGTCCGGCGGCCATCTTGTCGTCCGCGTGATAAGACGCCGTCGCCACGGAGACGCTCAGCTCTTCCCGCCCGACGAGGAGGAGGGGCCACACCCGGCCGACCTCCTCAGCTCGATCTTCATCAGCTGACCCTCGGAGCGCGACTCCATCCTGGTTACCGTGGCGACGGCCGCGCCCGCCTTGGCGGAGGTCTTCAGGCCCCTGGACATCGGGATCCGGGACGCGGCGCCGGGCTGGGGATCGAACACACGACACCGACCGACGGTCAGGAGGGTGACGGGCGGTGTGGTCAGGGGGAGGGGCCTGGGGGCGGGGCCTGTTCACCACTCACCTGGTCAGATGTCACCTGGACTCTGCAGGTGAACTCCTAGACTCCGCCCAGCAGGGCTGGCTGTGCAGAGAGGTCTCAAGCCCCTCCCCTCCGACTTGTTGTATATTGTACATCCTGGCTCTTAATGTACGCACTTATTGTGTGTTGTATTGAGCTATAGTACTTAGTTGTGCAGCAGCTTATCCTAGCTATCTCTGTGGACTACGGGGAACGGGTCAACCTAGTGATTGTTGGTGATTGGCACTTGGTTCTATGAACATCCTTATTGTACCGACAGAGATTTATTGTTTTACTTTCTAAAGACGAAAACACTTATTGTAAGTCGCTCTGGATGAAAGTGTATGCTAAATGACCGAGTCCGACATGTAAATGACGTAACGGTGTGCTCAGTGAAGCACTCTGAGGCTGTACCTGGGATGAAGGGGGATACAAATAAAATGAAATAGAATTTAACGTCATGCATGAACGCATGTCAACATGAGTAGTGTGATGTGGTCAGCTGCTCTAGGGGGAAACACACCTCCCTTGATATCATTAAAAACCTTTCAGACCCAACTGCCATCAAAGGTGAAAAACTATACGACCGGGTGTGGGTGTAATTAGCCGTTACAAGCCGTTTTAAAAAGATGCCTCTTCTGACATCACTAGTGGGCGTGTCCACCTAGATGTGTGCTGGATAGATCAGTCTACCAGCCCACCCAGTGGACTGTAGCCAACGTTGCTCATCTATCCGTCGTACATCTAGGCGGACGCGCCCACCTGTGTTGTTAGAAGAGGCATCTTTTCAGAGCGGCTGGTAACGGCTAATCACCCTCACACCTGGTGGTGTAACATGTCACCTTTAAACACTGTTCAGAGGAATGTTCTCTTTGAGACTCAACTCATTCCTCAACAAGAGCCTCTCTACAAACTGAGGAAGAAACCGTCCAATCGGAGACCAGAAGGACCCAGGCGGGGGTCACAGGTCACCGAGCGGTGGTCAGAGGTCACCAAGCGGGGGTCACAGGTCACCCAGCGGGGGTCACAGGTCACCCAGCGGGGGTCACAGGTCACGGGGGGTACTCACCGGCGGCTGCGTGGGCCGGCAGGTTGCCGAGGTGATGGGCGTGATGGTGATGCTGCTCGTCATCTTCCCTGTCGCCGTGGCGCCGGCCTGGCGAGGGGACCGGAGGACCGTCCCCGTGGAGGTCTCCCTCCCCTCGGCCACGCCCAGCGTCCGGACGCTCAGCCCCGGGCCCCTCCCCCGGGCGCGGCCCCGGGCCCCTCCCCCGGGCGCGGCCCCGCCGGGCCCAGGTGGATGTGGATCCGGTTGTCCTCGGTGGTGGTGATGTTGGACTTCCTGCCCGGGGCGGGCTGCTTCTCCGGGGTCAGCCTGAAGACGCTGCGGCCGGGGGTCCCGTCCCGGAGCTCCGGGGGTCCCGACGCCTCCTCCAGCACCGGGGCGGTGCTGACGGAGAGGACGGAGACCGGGGAGCGGGCGCCGGGGCTCCGGTCCGGGGACGAGGCCCTGGAGACGGTCGTCATGGTGACCGTGGAACAGCGGCCCCCCGTCGACCCGGGGCGGGGCCTTGTCCGGCGGCCCGCCCGCCCGCCTCCTTCTTCTTCATCCAGGGGATCCAGGACCTCCTGGCGGCCCCCGGCTCGGCCGCCGCCGCGGGGGGGTAGCGCTCCGGCACGGCGGGCTGCTTCAGCCCCTGCTGGCGGAGGTTGCTCATGAGGTGGTTCTCCTCCAGCACCGAGTTCCTGATGAAGCCGGCGGGAGTCTCCTCCTCCTCCTCCTTCCTCTTCCCCCTCCCCCTCCTCCTCCTCCTTCCTCTTCACCCTCCCCCTCCTCCACCTCCACCTCTTCCTCTTCCTCTTCCTCCTCCCCCTCCTCCGTGTAGCGCGCCACGGCGTCCGTCTGCATCTCTGTCTCCGGCCTTCAGTCTGTGATGTGCTGGGCTTTCATCTCCTCACATCCCATAATAATAAGCGCTGCTCCCCTCCCAGGACCCGGTCCCGGTCCCGGTCTGGACCCCGACTCCTCCTCAGCTTTCACTGGTTACCTTTCAAGACGTATTCGGTCCAGCAGAAGAAGATTCAGAACACGGATGGGTATGCCTCCTCTGTTCTAACCCCATATGCTTCAGGTTACAGACTACTGACACACAACATGACACAAAGATAATCATGCCCCATAATGTGATACATATCATGAAGTAGCCTGCATTTAGGACTTTTTATACTGCTTTGTTATTTTATTTGATGGCGACACCATTGGTACGTTTTGTTATTGTTTCTGTGTCCGGGGGAGGGAATCTGATTGGCTGAGCTGGTGTCCTCGTGGTCATGTGAGTGACAAGGTGATTGACAGCTGACTGATGAGTGACGCGACACCTGATCAATCATTAGATAGATAGATTACATAGTCGACGCATCGCTACGCATACGCGTCCAAAAGGCTACGCGACGCGACGCTTCGGCCGCCAGGGAAGAAAGAAACTGCATCCGGGGTTTAAACCTTGTCAACAGTTAGAATGTTACTTTGGACTAGACAATTAGTTATTCATTGACCCCTTCTTCTTCTTCTTCTTTCACTTGATTGTGCGCGTGCACATCGGGGAGAGTTCCTACAGCAGCGTAGCGCCAATAATCAGCTTTTTGTTCTCTGTCTGTGTTTGTTGAAAATTGTGTCGGGGTTGGATAGAATGTATTCGGGGAAGCCCCGGAAACCCGGGTCGCTTAACTCCAGATAGAAGAGAAAGAAGAGAACACGCATCAACGCATTTGAATCGGCCAACGCAGCGCATGAATGCATTGCAGCCAAGTGTCTTGGGGCCGGAGCCAGGGGTTAGGGGAGGGGTTAGGGGAGGAGGGGAGTGGACGTCATGTTGACGAAACGAAACTGAAGGTTCAGATCAACCGAAGAAACCGACCTGGAAGTAGTGCGCTCGTACAGGAGAAAAACAAAACGCATTTTGAAACACGCTGACGGACAGAAACAGCATCAAGGTCAGTAAAGAATAACAACTTTGAGGGAAGTTTAAACCTCTCTTCCCGTAATGCAATGACAAGAATAATGGGATTGCTCAATACATGAACCTTGTCGTCTGTGTCTAGGAATGGCCTCTGCTAACACCTCCTGGCCTGAAGAGAACTTTTCATGTTCCATCTGTCTGGATGTGTTCAGCAGCCCAGTTTCCACACCATGTGGACACAACTTTTGCAGAGCCTGTATTACTAAGTTCTGGGATGAACAAGTCAAGTACAAATGTCCCGTTTGCAACGAGCTTTTCAACACAAGACCTGATTTACGGGTCAATATCCTAATTTCAGAGATGGTTGATCGGTTTGGAACGTCCCTACGAGTAAAAGAGCAGCCTTGTGTTGAACCAGCAGAAGTTCCATGTGACGTCTGTACTGGGACCCAGCAGAAGGCCGTGAAGTCCTGCCTAATGTGTCTTACCTCTT
Source organism: Gadus morhua (assembly GCF_902167405.1). Lineage (NCBI taxonomy): Eukaryota > Metazoa > Chordata > Actinopteri > Gadiformes > Gadidae > Gadus > Gadus morhua. The sequence continues at coordinate 282,385 of NC_044068.1, read as the reverse complement.
ACTGCCAAACCCACCTGGAGCCACACCATAGAGTCGCAGGCCTGAAGAAACATCGGCTGGTCGAGCCTATGGACCGTCTGGAAGACAGGATGTGTAAGAAACACGACCGACTTCTGGAGCTCTTCTGCCAGACTGAACAGATGTGTGTGTGTCAGTTCTGCACAGAGACAGACCACAAGTCCCATCCTGTTATACCTCTACAGGAGGAATATGATGTGAAGACGGCCCAGTTGGGGAAGATAGAGGCTGAAGTTAAGCAGTTGATCCAGGAGAGACAAAAAAATATTCTGGCGATTAAAGACACGGTTAAACGCAGCAAAGTAGACGCAGACAGAGAGATAGCTGATGGTGTGCAGGTCCTCACTGCTCTGATGCGCCGCATTGAAAAGGGCCAGGATGATCTCAAAGAAATGGTTAAAGAGAAACTGAAATCCGCAGTGAAACAAGCTGAAGACCTCATCAAAGGGCTGGAGCAGGAAATAGAAGATCTGACCAATAGAAGCTCAGAGGTGAAGCAGCTCTCACACACTGAAGACCACCTCCACTTCCTCCAGGCCTTCAGATCCCTGAAGGATCCTCCACCCCCCAGGGACTGGACCACGGTGGAGGTCCGTCCTCCGTCATACGTAGGGACCTTGAGGAGATCCCTGGATCAGCTGGAGGAGACACTGAACATGGAGATGGAGAAGCTGCGTGATGCTGAACTGAAGAGGGTCCAGCAGTATGAAGTAGATGTGACTCTGGATCCTGATACAGCTAATTCCAGGCTCAACCTGTCTGAGGATGGGAAACAAGTACATGATGGAGGTGTGAGGAAGAGACTCCCAGACAACCCTAAGAGATTTATACTGTTGGGAGTTGTTGTCACGAGGCAGAGCTTCTCCTCAGGGAGATTTTACTTTGAGGTCCAGGTTAAAGACAAGACTTATTGGTGGTTAGGAGTGGCCAGAGAGTCCATAGACAGAAGAGGTGGGACCATGCGGACCCCTGAGAACGGTTACTGGACTCTTCTCTACTACCAGGATGAGTTGGTATTTAGAGATGACCCTGCTGTCCGTCTCCCTCTGAGAGCTGGGCTCCAGAAGGTGGGGGTGTTTGTTGATTATGATGAGGGTCTGGTCTCCTTCTATGATGTGGAAGCCAGGGTTCATCTCTACTCTGCTACTGGCTGCACCTTCAGTGAGCCTCTCTATCCATTCCTCGGCCCAGGTTCCCGTGTTTATGAAAGCAACAACTCTGCCCCCCTCATCATCTCACCTGTCAATCAAACAGACTAGGACCTTTGTTTGGTAATAAAATAATCAAACAACCAAAACAACTGATGTTGTTTCCTGAATTAGAATCTCTACTATGTGAGGTCTCAGAGTACTGTATTCTTATCTTGCTTTTCACTGTCATCTAAGGAGTAATTCATTAAGCCACTAACACTGTGCTATAACAAATATAACCCATTATAACCTATAAGACTACACTATAATGTTCAATGTCTTTTATCTGAATGTTTTTTTATATTTTTAATTAATGAAAAAAGAAATGTATTAGATAAGGTGAAACATTGATTTTGATAACATTATCATTAGTTGATTTAACCAAATAGTAATATTCGTTTATTTTCTGAATCATTAGATTAGATTAGATTAGGCTTTATTGATCCTTTTGGGATGACTCCCTCAAGGAAATTGATTGTCCAGTAGCTTACAGAAAGAAACACAATATTAAATTATATACCATATAAGATAAACAATAAACTCATGTATCATGTTTGACAACACAATACAATGTTTGTAAACTTTTGAGATTTGAATAAAAATGTACTAAAAGTAGAACATCTTCTGTGTGATAGTTACATTCTCAGTACAATATATATTCAGTGGAATAGGTACATTCTCAGTACAATATGTATTCAGTGGAATAGGTACATTCTCAGTACAATATATATATTCAGTGGAATAGGTACATTCTCAGTACAATATGTATTCAGTATAGTAAAGGTACATTCTCAGTATCTATTCAGTGGAATAGGTATATATTCAGTGGAATAGGTACATTATCAGTACAAAATGTATTCAGTAGAATAGATACATTATCAGAATAATATGTGTTTGTAGCGGTATCATATTCACTGTGTATGTTGTATGGTGCGTGCCCCCTTTAAGGGAAGGGGGCATGGCACCCACCTGGTGTTACAACGCAGGTCTTAAGGAACGCACCTCTGGCTGTGCGGGTTCTGTGTTTTGGGAAATAAATCCTTCTCGTGTTTTTCACCGGCAATCAAGTCTCCGTCTCCATTTCATTGCGATCTCCTACATTTGTGACCCTGACGTGATCTGAACACGCAACCTCCCCGCACCGGTTCCGCTGAGTCGTTTCGGGCGGGTGCTCAGGGCTCCTTCCCGTTGGCCTTGACTGTTCGGAAGTGTGAATTCTGGGGGGGGCGTCTGTAGCGGTATCATATTCACTGTGTATGTTGTATGGTGCGTGCCCCCTTTAAGGGAAGGGGGCATGGCACCCACCTGGTGTTACAACGCAGGTCTTAAGGAACGCACCTCTGGCTGTGCGGGTTCTGTGTTTTGGGAAATAAATCCTTCTCGTGTTTTTCACCGGCAATCAAGTCTCCGTCTCCATTTCATTGCGATCTCCTACATGTTCATTGGAATAGGTACATTCTCAGTACAATATGTATTCAGTGGAATAGGTACATTCTCAGTATGTACTCAGTGGAATAGGTACAAACGCAGTATGTACTCAGTGGAATAGGTACATTTTCAGTAGAATGGGTACATCCTTAGTACAATATGTATTCAGTGGAATAGGTACATTCTCAGTACAATATGTATTCAGTGGAATAGGTACATTCTCAGTACAACATGCATTCAGTGGAAATAGGTACAATCTCAGTAAAATGTGTATTCAATAGAATCGGTACTTTATCATTGGGATAAAACAAAAACAACTATGGTGCATATGTAACTGATGTGTACCCGCCCCGCCAAGAACCCACACACAGGCTGGATAGGATGATGTGATCCTTTATAGCTGAGCTGTAATGAGTGGTAGACACACATATACACAATTTGTAGTTTAGCACCTCCACTGGTTTAGTCCTAGCAGAGAACTACAAGACTACTAAAGTACATTACATCTTTTTACAATTACATGACATACATGACAAATACATTTTAAGATGTGACTTAAAATGGTTTTTAACAGAATACTTTTTAACATGTGATCGTATAGTGGTTTTAACTGGGTTTTAACGTTACTGCTTTTACAATGAATTCAATCCAATATATTCTGAATGAGTTTTTTAACAAACATCATTCTTTTTTATATATTTATGAAATCATCAATAGAAAAATACTAAATGCAAGACGCAACATCAAATAAATGATTAAACTGTAACAGCACCCACTAGTGGTGACCATCAAATCACAAAGGCCACGTTGTCCCTTTTTCAAACATGGCGGACAACATGCTGGCCGACAAAACCCGAAACGCAAACGTCCTGACACTTTAAACACACAATTACAACACAATTATTACCTGTAATGAGTGGTAGACACACATATACACAATTTGTAGTTTAGCACCTCCACTGGTTTAGTCTACGGGGGAAATAACATTGACCTCAGTGCGAAACAATATCACTACCAACGTGAGCAACAATCAATGTAAAACGAAAATGATAACATGAATAAATCTCACGTTAGCTTCGATAATAATAATACATAACACTTTTCACTTTTCATAACACTTTTCAAAGCAACATCGGAACGTGACTTACCCTAGCAGAGAACTACAAGACTACTAAGAGCACTCGGGTTGCGGTCATATATGTAGACTTCCAGGTACCAGCAGATGGCGCAATTGAACCCCTCATTACAAGGCAATATACAGGCGATATACATATTTTTGCAGGGATTTCAATAAAATAATCAGAGTATTTCTTATACCCGTTACATACACCCCCCTGAAATTCTGCTAAATATGGGAGTGCAATCCTAAAAAAAAAAAAAAAAAAGAACAGTGCATTACAAGGAACAAAGCTAGAGTGCATGTCAGTTCTAAAACTCTCCCAAAAAGGAGTGTGGAAAGAAAAGAGGCGATCAAACTCCTAACTAAACACAGACTCAGAGATGCCTGCTACACCTCTGAAATGCAAAACATTGTCCCTGTAGCCTCAAGTACTACCTAGACTCATCTCTGGTCAAATACTAGCTTAACCCTGATACTCAAACCGAAAGTGCATCTCTAAAGAACTGAAACAATGTACTAACTGATACTGTGGACACAGAATCCTCATCTACTACTTGCTCATTCATCTGACAAATAAGGCGTTGGGGAAGCTTCATGGAACTACGATCCCTGAGATCATAACGGCCAGGCTGTGTGCAAACCACCTGAGCTAGAGGGCCTGGAATGTCATTGTCTGGACAGTCAGTGTCAAGAATGGCTGTCTCAGGGGCGTTAGTGTCCGGGGAGTCAATGTCTGGAGGGTTACTGTCAGGAGGAGCAATGTCTGTGGGGATATTGTCAGGAGGGGACATGTCAGCAGCGTCAGTGTCCAAAGGGGTCTCATCTGGACAAACAGCTTCGGGAGGGGTCACGTCTGTGTCAGGGACTATGCCTTCAGAGCACTGTGGTGGGCCTTCCGCACCATCGACAGCAGCATGGTCAACATCTTCTGCAGGTATTTGTTGACTGTCCTGACTGGAAGCGGCGACTGAGAGAGAGTCAGACTGGGCAACATCAGACCTCCGGTCAAGTGAGCCATCCTCCTCTTCTGAATGGACTTCCTCTTCACTTGTCTGCATCAGCCAGCTCACTGTACGAACATCACTGTCCTCCATCACGTCAGGCACATCAGGACATGCATCACTACTGTGCGCAGCTACGTCACATTCAGAGTGTTCTGACCCACTGTCCACACCTCTCTCGCAGGGCAGAAAGCTGACACAGAGTAGTAGATTCCGGTGAACGACTCTCTCTCTGCCTGTCAGGCAATCCTTGACTCTGCAGACATTGAGTTCAGGTCTGACTGAGATGACTTCATATGGGGTCGACTCCCACTTGTCTGCAACCTTGCGTTTTCCTGGCACACCTCTGTTGGCGCACAACACTCTGTCTCCAACGACGAGAGGTGAGCCCTTGACCTTGCGGTTGTACAGCTTGGCGTGGCGAGTCTGTTCCTTGAGACTGTTCCTCTACACAATCTGAGCAGCTTCATGCAGATCCTTCCTCAGGCGGGACACGAAGTCCGAGTGGCTGACAACAGTGTCACTGGTGAGAGCATGCTGAAACATGACGTCGACAGGGAGACGAGGGATTCTCCCAAACACTAGGTAGAAGGGTGCAAACCCTGTCGTCTCATGCTCTGTGCAGTTGTAGCAGAAGGTGAGTTGCTGCAGCATCTGTGGCCACTTTGCTTTGGACTGAAGAGGAAGAGACCTAATCATACTTCCCAGGGTCCTGTTAAATCGCTCTGTGACACCATTTCCCATGGGGTGATACGGAGTCGTATGGGATTTCTGCACCCCAGCCATCTCTAGAAGCTCCCTGATCAGCTTGCTCTCAAAATTGGCTCCCTGGTCCGAATGGATACGCCGAGGAAAGCCATAAATTAGAAAGAAGTCATTCCAGAGACGACGAGCAACCTGCTTGGCAGTCTGATTCTTGCACAAGAAGGCGTGTGCCATCTTGGAGAAATGATCAGTCACAACTAGAACATCCACAGACTTGTTCCCTTGCTCAGCAGTCCAAAAGTCTATGCAGACCAACTCCATAGGCTCAGAGGTGACAATGTTCTTGAGTGGCGCACGGCTGTGTGGCTCAGGTGTCTTCCCTACTATGCAGCGCTGGCAGGACTGAACATAGTTCACAACATCACGTTCCATGCCACTCCAGAAGAATCGTTGCCTCACCAGAGACAAGGTACGATGCTGGCCTTGGTGACCTGCTGAGTCATGGAGACCTTGGAGGACTTTCCGTTTCAATGAGTCAGGTACTATGAACTGGAAGATCTTCTTGTTCACCTGGGGATCTTTCCTTATCTTGTACAGCATGCCATTCTGTATGGTTAGTCTACTCCAATGCTTCAGCAGCTTGATCACGCTACGTGACTCAACAGCTCTCTCACGTTTGGTAGGTCTCTTGTGTCTCTGTACAAAGTACATGACCCTGCTTATCGTGCTGTCTTGCTCTTGTTGACCAACGAGCTGGCTCTGAGGGAGTGCAGCAGACTGGTCTTCCTTCTGCAGAAGACTGAAGGCAGCATCTGTCCCAATCACGTGACTCACACCGCCAGTGGACTGAGCATTGAGGATGGCAGCAACTTCCTCTGATGCGACTGAGCCTCTGGTGTCGGGTGTAACTGCCCCCCGCACTGGCTCGTCCGATGCTTCACCACCGTCGTCCACAACAGCCTGACAGTTGTTGGACACTCTGAACACCTCTTGTACGGTTCTGTCAGTCACACCGTTGACCAGGTCCAACAGTGAGGCATAAGGCTCGGTGACAAGGCGATGACCCACGCACGACTGGACAAACGGCTCACGGCTCAAGGCGTCGGCTACGATGTTCTTTGGGCCGGGAATGTACTTCAAGTCAAAGTCGTAAGCAGCGAGCTTCGCCACCCACCGCTGCTCACACGCGTCAAGTTTGGGTTTGGTTAGAATATATGTCAAGGGGTTATTGTCAGTCCATGTGGTGAAGTGCCTGCCTTTCAACCAGTGGCTGAATTTGTCACATACCGCCCATTTCAAGGCAAGAAATTCAAGGCGGTGTGCAGGGTAGTTCAGCTGGGAACGAGAAAGCGTTCTACTCGCAAAGGCAACAGGTCTGGCTACTTTTCCACCAGGTGGCAGTTGGGACAGGACAGCTCCAATCCCATCAAAGGATGCGTCGACAGCCAGAATGAACGGGGCATTGAAATCCGGGTGGGCTAGGGTGACACTTGTCATGAGGTCGTGTTTCAGTGTCTCGAACGCATTCTGGCATGCGTCGGACCAGTCAGCAGGAGTCAGTTTCACAGGACCTCCTTTCTTCACAGGTTTGCGACCTCTCTTGTGCTTGCGCTGAGCACCAGGTTCAACTGTGAGTCTGAACAGCGGCTTAGCCTTCGCAGAACATGCCTCGATGAAACTCTGATAGTACATCACCATGCCTAGAAACGATCTGATTTTACTAGGGCAAGGCGTTTTCCCATCGGACTCCATGAGTCCTGTGACTTGTAGATCATTTATGGCTCTCACTTTTTCAGGGTTTGTTTGAACCCCATCTTCACTGATGACGTGCCCAAGAAACTTCACAGTCCTTCTGAGGAAGAAGCATTTCTTGGGTGCGAGTTTAAGGTTGTGCTCCTTGAGGCGAGCAAACACCATCTCTAGGCGTCTGAGTGCAACTTCCTCTGTAGGCGCAAATACCATCAGGTCGTCGAGGTAACACAACAGGCTTGTGAAATTCTCGTCACCGAATATGGACATCATCATCCTCATGAAGGTAGCCGGACTGTTGCAAAGTCCTTGAGGGAGACGGTTATATTCATGAAGTCCAAAGGGCGATGAGAATGCTGTATACTTCCTATCATCAGGGTGCAAGGGGACGTTATAGAAGCCTGATGTCAGGTCCATCGTAGAGAATAGAGCATTTCCACCAAGTGCGGCTAGAGCATCTGCTTGTTGCGGCAGTGGATAGGCATCCTTCACAGTTCTTGCGTTGAGCCATCTGAAGTCAGTGCATACTCTGAGGTCTCCATTCCGCTTCCATACGAGAACAAGTGCAGATGCATATTCACTGCTCGACTTCTGAATAATGCCTTTTTCTTCCATCTCATTCAGAGTCGTTCTCAGTTTCTCATACTGGCTTGGTGGTATGCGTCGGTAAGGTAGTCGGAACGGCTTGTCGTCAACGAGGTGGATGCGATGCACAAACTCTTTAGCCTCTCCGCAGTCCATCTTGTGTCTGGAGAAGATTGACTCATACTGTTCAATGATGTGAACAAGTTTGTCTTTCCACTGCAGTGACACTTCGCATGACTTCAGATCAACGTCTTGCAGTCCCAGAGCCTCCATGGCATGCACCATGTCCTCTTCTGACCTCAAATGCACATCTTCGCTCTGCACACACTGCATGTTGCACTTGACCTCCTCTGCTTTAGGCAGGTCCTCTACTGCTATACAGGGGGACACATCTGCGATCTTGGCGTTCCTTCTCAGCACCACAGTTCTGTCTGTAGGATTAATAACTTTAACAGGCACCCATCGATCTCCCCAAAGTGGAGTAATAACTCTTCCAACAAGGATTTGTTTGGGTCTGGCTTTAGACTGGGTCGGTTCAACGACCACAGTACTACCTACTGACATCACAGCCGACTCAGGTAACTTGCCCCAGACAAGGTGCTCGCTCTGTGGTTTCAGTGTCACACAACTCTTGACTTTCACTGTTCCCACCTTATCTGGAATGCATTCACCTCTCCATCTCTCTGTATTGGAAAGCAGCGACAGGAATTGGCAGTGGTCATCAGTCTGACCATTGTCGGGTGAGGAAACTAGCCTCCAGTAGCCGTCAGTGTTCTTCAGTTGAGTTAGAATATGCTTGATAGCATTGCTGCCAAGGATCATTTGTTCTGTCTGGCCAGGAACGACCATTACTGGAACGATCATCCTGCATCCGTAAACGGTGACATCAAGGTCATACATGTCTTTGGGGGAAACGCGGTGACCTCCGCAACCTACAATGACATAATCATCAGCTGTGTCTCTTTTCATGTCAGGGTATTGCTGCAGCAAGGACTCAACAGCAGATTCACTTATTGTACAGGCCATCGACCCGCTGTCCAACAGCGCTTTGAAAGTGGGGCCATTCTTCACAAGTACAGGTGTGTAGAACAAGCTGTCAGTCTCTGCTATCCTCTGGGATCCCTGAAAGATCAGTTTCTTGGATGAGATTACTGTACTGCCAATATAACTGCTATGTGACTCATAGAGGGATTTAATATCCAGCATGTCGGGTTCCTCATAACTGGTGGGAGGTTCAATTAGCCGGTCTGCACAGTCCTCCCTGGTGTGCAGACTGGTCAGTTTTCCTGAGGCTGTGGAGTGGTCCTCCTTGCTGGACAGTAACGGCGCGAATGGCCTGGAGCATAACACTTGAAGCAGAGCCTCTTCTCCCGGCAATGAGAGAAAGCACTGTGACCATCATCTTTGCAAATAATGCATGGCACGTCAGTGAACCCGTCAACTCTGTCCTCAGGACGCTTGGGTGGAGCTCGCCTCCTCATTTGTGACTGGTCAGAGGTCCCACGCAGTAGAACCTTCTCCAACATAGCCATCACTTCCGCTAGGGGGACATACTGAGGGCTCTGGGCCTGAGGTGGCACGTGACTACTCTGGCCAGGGGCCGGGCTATGGCTCACCTCAGCTGTGTGTACTGCAACGTCCATCCTCTTCACAGCATGTACCGGGGGAGTTGCTTTGCAGCTCATCTCGGCATGGTACTCGTTCAGCACCTCCAGTAGTTCACATGCTGACCACTTCTCGATGGTCTTGGACCTGAAAGTGAGGGCCAGGTCTTTGCAGGGACAGTTTCTAATAAACATGCGAGTCACCTCCGTTTCAGGGTTGTCCAGCGTCTTGCCCTGCTCTCTCAGACAGTCAACGGCGAGGTCAGCTGCTCTGTTTAGTCTCAGCCAGTAGTCATAGGGGTCTTCCTGGTCTTTAGGCAAAGTCGAGTAAAAGTCAGCTAAAGGGACAGCAGAGTACCTAGTACAGCTAAAGTGTTTTCTGAGGAGACCATAAATCATGTCGGGCTGAGCATGCATATCAATGTTACTGTTCCTAATGCCAAACTTCACTACATCTTTAGCTTTCCCCCTCAAATGCACAAGGATTTCCTCAGCCTGCTCTTCGACTCTCACATTACTCTTTTTTATGAATGCTCTCATCAGATCTTCCCATTCATGCACCTTGATTGAATCTGACCCATCTCCTACAAATGATGGTGGTTCCTTAACCTTCCTCTGTGTGACAACCTGAACCTGAGATACATCAGACACACGGCTAGGCTGACTCAGTGTGCTCGTCACATTCTGTGTGACAGTTAAATCAGGAGCTACTGTGTTGTGTGACTGCATATGCGACATGATGCTGTCAGCTAATTGATGACCTATCTCCTGAATGACAGTCCTCATCTGGTCAGCTACACCCTCAGAGTTGTCACTAATAGGATTTGGCGTAGACGTGACTTGAGGCAAATGGGAGCTAGTGTGCTGGTCAGCTGCATCATGGACGCTAGTATTGGAAACTGCCTCTAATGGGGGCAATTTAACACCTGGGGTAAAACTATCAACAGAAAAGGGGATAGGAGTAGGCATACCCCTGCCTCTGCCAACATGAATGGGTGTGCCAAACCGTGGGAAAAGCTGATTACTCTGAAATGACATGTTTCAAAATGTCTGGCACAAAACAGTACAGTCCACCCCAATATATGAAATCATCAATAGGAAAATAGCAAATGAATCAAAACGGTAGAATAAATCAGCAATCTGTGTGACAGTTACTGCTATGCCACATAAAATTATACGTGCCACTGTGACACACTGTACAGTGTATAGTAATGAGCTTCACTGCAATATTTGCTACCCTTGTAAACTGTGAACCTGCAAATACTGTGAACTGGTTGCTTCATGGAACGATGTGGTAGGCAGGACGGTCAGCGGTTCGACGAGCTTGATAGAAGTTCTCAGGTCACGGCACCAATGTAACTGATGTGTACCCGCCCCGCCAAGAACCCACACACAGGCTGGATAGGATGATGTGATCCTTTATAGCTGAGCTGTAATGAGTGGTAGACACACATATACACAATTTGTAGTTTAGCACCTCCACTGGTTTAGTCCTAGCAGAGAACTACAAGACTACTAAAGTACATTACATCTTTTTACAATTACATGACATACATGACAAATACATTTTAAGATGTGACTTAAAATGTTTTTTAGCAGAATACTTTTTAACATGTGATCGTATAGTGGTTTTAACTGGGTTTTAACGTTACTGCTTTTACAATGAATTCAATCCAATATATTCTGAATGAGTTTTTTAACAAACATCATTCTTTTTTATATATTTATGAAATCATCAATAGAAAAATACTAAATGCAAGACGCAACATCAAATAAATGATTAAACTGTAACAGCACCCACTAGTGGTGACCATCAAATCACAAAGGCCACGTTGTCCCTTTTTCAAACATGGCGGACAACATGCTGGCCGACAAAACCCGAAACGCAAACGTCCTGACACTTTAAACACACAATTACAACACAATTATTACCTGTAATGAGTGGTAGACACACATATACACAATTTGTAGTTTAGCACCTCCACTGGTTTAGTCTACGGGGGAAATAACATTGACCTCAGTGCGAAACAATATCACTACCAACGTGAGCAACAATCAATGTAAAACGAAAATGATAACATGAATAAATCTCACGTTAGCTTCGATAATAATAATACATAACACTTTTCACTTTTCATAACACTTTTCAAAGCAACATCGGAACGTGACTTACCCTAGCAGAGAACTACAAGACTACTAAGAGCACTCGGGTTGCGGTCATATATGTAGACTTCCAGGTACCAGCAGATGGCGCAATTGAACCCCTCATTACAAGGCAATATACAGGCGATATACATATTTTTGCAGGGATTTCAATAAAATAATCAGAGTATTTCTTATACCCGTTACACATAAAAAACCCTTTTACACATGATGGGATTCAAGGAAAGATTAAAATCCCATAATAACTGCACACGTGTGTAGCTTTGTAGCAGTAAATTACTTTTAATGTCCACCTTACAATAACCCAACAAGTCTAACCCACCGATACAAAGCTCACAGTGACTATGTGTAAAGATATGTGCGAGTGTCTTGACTTTGTCTTGTCGGCTCTCCTCTCCATCCTCTCCTCTTAGTTTCTCCTCTCTCCTTCCTCTCTCTTCTCTTCCTCCTCTCTCCTATGTCTCCTCTCCTCTCTAGCTCATCCAGGATTGTGTTTATCATTGTTACGCATCAAAATGATGTGTGTTCAAACTGCAACGGTAAGCATAAGTTGATTTGTTGAGTCAAATATTGTTCAGTACATGTCAGCGTGGGAGTGTGTGTGGAGGACGGCTGGTTGAAGCAGCCTCACCTGCTGAGTCTGATTGGACTCTGGGGCTTGGTGAGGGACACACCTGTTGCTCATTGAGTAATCGGTGCGCACTGGTTGAACCAGCCGTTTAGGGCGTGGTCACACCACAATGAGGTGCTTTCAGTGTCAAAGATTTGGGCACATTTCTAAAATCTGTAAGGAAAAGAGGGGGTGTGCGAAATGCTCAGGGGATCATGAGTATGGGAAGTGTGAGGGGGCCAAGTTAAAAGGTTGTAGTTGTGGGGGTGAACATGTGGTCAATTTTGGAGGCTGTGAAATAATGAAAGAGGAAGTTGCAGTTCAGAAGGTGAAAGTGTTGGACAAAGGGACCTATGCAGAAGCAGTGAAGGCGGTGAAACAGAGGCTAGGTGCTAAGAGTCAGGGAATGGTAGCAGCCTGGGGGGCGGAAGGGAAGTGACGAGGGAGTCGATGGGAGAGCAGCACGATAGGGGCTGGGGGAAAGAGATCCTCCTCAACGAGGCTTTGGCGACTGACTATGTACAGAAGGACGCTCGGAGGCTAGAGTTTGGATGCTAGGAGAGTTGGAGACTGGACAGTGCAACAGTTGAGAGAGAAGGAGGATGGCGAAGTCTGGTATCGTTAGTGATGATATGGAGTATGATGATTCAGATGCAGAAATTTGGAATCCCGTGACCAGTAGGAAAAAGAATAGAAGAAGAACAAGAAGGTGTTCTGAGATGAATGACAGTGACGGAGAAAAGCAGAATGAGTCGAAAAAAGCAAGGAGGAAGGAGGAAGGAGAAGTGTGGAAAGTGATTGTGGAGTTTGAAGAGATAGCTAGTAGCAAGCTACACCCAGTCAAACTGTCGAAAGCTATGAGGAATGAGATTGGTTAAGTCAAACAGGCAAGGTTCTTGAGCAAAGGAAGGATGTTAATAGAAACTGTTAACAAAGATCAGCAAGAAAAGATTTTGAAAATGAGTACACTGAACGAAGTGAGAATCAAAAGTCAAATCCCTGGTATAAATCGTAAGATACGTGGAGTGATAACCGGAGTGCCAATAGACTTAAGTATTGAAGAACTGCAGAAAGAAATCAAGGGAGCCAAAGTGACTGTTGAAAAAAGGTTGTCCACTAGATACCAGGGGAAAATAGTGGACAGTTTGTCTGTGCTTATTCAGTTTGAAGGGGCAATAAAGGATAAGGTTACGATTGGATACCTGAGTTACCCGGTTAGAGAATTTGTTCCCAGGCCATTGCGGTGCTTTAAATGCCAGAGGTTTGGGCATATAGCAGGACAATGTAGGGCAAAGCCAAGATGTGCCAAATGTGCAGGGGAACATGAATACGGTCAATGCGAGGCAGAGGCTAAAGCTAAATGCTGCAATTGTGGAGGGGATCACAGTGCGGCATATCAAGGATGCGAAGCACAGATTAAAGCAAAAGAAGTTCAGAAATATAAAGTCCAGAATAAAGTAACATATGCAGAGGCAATCAAACAAGTAAAAGGACCACAAGGTGGTGCAAGTGTGGGTGTTGTTGAACCCTCTCAGTATTCACCGCAAGCTTTAAAGCCAGTAGGTTTGCAATGTGATGTGAATAAGGACACTTTGATTGTGGATAAGGCTAACTTTGTATTCTTCATGGCGAAGGTCATAAATCTAGCTATGCAGGACAAAAATACAAGGTCAGATCGGATAAAGATTGTTGTGGAGGCAGCAAGGGAATACTTAGACATAAAGGATGTAACGGGAGAGATGGTACAGGATGAGATCAATAGAAATGAAGGGGTTACTAAGTAGTATAATTATGGGGTTCCTTATTCTGCAGTGGAATGCCAGAAGCCTGATATCGAATGGGCAAGAATTTAAGAGATATATAGAGAAATTAGACGTTAAACCAGAAATCATTTGTATACAAGAAACATGGATGAAATCACACTTGGATTTTAAAATTGTAGGATACAACTCAGTTAGACTGGATAGGAATGAGCGGCAGGCAGGGGGATGTGCAACGTTTATTAAGGAAGGAGTATTGTATGAAAGAGTACCAATGAATTATGAAACTAGTCTAGAGATAATTGTTATTGAAATCTGGGTTAATAAAAGGAAAATGACTATAATCAATTTGTACAATCCATGTAAGAAAATGAAGTTGGAGGAATTGGAGAGGGTAGGACAAAGGCAAAATGCTATATGGTGTAGAGATTTTAATGCACACAGCATGTTATGGGGAGGAAGGAAAGATGATGATAATGGGAATGTGATAGAGGAATTAATGGACAACAAGGGAATAGTTTGTTTAAATAATGGGGAGGGGACAAGAATAAATGTAAGCAATGGAGTGGAGTCAGCGTTAGATCTTACACTAGTAACAGATACACTGGCAGGAGTATGTTCATGGGAAGTAAGGAAAGAAACGACTGTTGGAAGTGATCACTATCCTATAATCATTGGAGTAGAATTGACAATTGAAGAGTGCAATCTAGAAAGAGTGATGAATTGGGACTTTCACAATGCAGAGTGGGAACTATTTAAGGAAATAAGTGAGAAAGAAATGTTAGAAATTGAGATAGGTGAAGATGTTGACCAGCTAAATACGAATGTGTGCAGAGTTATATTAGAGGCTGTTGAGAGAACAATTAAGAGGAAAGAAGGAAAAGGGAAAAAGAGGATGGTACCATGGTGGAACAAAGAATGTAGTAAAGCAATCAAGAGCAGAAATAAAGAATTTAGAAGGCTAAAGGGAAACCATAGGTTTGAGAACCTTATTGAATATAAAAGAAGTCAAGCAAATGTAAGGAGAACTATTAAAAATGCAAGGAAAACTTGTTGGACAAATTTTTGCAATTCGGTGGGACGGGAAACGGAATTGGGACAGATTTGGGGCATGATTAAAAAGATGAATGGGGTTAAGAGAGAATATGGATATCCAGTTTTGAAGGTAGGGGAAACAATAGCAATGAAGGAAGAAGAAAAGGGGGAGATTTTAGCAAAGGCTTTTGTGAAAGTTCATAGTTCAGAAAATATTAGTGAAGAGGGAGGGAGAGGGAGGGAGGCTACTTTAGTGGAGTATGAAGTGTTGATGCAAGATGAGGAAGAAAATGAAGATTTGCTTAATAAGACTTTCACAATGATAGAAATGAATCGTGCATTAAGGAAAACAAAGATGACCGCACCAGGAAAGGATCAGGTTCGTTATATAATGACAAGTAATTTAAGTGAAGCAGCAAATGGAATATTATTGGAGTTATACAATAGAGTTTGGAAGGAAGGTAAATTACCAGAAAGTTGGAAGGAGGCAGTTATTGTACCAATACCTAAACCAGGGAAGGACAGTTCCAACCCAGAGAACTATAGGCCAATTGCCTTAACATCGAATATATGTAAAATAATGGAGAAAATGATAAATGAAAGATTAACATACTATATGGAGAGTAAAGGATTTATGTCAAAGTATCAGAGTGGGTTCAGAAAGGGGAGGAACACTATGGATCCGACCATATGTCTAGAACATGAGATCAGAAAGGCACAGATAAATAAGGAAAGTGTTGTAGCTGGGTTTTTTGATATTGAGAAGGCATATGACATGATGTGGGTAGAAGGATTATTAGTTAGATTAAGGAAGTTGGGAGTTAAAGGGAGAATATACAGATGGATTGAAGATTTTTTAACTGAGAGATCAATACAGGTGAGAGTAGGAAAAAGCTTGTCAGGGAAATTTAAAATAGAGGATGGAACACCACAGGGGAGCATAATTAGGCCACTATTATTTTCCATTATGATAAATGAAGTTTTTGAAGAAATAGAGAGTGGTATGGGTTTTTCATTATTTGCAGATGATGGGGCAATATGGAAGAGGGGGAAAAATATGAAATTCATTGTTAAAAAATTACAGGAGGCAATCAATAGAGTGGAGGAATGGTCTTTATAAATGGGGTTTTAAGTTTTCGGTAGGGAAGACAAACATAATGTTTTTCACCAGGAAAAGAGTGGGAGATTAGATTAAAACTTTATAAACAAGACCTAAAAAGAGTAAAACACTAAGTTATTAGGAATGTGGTTTGATGAAAGGTTAACATGGAATATACACATTCAGAAGGTTGTGGACGAATGGAAAAAGGTTATAAATATAATGAGGTGTCTAGTTGGAAAAGAGTGGGGGGCGGATAGAGTGGCACTAAAGGGTAAATATGATGGTTTAATTAGAGCATTTATAGATTATGGGAGTGTGGTATATGGGGCAGCAGCAGAGACACATGAAGAAACTGGAAGGTATACAGAATCAGGCATTGCGTTTATGTACAGGCGGTTTTAAAACAACACCTATAGCTGCGCTGCAGGTAGAA
This sequence comes from Gadus morhua, assembly GCF_902167405.1. Lineage (NCBI taxonomy): Eukaryota > Metazoa > Chordata > Actinopteri > Gadiformes > Gadidae > Gadus > Gadus morhua. Next base: position 265,882 of record NC_044068.1, on the reverse strand, counting down.
ATGGGGGTCATGCCTATTGATTTGAGAAGGCTGCAATTGTCACTGACATACTGGGTGCATTTACAAGGACATAGCAAGGACCATCCAGCGCAAGACACGTTAAAACCTAGTTGGGAAAAAGAGAAAAAGGAAGTTAGGAATTTTGGTTGGACAGCAGTGCAGAGGGCAAAATAAATTGGAATTGAAAAGATACAGTTTAGTCCAACAGTACCAATATCAGCACTCCCACCCTGGATTCTTCCAGATGCTACAGTAGATCTGACAATTCTAGAAAGGAAAAATAAAGACAGAGAGTTTGTTTGTAATGCCATAAGTGTGCAAGAGTATATTGATAAATTCTATGGTTATGTAAAGATATATACAGATGGATCAAAGAGTGCAGAAAGTAAAGTAGGAGTAGCATTTTGGGTCCCAGAATTTCAGGTGCGGGTGGGTAAAAGGGTCAATGATGAAGTATCGGTGTATACAGCAGAAATGATTGCAATATTATTGGCAATACATTGGGTAGAGGAAACTAGACCAGTAAGTGTAATAATATCTTCGGACTCAAGTTCAGTTTTAACCAGTCTACAGAGCAGTAAGTCAGATAGCAGGCCGGACATTTTAATAGAGATAAAACAGATTTTATATAGAATAGAGATGATGGGTATAACAGTGGTGTTTGTGTGGGTACCGGCACATATTGGAGTGAGAGGGAATGAGGTGGTAGATAAGGTGGCAAAAGAGGCAACAAAATGTGAAGAAATTGAATTACGCATAAATATCAGCAAGATGGAGGGTAAAAACATAATTAAAAGGAAAATGAAGGAGAAATGGCAGAAGAGGTGGGAGGAGGAGAGGAAGGGAAGGTGGTTTTATAAAATTCAGAGGAAAGTAGGAGAGGCCAGGGGAACAGGAAGGAGCAGAAGGGAAGAAACCGTAATATCACGGTTAAGATTTGGACATACAGGGCTAAATGCATCGTTGTTTATGGTTGGAAAACATGACACAGGGAGGTGTGATCATTGTGAGGAGCAGGAAACTGTAGATCATGTAATGAACATTTGTAGAAAGTATGAAGTAGAGAGACGACAAATGCAGGATAATTTGGCAGAAATTAAAGAAAATTATGAGTTAGAGAATATATTAAGGAAAATGTCAGGAGATAGATGCTATAGGCACGTATTTGGATGTTTAAAAGAAACAAATTTGATAAAGAAAATATGAAATCCGGGTAACTCAGGGTTACAATAGTAAATAAAGATGCATAAAGAAACCAGTAGGTGGCGGTAATGCGCATGTTTGTTTGCCAACCGCCAATAAAAACAAATAGAAGAAGAAGAAGAACCGAAGCAACCGACCTGGAAGCAGTGCGCTCGTTCAGGAGAAACATAAAACGCACTTTGAAACACGCTGACGGACAGAAACAGCATCAAGGTCAGTAAAGAAGAACAACTTTGAGGGAAGTTTAAACCTCTCTTCCCGTAATGGAATGACAAGAATAATGGGATTGCTCAATACATGAACCTTGTCGTCTGTGTCTAGGAATGGCCTCTGCTGACACCTCCTGGCCTGAAGAGAACTTTTCATGTTCCATCTGTCTGGATGTGTTCAGCAGCCCAGTTTCCACACCATGTGGACACAACTTTTGCAGAGCCTGTATTACTAAGTTCTGGGATGAACAAGTCAAGTACAAATGTCCCGTTTGCAACGAGCTTTTCAAGACAAGACCTGATTTACGGGTCAATATCCTCTTTTCAGAGATGGTTGATCGGTTTGGAACGTCCCTACGAGTAAAAGAGCAGCCTTGTGTTGAACCAGCAGAAGTTCCCTGTGACGTCTGTACTGGGACCCAGCTGAAGGCCGTGAAGTCCTGCCTAATGTGTCTTATCTCTTACTGCCAAACCCATCTGGAGCCACACCAGAGAGTCGCAGGCCTGAAGAAACATCGGCTGGTCGAGCCTATGGACCGTCTGGACGACAGGATGTGTAAGAAACACGACCGACTTCTGGAGCTCTTCTGCAAGACTGAACAGGTGTGTGTGTGTCAGTTCTGCACAGAGACGGACCACAAGTCACATCCTGTTATACCTCTAAAGGAGGAATATGAAGTGAAGACGGCCCAGCTGGGGAAGATAGAGGCTGAAGTTAAACAGTTGATCCTGGAGAGACAAAAAAATATTCTGGCGATTAAAGACACAGTTTAACGCATCAAAGCAGACGCAGACAGAGAGATAGCTGATGGTGTGCAGGTCCTCACTGCTCTGATACGCTGCATTGAAAAGTGCCAGGATGATCTCAACCAAATGGTTAAAGAGAAACTGAAATCCACAGAGAAACAAGCTGAAGACCTCATCAAAGGGCTGGAGCAGGAAATAGAAGATCTGACCAATAGAAGCTCAGAGATGAAGGAGCTCTCACAGACTAAAGACCACCTCCACTTCCTCCAGACCTTCAGATCCCTGAAGGATCCTCCACCCACCAGGGACTGGACCACGGTGGAGGTCCGTCCTCCGTCATACGCAGGGACCTTGAGGAGATCCCTGGATCAGCTGGAGGAGACACTGAACATGGAGATGGAGAAGCTGAGTGATGCTGAACTGAAGGGGGTCCAGCAGTATGAAGTAGATGTGACTCTGGATCCTGATACAGCTCATCCCAAGCTCATCCTGTCTGAGGATGGGAAACGAGTACATGATGGAGGTGTAAAGAAGGAACTCCCAGACAACCCTAAGAGATTTACACAGTGTATATCTTTACTCACAAGGCAGAGCTTCTCCTCAGGGAGATTTTACTTTGAGGTCCAGGTTAAAGACAAGACTCTCTGGTCTTTAGGAGTGGCCAGAGAGTCCATCGACAGAAAAGATTGGACAGATCGGACCCCTGAGACGGGTTACTGGACTCTTCTCTACTACCAGGATGTGTTGGTATTTAGAGATAACCCTGATGTCCGTCTCCCTCTGAGAGCTGAGCTCCAGAAGGTGGGGGTGTTTGTTGATTATGATGAGGGTGTGGTCTCCTTCTATGATGTGGAAGCCAGGGTTCATCTCTACTCTGCTACTGGCTGCACCTTCAGTGAGCCTCTCTATCCATTCCTCAGCCCAAGTCGCCATGATTACAGAGGTAACAACTCCGCCCCCCTGATCATCTCACCTGTCAATCAAACAGACTAGGACCTTTCATTGGTGATAAAATAATCAAACGACCAAAACAACTAATGTTGTTCCCTGAATTAGAATCCCTATTGTATGAGATTTTCCACACTTCTTTTAACAAGGAGTAATTCATTAAGCCACTTACACTGTGTACTATAAAAAAAAAATACAACCAATTATAACCTATAAGACTACATTATAATGTTCAATGTCTTTTATCTGAATGTTTTTTTATATTTTTAATTAATGAAAAAAAATTAATAAGATAATGTGAAACGTTGATTTTGATAAAATTATCATTAGTTGTTTTAACCAAATAGTAATATTCCTTTATTATTTTTTAATCATGTTTGACAACACAATACAATGTTGGTAAACTTTTGAGATTTGAATAAAAATGTACTAAAAGTAGAATGAGGGCATCTGCTGTGGAATTGGTACATTCTCAGTACAATATATATTCAGTGGAATAGGCACATTATCAGTACAAAATGTATTCAGTAGAATATATACATTATCAGAACAATATGTATTCAGTGGAGTAGGTACATTATCAGTACAATATGTATTCAGTAGAATAGAGACATTATCAGTACAATATGTATTCAGTGGTACATAGGTACATTCTCAGTATGTAGGCCTATTCACTGGAATAGGAACAAACTCAGTATAATATGTATTCAGTGGAATAGGTACATTCTCAGTATGTACTCAGTGGAATAGGTACATTCTCAGAGGAATGGGTACAATCTCAGTAAAATGTGTATTCAATAGAATAGGTACTATATCATTGGGATAAAACAAAAACAACTACGTTGCATAAAAACCCTTTTACACATGATGGGATTCAAGGAAGGATTAAAATCCCATAACTGCCCACGTTTGTAGCTGATGAGCCAGTAAATGACTTTTAATGTCCACCTTACAATAACCCAACAAGTGCAACACACCGATACAAAGCTCAGAGTGACAATATGTAAAGATTCCCTCAATATGTGTGAGTATCTTGACTTTGTCTTGTCAGCTCTCCTCTCCATCCTCTCCTCTTAGTCTCTCCTCTCTCCTTCCTCTCTCTTCTCTTCCTCCTCTCTCCTATCTCTCCTCTCCTTTCCAGCTCATCCAGGATTGTGTTTATCATTGTTACGCATCAAAATGGTGTGTGTTCAAACTGCAACGGTAAACATATTTAGATTTGTTTAGTCAAATATTGTTCAGTCCATGTCAGCGTGGGAGTGTGTGTGGAGGACGGCTGGTTGAAGCAGCCTCACCTGCTGAGTCTGATTGGACTCTGGGGCTTGGTGAGGGACACACCTGCTGCTCATTGAGTAATCAGTGCGCACAGGTTAAACCAGCCGTCTAGGGTGTATTCACACCAGAAAAGTCTGAAGTTCGATCTTTTTGGTCCGGACCGAAACGCAATTTTAATTTTTTGGTTCATTGGACAAGACGGTCGGGGGTGGGGTAACGCATAAAAAAAAGAAGTAAACAAACTATGGAGATTCAGCGTGCTGCCCTCGTTGTGCTTATACTGATGATTGGCAGTGTTTCCCCCAGTAAATGTCTGTCAAGGTGGTAAGCAGTCGGTGGCGTTGTTGGCGCGGCGCAAAGCGCCGTGCTGAAAAATTTTGGGGGTATTTTGCTCAAAGATGCCAGTACGCATGAATGAAATAAACGACTGTTTATTTCCATATAAATAAACAACAGTAGGTACAAATGTTGTGCAAACATGCAGACACTACAAAATAAAATTAAAGAAAAGTGCAAATTAAATACAAATAATGGACAATACACTTAACTTTTGTATGCAAATTCAACTATTTACAGTTCCTTTTTTGGATCTTATTTGCGGCACAGCTGACAAGAGGCATCATCACTTTATCTATTAAGATAAAGTTTATGGAGTGGAGTTGCCATCAGTTATGCTGTAGTCCTACATAATGATGAATGCTGTCTTTTATTTTTAAGTTGAATAGAAGTAGTACCGGTAGTTTGAATCGGCAAAGGTTTGACTTGTTGCCTTACGTTTTTTCAGGCCTCGGTGTGAGGGAGGGGTCCGTTAAGTCGATGGATGCGATGTTTAATCATTTAGTCCAAACTACAGGCTACGGGCAAACCTGAAGTCACCGTCGTGACATTTCATATACGTCCTGTGTGTGTGTGTGTGTGTGTGTGTGTGTGTGTGTGTGTGTGTGTGTGTGTGTGTGTGTGTGTGTGTGTGTGTGTGTGTGTGTGTGTGTGTGTGTGTTTGTGTGTGTGTGTGTGTGTGTGTGTGTGTGTGTGAGTGAGAGGGAGGAACTTATTTGAAATCGGCCGTGCGTGCCTGTTTGTTGTTTATTGTTTTTGATTTAACAATATATAGGTTTAGAGAAATCTGGCTTTCAGAACTCAGTGCCTGCCCACTCACTGACCTCACCGCACGTCACTGGCGGTAGATTGACAGGTGACTATGATAGACTATGCAACAATATATTCAACCACCAGATGTCGCCGTCTCAATTACACTCAAAAAACTTTATTGGCACGACTAATGTTGTAAACAGTATTACCTGAGTATTACGAATGCCTTTTTTTTTTCTTTTTTTTTTCAACTTTTTTTTTTTTTTTTTTTTTTCAATACATTGGTAGTCAAGGCGGGGCCCTAGTGCTGGGGGACACCCTGATTGGTTTCATGCAGTTACAAACATTTGCAGTACTTTGCGTCTAAGCGTCTTAGAGTACCATATTAAGCGCTATATAAATTTCATTTATTATTATTATTATTACTTTTGGAGCATCAGAGGCGTTTGGCACAACGTTGATTTCTGTTGCGTCCAATAAGGCACATTGTTTTTAGAACTGGGTCGGACCGAGCGCGGTCGCTTTCACATCTCAAGTGAACCGCACCAGGGTTGGTTTGGAAGCGAACCGAGACCACCTCTCGGGCTGGGTCTCGGACCGGCTGGTTGGTCCGCACCAGAGTTCGATGGTTTGTATTCCCACCAGCCCAAAAGGTCCGCACCAGCGATTGTTTTGGTTCGAACCAAACAAGGCAGGTGTGAATACGCCCTTAAAGAACCCTTTGTTCTGCCCTCTACCCCCAGCGCCTTGCCAGGGTCGACAGATAGTATAGACTCCTCTCCAACAAACCACGCAGACGAAAAGTTGCTGGTCACTCTTTATGGTGAGGTGAAGTAGGGTAAAACTGAGAAATGAAAGTACCACATTTCAGTATGAGAATAACAGAATGCTGTAAAATTAGCTTGGCTACTAAATTAGCTTGCTAATGTAAGAATATCCATCCATCTAATTTGTTTACAAAGTTTCCTTAATCTCATTATACATCAAATCATCTTAACATATCATTGTTAAGATGTGTGAGTGCGAGCACCATGCTTTCCGATCAAGTGAATGTAGCGTAATGGAGTCCAAGGCATAGGCCTACATATCAGAACGTATTTCAGAACAATACCAAAGTTCGCCAGTAGATGGCATCACAGGACCATCAATAAACATAAGAGACTGAATTACACTGGGGAAACATACATGTAACAGAACGCCCTTTACACACAAGTATTACTGCAAGGCCATGGCCAGCGGAAAACAGTGGAAACCCAGGCAGCAGTGCTGCTCATGTAACTCTTAGCATACACAACGTTAATGAAAGTGTATTAATTTAAGCACAAGATTCCTGATGGGACTCTAAAAAAATCGTAGGGGATTTTATTAAAGCCTCATACATGTTCACATTGAATTTGCGTTGCGTTTCCCTGGGTCGTTCATAAACTTTAGGCTATGCCCTCCCCTACTCAGTTCTGTTCGCTTTGCATTGGTGGAAGTGAGAAAGGGGGAGTGGTTAAGAAGAGCCTTCAGATTGGACGGTTTGACTGAGTTACCGTCATGTTTTGTAATTATGTTTTTTACCATTATTGTTTTATACGGACAAACATTTACAAATTTCTCCTACAGGGGATTGATAAAGTTCTATCTATTGAAAAGAAAGAAACACTTGGTCATACTTTACACACTTTACCACAGCATTGGCCTACTGAATGCAACAGATATATTTTAAGCATTGGAATGAATGCCACATTAATATATAGGCTACTTATGTTTTTGCAGGTTTGCAACGTTTAAAAGTTCAGGGGAAAGTATATGCCTCTTCTGGTGTTGCTTAAAACAATAGCCTTTTGAGGGAGTGTTGTTTCTGAATATTAGTGTTAAGGGCCAATAATGCTTACTATCATTCATTAGTCACAATGTCTGTGGACACATTTGTAAGCAGTCACGTGTTAATATACCCCCCCCCCCCCGCGCTAAATTCTCACTCTGAACTCAGTTCAAAACTTGAGAGCCCTGTAAACTCTTCCTATACTTTAAAGTTCCCATGGAATGCTAATTTATGAATGTTCTTATGTAGCTGTTAGTGGGCCCCTAATACAGTACTTGAAGACGTTCAAGAAATTCAGCCGTGGTGCAGAATTACAGCCACCATGGGCCAGTCCCACAATGAGCTTTCCACAAACGTGCCGTTTATTAGAGGCGGGTCAAGGAGGAGGGTGGGGGTGTGGCCCTGAGCAGCTTGCAGCCACGGTACCATGCGCTCTGTTTACAGTGGATGTACCGCAATGGCGAGGCGCACACAGCCTTTAGCCGTGTTCTGTAAACATTCTAGAACACTCCGTGAGTCCTGTAGCTCTATATCTAAATAATATCATGCTATACATAGATATCTATATCCAATGCCACATCAATCTGAAGTAGACTGAACCGCGACATGGAGGAGAAAGGGATTGTTGCAGGCGATTGTTGCAGGCGGGAGACAATCGCCTGCAACAATCCCTTTCTCCTCCATGTTGCGGTTCATGTGCTTCAGTGAGTCAAAGCCAAAGTTCCTTTCCGTCAATTCCTTCTCAACCATGGCTGAGATAACCCCCACTATGAGTCTCTTTGTTGAAATACCAGAGACGTCAGAGAACCCGAAGTGTTATGCGCCATAACACCATCAGCAGAACGGTTATCCAAATAAAAAATAAGTGTACATCACTTCTTGGTTATGTGTACAAGCGTTTCTTCTGCGTACAAGCGTTACAGTGTGTGTATTCTCTCTCTCTCTCTCTCTCTCTCTCTCTCTCTCTCTCTCTCTCTCTCTCTCTCTCTCTCTCTCTCTCTCTCTCTCACTTTGCTCTGTTTATTTCTGTCTGTTTAATTTGATCGGGGTTGGATAAAAACTATTCGGGGAAGCCTCGGGAACCCAGACAGATCAACACCGATGAATCCCGGTCACAGTCGCACTAAACCACTAAATCAACACAATGTACAGTATGACGTGTTCCTCAGGGTCTCTTTTAGGTCAACAAAGAAGAGGAGAACATATATCAAGGCATTTGAAGAACCTCACGCAGTGCATGAATTCAGCGGAGGTCACAGTGGGAAAGTTGAAACGGTATGTCAGTGAACTTTGTCCGTGAGGGCGGAGCCAGGAGTTAGGGGAGGAGCCAGGAGTTGGGGGAGGAGAGGAGAGGACGTCATGTTGAGGAAACAAAACGTTCAGAGAAACCAAACCCAACCCACGTGGAAGCAGTATTCTCGTTCAGGAGAAAAATAAGACACATTTCGCAACCGATTGTCTGGCAGAAAGAAACAACGACAAGGTGAGTGAAACAGCACAACGTTCAGACAAGTTAAAACCTCTCTTCCCGTGATGGAATGACAAGAATATTGGTATTGCTCAATACATTGTCGTCTGTGTCTAGGAATGGCCTCTGCAAACACCTCCTGGCCTGAAGAGAACTTTTCATGTTCCATATGTCTGGATGTGTTCAGCAGCCCAGTTTCCACACCATGCGGACACAACTTCTGCAGAACCTGTATTACTAAGTTCTGGGATAAACAAGTCAGGTACAAATGTCCCGTTTGCAACGAGCTTTTCAACACAAGACCTGATTTACGGGTCAATATCCTAATTTCAGAGATAGTTGATCGGTTTGGAACGTCCCTACGAGTAAAAGAGCAGCCTTGGGTTGAACGAGCAGAAGTTCCCTGTGACGTCTGTAATGGGACCCAGCTGAAGGCCGTGAAGTCCTGCCTAGTGTGTCTTACCTCTTACTGCCAAAGCCACCTGAAGCCACATCAGAGAGTCGCAGGCCTGAAGAAACATCGGCTGGTCGAGCCTATGGACCGTCTGGACGACAGGATGTGTAAGGAACACGACCGACTTCTGGAGCTCTTCTGCAAGACTGAACAGGTGTGTGTGTGTCGGTTGTGCACAGTGACGGACCACAAGTCACATCCTGTTATACCTCTAAAGGAGGAATATGAAGTGAAGACGGCCCAGCTGGGGAAGATAGAGGCTGGAGTTAAACAGTTGATCAAGGAGAGACAAAAAAATATTCAGGACATTAAAGACACAGTTAAACGCAGCAAAGCAGATGCAGACAGAGAGATAACTGATGGTGTGCAGGTCCTCACTGCTCTGATGCGCTGCATTGAAAAGTGCCGGGATGATCTCAACCAAATGGTGGAAGAGAAACTGAAATCCACAGTGAAACAAGCTGAAGACCTCATCAAAGGGCTGGAAAGGGAAATAGAAGATCTGACCAATAGAAGCTCAGAGGTGAAGCAGCTCTCACACACTAAAGACCACCTCCACTTCCTCCAGGCCTTCAGATCCCTGAAGGATCCTCCACCCCCCAGGGACTGGACGACAGTCGAGGTCCGTCCTCTGTCATACGTAGGGACCTTGAGGAGATCCCTGGATCAGCTGGAGGAGACACTGAACATGGAGATGAAGAAGCTGCGTGATGCTGAACTGAAGAGGGTCCAGCAGTATGAAGTAGATGTGACTCTGGATCCTGATACAGCTTATCCCTGGCTCACCCTGTCTGAGGATGGGAAACACGTACATGATGGAGGTGTGAGGAAGAGACTCCCAGACAACCCTAAGAGATTTACACCGTGTACATTTGTTCTCACGAGGCAGAGCTTCTCCTCAGGGAGATTTTACTTTGAGGTCCAGGTTAAAGACAAGACTCTATGGTGGTTAGGAGTGGCCAGAGAGTCCATCAACAGAAAAGGTTGGACCACGTGGACCCCTGAGACGGGTTACTGGACTCTTTACTACTACCAGGATGGGTTGGTATTTAGAGATGACCCTGCTGTCCGTCTCCCTCTGAGAGCTGAGCTCCAGAAGGTGGGGGTGTTTGTTGATTATGATGAGGGTCTGGTCTCCTTCTATGATGTGGAAGCCAGGGTTCATCTCTACTCTGCTACTGGCTGCACCTTCAGTGAGCCTCTCTATCCAATCCTCGACCCAGGTCCCCATGATTTCGGAGGTAACAACTCCGCCCCCCTCATCATCTCACCTGTCAAACCAAAACAACTAATGTTGTTTCCTGAATTAGAATCTCTACTATTGGAGGTCTGAGAGAACTGTATTCATATCTTGCTTTTCGCTGTCATTTAAAAAGGACAAATTCATTAAGCCATTAACACTGTGTACTAGCAAAATATAACCCATTATAACCTATAAGACTACACTATAATGTTCAATGTCTTTTATCTGAATGTTCTTTATATTTTTAAATAATGAAAAAAGAAATGTATTAGATAAGGTGAAACATTGATTTGGATAACATTATCACTAGTTGATTTAACCAAATAGTAATATTCATTTATTTTTTTAATCATGTTTGACAACACAATACAATGTTTGTAAACTTCTGAGATTTGAAGAAAAATGTACTAAAAGTAGAATGGGGACATCTTCTGTGGAATAGTTTAATTCTCAGTACAATATATATTCAGTGGAATAGGTACATTCTCTGTACAATATATATTCAGTGGACTAGGTACATTCTCAGTACAATATGTATTCAGTAGAAAAGGTACATTCTCAGTATCTATTCAGTGGAATAGGTACATTCTCTGTACAATATATATTCAGTGGACTAGGTACATTCTCAGTACAAAATGTGTTCAGTAGAATAGATACATTATCAGAACAATATGTGTTCATTGTAATAGGTACATTATCAGTATAATATGTATTCAGTGGAGTAGGTACATTCTCAGTATGTATTCAGTGGAATAGGTACAAACTCAGTATAATATGTAATCTGTGGAATAGGTACATTCTCAGTATGTGCTCAGTGGAATAGGTACATTTTCAGTAGAATGGGTACATCCTTAGTACAATATATATTCAGTTGAATAGTTACATTCTCAGTACAATATGTATTCAGTGGAATAGGTACATTCTCAGAGGATTAGGTACAATCTCAGTAAAATGTGTATTCAATAGAATAGGTACTTTATCATTGGGATAAAACAAAAACAACTACGTTGCCTAAAAACCCTTTTACCCATGATGGGATTCAAGGAAAGATTAAAATCCCATAATAACTGCACACGTTTGTAGCTGATGAGCCAGTCAATGACTTTTAATGTCCACCTTACATAACCCAACAAGTGTAACACACCGATACAAAGCTCACTGGGACTATATGTAAAGACTCCTCCGATATGTGTGAGCACCGTGACTTTGTCTTGTCAGCTCTCCTCTCCATCCTCTCCTCTTAATTTCTCCTCTCTCCTTCCTCTCTCTTCTCTTCCTCCTCTCTCCTATCTCTCCTCTCCTCTCTAGCTCATCCAGGATTGTGTTTATCATTGTTACGCATTAAAATGATGTGTGTTCAAACTGCAACGGTAAGCATATGTTGATTTGTTTAGTCAAATATTGTTCAGCACATGTCAGCGTGGGAGTGTGTGTGGAGGACGGCCGGTTGAAGCAGCCTCACCTGCTGAGTCTGATTGGACTCTGGGGCTTGGTGAGGGACACACCTGTTGCTCATTGAGTAATCAGTGCTCACAGGTTAAACCAGCCGTTTAGGGCGTGGTCACACCACAATGAGGTGCTTTCAGTGTCAAAGATTTGGGCACATCGCTAAAATCTGTAAGGAAAAGAGGAGGTGTGTGAAATGCTCAGGGGATCATGAGCATGGGAAGTGTGAGGGGGCGAAGTTAAAGTGTTGTAGTTGTGGGGGTGAACATGTTGTCACTTTTGGAGGCTGTGAAATAATGAAAGAGGAAGTTGCAGTTCAGAAGGTGAAAGTGTTGGACAAAGGGACCTATGCAGGAGCAGTGAAGGCGGTAAAACAGAGGCACGGTGCTAAGAGTCAGGGAATGGTAGCAGCCTGGGGGGGGGAAGGGAAGTGACGAGGGAGTCGATGGGAGAGCAGCACGATGGAACAAAGTGTGGGGAGATAAGAAGCAGGTGGGGATGTTTGTTGCAGCAGTGATGAACTCCACTAGAGACTCCACATCAAAGACAACGAGCATACAGACGATAGCTAAGGCAGCCAAGGGTTATTTGGGGATGGAAGGGTTAAAATGGGAGGCTTTGGTAGGCGAGATAAATACACAGAGTAGTCAGGAGCCGGTGAGAAGACATCATAACCATGGTGAGAACCCTACAGTGGAATGCTAGGAGCTGGGTGGCAAATGGCCGGGAGGTTAAATATTTTTTAAGAGAAATGAAAGGAAAACCACAAGTAATATGCATTCAAGAAACGTTTTTGAAACCAGTGTTAGATTGAGTTATTTATGGATATGTAGGTATAAGAAGAGACAGGAGTGAAGGTGAAGGGGCTGGTGGAGGGTGTGTAACATTTATTAAAGGTCCCATGACATGAAAATCTCACTTTGTGAGGTTTTCTAACATAAATATGAGTTCCCCTAGCCTGCCTATGGTCCCCCAGTGGCTAAAACTTGCGTTTGGTGTAAAACGAGCACTAGCTGTTCTGCTCGCCTTTGAAAAAACGGAGGCTCAAGCGCGCTGATTTGGAATGTCTGTGCTCATGACGTCATGAGGAATCTCGGCTCCTCCCCTTACTCTGCCTGGCCCGCCCAGAGACGTTGGCCCGCCAATGAGACTCGACCGTGCGAGCGCCACATGTGTGTGTGTGAATACACACACTGTAACGCAAGTGTTTCTTGTCGGTTCTTTGACGTGTCTTGTATTTCCACAACGAGACTGTCGTGGGGGTTATCTGAGCCATGTTTGAGAAGGAATTGGGGGAAAGGAACTTTGGTTTGACTCGCTGAAGTACATGAACTGCGACATGCCGCCGGTTGCCGCGAGGCACCATCGCCCTGCAGCGGGCAGCTGGCAGCAGGCAGCGCGCGGTTCAGTCGACTTCAGGTTGATGTGAAAGTGGAAGAACTAGAGACGTCGCAGAACCCGACAAAGTCGTTTGTGATTCATAATATCGTCTGGAGGCGCACACAATATATTATATGATATAGATATCTATGTATTATATGATATTATTTAGATATAGAGCTCCAGGACTGTAACGCAAGTGTTGTACACTTCCTTGTTATTTGGATAACCGTTCGGCTGTTGGTGTGATGGCGCATAACACGTCGGACTCTCGTCTCTGGTATTTCTACAACGAGACTCGTATTGGGGGTTATCTCAGCCAAGGTTGAGAATGAATTGGGGGGAAAGAACTTTGGCTTCGACTCCCTCAAGTCAAGATCATGAACCACGACAAGGTGGAGAAAGGGATCTTTGCCGGGCAGCGCTTAGGCACCTCCGCCTCCGGCGGTGGTCCCTCAGCGGGGCTCAAGCGGGAGACATTCGCCGCAAACAATCCCTTTCTCCTCCATGTCGTGGTTCATGTTCTTAAGGGAGTCAAAGCCAAAGTTCCTAGTTTATTTAGTACTTGCCAATGGTGGGCTTTTACTTACTACGGGTCATTATTTGTTGATATTTTGCATAATAGTGGAACAGGATGAAATTAATAGCTAAAATATTCACCAAAAATCAATAAAAGTAAATTTTTTCATTCTGATTGCTGTAGTACTTGCCAATGGTTGGCTTTTACTTGCTACGGGTCATTATTTGTTGAGATTTTGCATTATAGCGAATGAGGATGCAATTAATAGTTTCAAATATTCACCAAAAATCAATAAAACTATTTTTTTTCATTCTGATTGCTGTAGTACTTGCCAATGGTTGGCTTTTACTTACTACGGGTCATTATTTGTTGAAATTTTGCATTATAGCGAATGAGGAGGTAATTAATAGTTTCAAATAAAGTCAAAGTAAAAGCCAACCATTGGCAAGTACTACAGCAATCAGAATGAAAAAATGTAGTTTTATTGATTTTTGGTGAATATTTGAAACTATTAATTACATCCTCATTCGCTATAATGCAAAATTTCAACAAATAATGACCCGTAGTAAGTAAAAGACAACCATTGGCAAGTACTACAGCAATCAGAATGCGAAAACGTATTTCCATTGATTTTTGGTGAATATTTGAAACTATTAATTGCATCCTCATTCACTATAATGCAAAATTTCAACAAATAATGACCCGTAGTAAGTAAAAGCCAACCATCGGCAAGTACTACAGCAATCAGAATGCGAAAATGTATTTCCATTGATTTTTGGTGAATATTTGAAACTATTAATGCCATCCTCATTCGCTATAATGCAAAATGTCAACAAATAATGACCCGTAGTAAGTAAAAGCCAACCATTGGCAAGTACTACAGCAATCAGAATGAAAAAATGTAGTTTTATTGATTTTTGGTGAATATTTAAAACTATTAATTGCATCCTGTTTCACTATTATGTAAAATATGAACAAATACTGACCCGTAGTAAGTAAAAGCCCACCATTGGCAAGTACTACAGCAAACAGAATGAGAAAATGTATTTCTATTGATTTTTGGTGAATATTGGAAACTATTAATTGCATCCTCATTCGCTATAATGCAAAATGTCAACAAATAATGACCTGTAGTAAATAAAAGACCCCCTACTGGCAAGTACTACAGCAATCGGAATGAGAATATGTGTTTTTATTGATTATTGGTGATTTCTTTCCTGAAACAATTCCATGGTAACGTCTATGTCACCAGTCCGTGCGGTGTAATTTGTGGACGGTCCCTAAAACAGATTGCAGCCGGACCGTAATTACAGCGCTGTTCTTGCACAGATATCGATAGCAACAACTAATTTCGGTGTGATTTTTTGTCAGTACGCTGTCCTATACTGTCCTCAACATACTAAACCCGTAATATAGTGCAATTTTGTTGATTAAGCCGATTGATCCGATTGCAAAACTGAATATCCGGCGAATATCCAACCTGCTGCTAACTTTTACCCGCTGTCTCTTTTTGTTGTTATGGGGACAGGACGAGAGGACCCAAACGCTTGACAGGGAGGCTGACGGGTTGGAAAGGAAATGGTGTTTATTGGAACAAGGGGTAACGAGCCGGGGCTAGGCAAGCGGTGGTCAGGCAGGCGAGTTCAGTAACAGACGGCCAGTCAGGCAGGCAGGGGCTCGGCGGTAGGCGTGTAGTCATGCAGGCGAGGATTCGGCAACGGGTAAACAGGGTGACGGACGGAGAACTACAGAAGAGGGAAAAGGGTTACTGGAGGACAGGGAAAACGGACTGGAATTAGTTTAACGCTGGTAGGACCGATACTGACAGTAGGGGATAGTAAAAGAAGAACTGGCGCCGGCTGATTGGAGACCCTGGCTGAAGTAGGGAACGGCGATTGCAGAATGCAGACAGCTGTTGAGAGAGTGAGGACCAGTGGCGCCAAGCGGCCGCTAGATGGGGGTGTTGGACCGGTTAGCAGGACGTGGCTTGTTTTGCACCCGCTCTCTTTTAACTCCAGAAAGAAGAACACGCATCAACGCATTTGAAGAGGCCAACACAGGTAGTCATTTAGTAAGTTAGGTTCTTTATTGTCCCCAAGGGGATAATTGTTCTCACACAGTCAAGTCAAGTTGGTCTCAGGGCAGTATACATTTGAAGAGACAGAACACAGTGTAGCAACACTGTAGCACACAGATATCAAATAAATTATTTCCCCACATATACAACAGATAAACCCTCTTCCCACAATTCCACAGAACAACAAGTAGACAGAAATAATCATGACATGAACCATATACAGTGATGAAAAATCTACATGTTTTTGTTCACTTTTTTTATTGGGCTTTTCTCCGCTTCATTACCCTATATCTGCGGCCAGATGGGAGTAATTTGAAGAATGGGCTAAGGGAATGGTCAGGGACGCTG
The DNA here is from genome assembly GCF_902167405.1 of Gadus morhua. Lineage (NCBI taxonomy): Eukaryota > Metazoa > Chordata > Actinopteri > Gadiformes > Gadidae > Gadus > Gadus morhua. The sequence continues at coordinate 249,665 of NC_044068.1, read as the reverse complement.
ACTATTGCACGAGCCAGGGGTGCTACAGCGAGCTCATTTGCCTCTGACAGGCTAGGGGTGGGGGGGTGATTATCTTGGATGCTATGTGTGGGGTTTTGAGGAGTCTGTTTTTGCTGGTGACAGTGAGCAGGGTGAAGCAGCAGGGGGAACAGTACACTAGGATGGGTTGGATGATGCTTTTGTAGAGGAGTAAGAGGAGGTGGGGGGCCACAGACAGTGATTTCAGTTTGCGTATGACATAAAGCCGTGGATAGGGTTAATGACATGTTGGTTGGAGTTGAGTTTGTCATCTATGGTGAGCCCTAGGTATTTGAAACTGTTGACTAGTTCAACTGGTTGTCCTCTGATGAATGTGTGATTGAATGTGGGAGGTGTCTTGGCTGTGTGTATGACCTTTTCCTTTGTTTTGTCATTGTTTAACTGGAGATAGTTGTCTGTGCACCTCTGTGAAAACTGTGTGGTTGACTGTTGGTATGCTGTGGTGGAATTGTTGTCACTGAGTAGACCTACTATGGCCGTGTCGTCTGCATCTTTATAGTACGTGGTGATGGGGGCTGGGCTGCTGCAGTCATTTGTGTGGAGGGTACACAGAAATGGACTGAGGACGCAGCCCTGAGGTGCTCCGGTGTTGGTGATGAGGGTTGATGATGTTGCTGTACCTACTTTCACTGCATGCGGTCTGTTGCCGAGGAAATTGTATATCCAGTGAGTGTGGAGTGGAATAATGTCCAGATGTTTGAGCGTCTCGATGACCTGGTGCCGCTGGATTGTGTTGAATGCAGAGGTGGTGTCGACCCACAGGACTGATGCTAAGTGGTTTGGTGTCTGGAGATGGTGGAGGAGGGGGTGGAGGAGGCATGCCACTGCGTCCTCCGTCCCACGTTTCGGCCTGTGTGCAAACTGGTGAGGGTCCAGCTGTGGTCCGACGGTTGACAGGATGAGGTGAAGCATTATCTTCTCCATGCACTTCGTTATGATGGGCGTGAGTGCAACCGGACGGAAGTGGTTGGGCTCTGACTGGCGGGGTTTTGGGGGTATTGGTGCAATGGTTGAGGTCCTCCATAGGTCGGGACCTTTAGCTGTTCTGTGTGAATCCAACAAGACGGAGTGGAAGACTGGGCAGAGCTCCGTGGCACAGAGCTTTAGCACCCTTACCGGGATGCCATTCGGCCCCGGGGCCTTGCCAATTTTGCACCTGGCCAGCTGTGGCTGTACACCCTCCTGAGTGAAGGGTGGGTGCTGGGGTTCTACCAGCGCCTTCACAGGAGGCGGTGTAGTCCTGGGTGTCAAACCGGTTGAAGAACCTGTTCAGGGAGTTAGCAAAGTGCATGAACGCAGTGCAGCCATGTGTCGTGTGGGCGGCGCCAGGGGTTAGGAGAGGAGGGGAGAGGACGTCAGGTAGAGGAAACGAAACTTAAGGTTCAGATCAACCAAAGCACCCGACGTGGAAGCAGTTCTCTCGGTCAGGAGAAAAATAAAACGCATTTTGAAACACGCTGACGGACTGAAACAACATCAAGGTGAGTAAAGAAGCACAATTCGGAGAGAAGTTAAAAACACTTTTGCCGTTATGGAATAAAAAAAATTATAATGGGATTGCTCAATACATAAACCTTGTCGTCTGTGTCTAGGAATGGCCTCTGCTAACACCTCCTGGCCTGAAGAGAACTTTTCATGTTCCATCTGTCTGGATGTGTTCAGCAGCCCAGTTTCCACACCATGTGGACACAACTTCTGCAGAGCCTGTATTACTAAGTTCTGGGATGGACAAGTCAAGTACAAATGTCCCGTTTGCAATGAGCTTTTTTACACAAGACCTGATTTACGGGTCAATATCCTCTTTTCAGAGATGGTTGATCGGTTTGGAACGTCCCTACGAGTAAAAGAGCAGCCTTGTGTTGAACCAGCAGAAGTTCCCTGTGACGTCTGTACTGGGACCCAGCTGAAAGCCGTGAAGTCCTGCCTAATGTGTCTTACCTCTTACTGCCAAACCCACCTGGAGCCACACCATAGAGTCGCAGGCCTGAAGAAACATCGGCTGGTCGAGCCTATGGACCGTCTGGACGACAGGATGTGTAAGAAACACGACCGACTTCTGGAGCTCTTCTGCAAGACTGAACAGGTTTGTGTGTGTCAGTTCTGCACAGAGACGGACCACAAGTCACATCCTGTTATTCCTCTGAAGGAGGAATATGAAGTGAAGACGGCCCAGCTGGGGAAGATAGAGGCTGAAGTTAAGCAGTTGATCCAGGAGAGACAAAAGAATATTCAGGAGATTAAAGACACAGTTAAACGCATCAAAGTAGACGCAGACAGAGAGATAGCTGACGGTGTGCAGGTACTCACTGCTCTGATGCGCCGCATTGAAAAGTGGCAGGATGATCTCAACCAAATGGTGAAAGAGAAACTGAAATCCACAGTGAAACAAGCTGAAGACCTCATCAAAGAGTTGGAGCAGGAAATAGAAGATCTGACCAATAGAAGCTCAGAGGTGAAGCAGCTCTCACACACTAAAGACCACCTCCACTTCCTCCAGGCCTTCAGATCCCTGAAGGATCCTCCACCCACCAGGGACTGGACCACGGTGGAGGTCCGTCCTCCGTCATACGTAGGGACCTTGAGGAGATCCCTGGATCAGCTGGAGGAGACACTGAACATGGAGATGAAGAAGCTGCATGATGCTGAACTGAAGAGGGTCCAGAAGTATGAAGTAGATGTGACTCTGGATCCTGATACAGCTTATCCCTGTCTCATCCTGTCTGAGGATGGGAAACAAGTACATGATGGAGGTGTGTGGAAGGAACTCCCAGACAACCCTAAGAGATTTAAACTGTATTCATGTGTTCTCACGAGGCAGAGCTTCTCCTCAGGGAGATTTTACTTTGAGGTCCAGGTTAAAGATAAGTCTGCATGGTGGTTAGGAGTGGCCAGAGAGTCCATCAACAGAAAAGGTGGGACAGTGTGGACCCCTGAGACGGGTTGCTGGACTCTTTGGTGCTACAATAATGGGTTGGTATTCAGAGATGACCCTTCTGTCCGTCTCCCTCTGAGAGCTGGGCTCCAGAAGGTGGGGGTGTTTGTTGATTATGATGAGGGTCTGGTCTCCTTCTATGATGTGGAAGCCAGGGTTCATCTCTACTCTGCTACTGGCTGCACCTTCAGTGAGCCTCTCTATCCATTCCTCAACCCATGCCTCCGTGATTATAAAGGTAACAACTCCGCCCCCCTCATCATCTCACCTGTCAATCAAACAGACTAGGACCTTTGTTTGGTAATAAAATAATCAAACGACCAAAACAACTAATGTTGTTTCCTGAATTACAATCTCTACTATGGAGGTCTGAGAGAACTGTATTCATATCTTACTCTTCACTGTCATCCAAGGAGTAATTTTTTAAGCCACTTACAATGTACTATAAAAGATATAACCCATTATAACCTATAAGACTGCACTATAATGTTCAATGTCTTTTATCTGAATGACTTATATTTTTAATTAATGAAAAAGGAAATGTATAAGATAAGGTGAAACATTGATTTTGATAACATTATCATTAGTTGATTTAACCAAATAGTAATATTCGTTTATTATTTTTGAATCATGTTTGACAACACAATACAATGTTTGTAAACTTTTGAGATTTGAATAAAAATGTACTAAAAGTAGAATAGGTACATTGTCAGTAGAATGGGTACATCCTTTGTAAAATATATGTATTCAGTTGAATAGGTACCTTCTCAGTACAATATGTATTCAGTGGAATAGGTACATTCTCAGGGGAATAGGTACAATGTGAAATGTGTATTCAATAGAATAGGTACTTTATCATTGGGATAAAAACAAAAACGACTACGTGGCATAAAAACCCTTTTACCCATGATGGGATTCAAGGAAAGATTAAAATCCCATAATAACTGCACACGTTTGTAGCTGATGAGGCAGTCAATGACTTTTAATGTCCACCTTACAACAACCCAACAAGTGCAACATACCGATACAAAGCTCAGTGACTATACGTAAAGATTACCCCGATGTGTGTGAGTACCGTGACTTTGTCTAGTCAGCTCCCCTCTCCATCCTCTCCTCTTAGTTTCTCCTCTCTCCTTCCTCTCTCTACTCTTCCTCCTCTCTCCCATCTCTCCTCTCCTTTCTAGCTCATCCAGGATTGTGGTTGTCATTGTTACGCATCACAATGATGTGTGTTCAAACTGCAACGGTAAGCATATTTAGATTTGTTTAGTCAAATATTGTTCAGCACATGTCAGCGTGGGAGTGTGTGTGGAGGACGGCCGGTTGAAGCAGCCTCACCTGCTGAGTCTGATTGGACTCTGGGGCTTGGTGAGGGACACACCTGTTGCTCATTGAGTAATCAGCACCAGGGTTCGTTTGGAAGCGAACCGAGACCACCTCTCGGGCTGGGTCTCGGACCGGCTGGTTGGTCCGCCCCAGAGTTCGATGGTTTGTATTCCCACCAGCCCGAAAGCTCCGCACCAGCGATTGTTTTGGTTTGGTTCGAACCAAACAAGGCAGGTGTGAATACGCCCTCAAAGAACCCTTTGTTCTGCCCTCTACCCCCAGCGCCTTGCCAGGGTCGACAGATAGTATAAACTCCTCTCCAACAAACCACGCAGACGAAAAGTTGCAGTTCACTCTTTATGGGGAGGTGAAGTAGGGTAAAACTGAGAAATGAAAATACAGCATTTCAGTATGAGAATAACAGAATGCTGTAAAATTAGCTTAGCTACTAAGTTAGCTTGCTAACGTAAGAGTATCCATCCATCTACTTTGTTTACAAAGTTTCCTTAATCTCATTATACATCAAATCATCTTAACATATCATTGTTAAGATGTGTGAGTGCGAGCACCATGCTTTCCGATCAAGTGAATGTAGTGTAATGGAGTCCAAGGCATACATATCAGAACGTATTTCAGAACAATACCAAAGTTCGCCAGTAGATGGCATCACAGGACCATCCATAAACATAAAAGACTGAATTACACAGGGGAAACATACATGTAAAAGAACACTCTTTATACACAAGTATTACTGCAAGGCCATGGCCAGTGGCAAACAGTGGAAACCCAGTCAGCAGTGCTGCTCATGTAACTCTTAGCATACACAACGTTAATGAAAGTGTATTAATTTAAGCACAAGATTCCTGATGGGACCCCCGACGTGAACAACAAATATTTATTGTAGTACCTTCGTTGACGCAAACAAACTCTTCCTATACTTTAAAGTTACCATGGAATGCTAATTTATGAATGCTTTTATATAGCTGTTAGTGGGCCCCTAATACAGTACTTAAAGACGTTCAAGAAATTCAATCATGGTGCAGAATTATAGCCACCATGGGCCAGTCCCACAACGAGCTTTCCACAAACGTGCCGTTTATTAGAGGCGGTTCAAGGAGGAGGGTGGGGGTGTGGCCCTGAGCACCGCAGCCATGGTACCATCATGTGCTCTGTTTACCGTGGATGTACCGCAATGGCGAGGCGCACACAGCCTTTTGCCGGGTTCTGTGAATATTCTAGAACACTCCGTGAGTCCTGGAACTCTATATCTAAATAATATCATACGATACATGGATATCTATATGCACTGCCACATCAATCTGAAGTAGACTGAACTGCAACATGGAGGAGAAAGGGATTGTTGCAGGCGATTGTCTCCGGCGGGAGGTAACTTGGCCCCTTATGACGACATATGGGGCCAAATTCGAAATCGGAGCGTCTGAGTCTTCATTTCTCAAAGGCAGAGCAGGATACCTAGAGCTCGTTTTACACTGAACGTCGTTCCTAGCCACTGGGGGCCCATAGGCAGGCTAGAGGAACTCATATTAATGTTAGAAACCTCTTAAAGTGAAATGTTCATGCCATGGGACCTCTGAAACAAAGTGGCAGGGGTATATTTCCCGTTCACTTGCCGTGATCTTTTCAAGGTTGAGGCTTCAGTTGAGGTTACCGTTTCTTCAAGTCAGGTAGAAAGCAGCTACAGGGGGTGTAGCTCTCTGCACCGGGAGATTCAACCCTGGTCTGGTGAGCCGCTCCAGTGGTCCCCCGATGGAGGGAGTGTGTGCGTGTTCATCAGGGGGTCCTCCTCTGGTAGGAGCTGTGTGTCCACAGCTTGGACTGAGAGCGGTCTGCCCCATCTGGTGGTACGATGACGATAATGATATCTTGGTGATGTTCTGCGTGTCCCAGCAGGCCGGGCCTCTGTGTTGTGTTGTATTGTATTATAGTACCTAACTGTGTAGTTATAGTACCTCCTCTCTGTACCGACGGTGATATATTGTTGCACTTCTCATGACAAATGTACTTATTGTAAGTCGCTTTGGATAAAAGAGTCTGCTAAATGCCCTGAATGTAAACTGTGTCGTGGGATCCGGCCTGTAACTGTTTGACCTTTGGTTAAGGCGCAAGGTCTCGACGTAGGCAACCCTGGGCTCAGCAGATTACGCAAATGAGTTATGTGTTATATCATTTGTACGTCTCAGTAATATTCAGGACTCCTATCACTACAGGAGGGGAGGGGGGGGGGGGGGTCCAACGTTTGGTTGTTATCAGCCTGTGGCCATGACGGGTGGGGCTCAGTTTCATAATCTATTTGGCCCGTTGTCAAGGGTCACGCCAACTCTGGAAGCGAAACTACAAAAGTGTGTCGAATATCTTTACACACTCCGTGGACTGGTTTATTTCACTGACTGTTAAACCACACACACACACACACTCTCTCACTTTTCTCTCTGTTTGTTTCCGTCTGTTTCTGTTTAATTTGATCGGGGTTGGATAAAAAGTATTCGGGGAACCCCCGTGAACCCAGATAGATCAACACTGATGAATCCCGGTCACAGTCGCACCTCACCACTAAATCACCACAATGTATGACGTGTTCCTCAGGGTCTCTTTTAGGTCAACACAGAAGAGGAGAACATACATCAAGGCATTTGGGGGCGGAGCCAGGAGTTAGGGGAGGAGCCAGGTGTTAGGGGAGGAGAGGAGAGGACGTCATGTTGAGGAAACAAAACGTTCAGAGAAACCAAACCCACCTGACGTGGAAGCAGTATTCTCGTTCAGGAGAAAAATAAGATCCATTTCGGAACAGATTGTCTGGCAGAAAGGAACAATGACAAGGTGAGTAAAACAGCACAACGTTCAGACAAGTTAAAACCTCTCTTCCCGTAATGGAATGACAATAATAATGGTATTGCTCAATACATAAACCTTGTCGTCTGTGTCTAGGAATGGCCTCTGCTAACACCTCCTGGCCTGAAGAGAACTTTTCATGTTCCATCTGTCTGGATGTGTTCAGCATCCCAGTTTCCACACCATGTGGACACAACTTTTGCAGAACCTGCCTTACTAAGTTCTGGGATGAACAAGTCAAGTACAAATGTCCCGTTTGCAACGAGATTTTCAACACAAGACCTGATTTACGGGTCAATATCCTAATTTCAGAGATGGTTGATCGGTTTGGAACGTCCCTACGAGTAAAAGAGCAGCCTTGTGTTGAACCAGCAGAAGTTCCCTGTGACGTCTGTACTGGGACCCAGCTGAAGGCCGTGAAGTCCTGCCTAATGTGTCTTACCTCTTACTGCCAAACCCACCTGGAGCCACATCAGAGAGTCGCAGGCCTGAAGAAACATCGGCTGGTCGAGCCTATGGACCGTCTGGACGACAGGATGTGTAAGAAACACGACCGACTTCTGGAACTCTTCTGCAAGACTGAACAGGTGTGTGTGTGTCAGTTCTGCACAGAGACGTACCACAAGTCACATCCTGTTATACCTCTGAAGGAGGAATATGAAGTGAAGACGGCCCAGCTGGGGAAGCTGGAGGCTGAAGTTAAGCAGTTGATCCAGGAGAGACAAAAAAATATTCAGGAGATTAAAGACACAGTTAAACGCATCAAAGCAGACGCAGACAGAGAGATAGCTGATGGTGTGCAGGTCCTCACTGCTCTGATACGCTGCATTGAAAAGTGCCAGGATGATCTCAACCAAATGGTTAAAGAGAAACTTAAATCCACAGAGAAACAAGCTGAAGACCTCATCAAGGAGCTGGAGCAGGAAATAGAAGATCTGACCAATAGAAGCTCAGAGGTGAAGCAGCTCTCACAGACTAAAGACCACCTCCACTTCCTCCAGGCCTTCAGATCCCTGAAGGATCCTCCACCCCCCAGGGACTGGACCACGGTGGAGGTCCGTCCTCCGTCATACGCAGGGACCTTGAGGAGATCCCTGGATCAGCTGGAGGAGACACTGAACATGGAGATGGAGAAGCTGCATGATGCTGAACTGAAGAGGGTCCAGCAGTATGAAGTAGATGTGAGTCTGGATCCTGATACAGCTCATCCCAAGCTCATCCTGTCTGAGGATGGGAAACAGGTACATGATGGAGGTGTAAAGAAGGAACTCCCAGACAACCCTAAGAGGTTTACACAGTGTATATCTGTACTCACAAGGCAGAGCTTCTCCTCAGGGAGATTTTACTTTGAGGTCCAGGTTAAAGACAAGACTCTCTGGTCTTTAGGAGTGGCCAGAGAGTCCATCGACAGAAAAGATTGGACAGATCGGACCCCTGAGACGGGTTACTGGACTCTTCTCTACTACCAGGATGTGTTGGTATTTAGAGATAACCCTGATGTCCGTCTCCCTCTGAGAGCTGAGCTCCAGAAGGTGGGGGTGTTTGTTGATTATGATGAGGGTCTGGTCTCCTTCTATGATGTGGAAGCCAGGGTTCATCTCTACTCTGCTACTGGCTGCATCTTCAGTGAGCCTCTCTATCCATTCCTCAGCCCAAGTCGCCATGATTACAGAGGTAACAACTCCGCCCCCCTGATCATCTCACCTGTCAATCAAACAGACTAGGACCTTTGTTTGGTAATAAAATAATCAAACGACCAAAACAACTAATGTTGTTTCCTGAATTAGAATCTCTATTGCATGAGATTTTCCACACTTCATTTTTCACACTTCATTTAACAAGGAGTAATTCATTAAGTGTACTATAAAAAAAATATAACCCATTATAACCTATATGACTAGATTATAATGTTCAATGTCTTTTATATGAATGTTTTTTTATATTTTTAATAAATGAAAGAAATGTAATAAGATAATGTGAAACGTTGATTTTGATAACATTATCATTAGTTGTTTTAACCAAATAGTAATATTCCTTTATTATTTTTGAATCATGTTTGACAACACAATACAATGTTTGTAAACTTTTGAGATTTGAATAAAAATGTACTAAAAGTAGAATGAGGACATCTTCTGTGGAATAGGTACATTCTCAGTACAATATATATTCAGTGGAATAGGCACATTATCAGTACAAAATGTTTTCAGTAAAATATATACATTATCAGAACAATATGTATTCAGTGGAGTAGGTACATTATCAGTATGTACTCAGTGGAATAGGTACATTCTCAGTATGTACTCAGTGGAATAGGTACATTTTCAGTAGAATGGGTACATCCTTTGTACAATATGTATTCAGTGGAATAGATACATTCTCAGTACAATATGTATTCAGTGGAATAGGTACATTCTCAGAGGAATAGGTACAATCTCAGTAAAATGTGTATTCAATAGAATAGGTACTTTATCATTGGGATAAAACAAAAACAACTACGTTGCCTAAAAACCCTTTTACACGTGATGGGATTCAAGGAAAGTCCCATAATAACTGCACACGTTTGTAGCTGATGAGCCAGTAAATGACTTACAATGTCCACCTTACAACAACCCAACAAGTGTAACACACCGATACAAAGCTCACAGTGAGTATACGTAAAGATTCCCCCAATGTGTGCGAGCACCGTGACTTTGTCTTGTCAGCTCTCCTCTCCATCCTCTCCTCTTAGTTTCTCCTCTCTCCTTCCTCTCTCTACTCTTCCTCCTCTCTCCTATCTCTCCTCTCCTCTCTAGCTCATCCAGGATTGTGTTTATCATTGTTACGCATCCCAATGATGTGTGTTCAAACTGCAACGGTAAGCATATTTAGATTTGTTTAGTCAAATATTGTTCAGTACATGTCAGCGTGGGAGTGTGTGTGGAGGACGGCCGGTTGAAGCAGCCTCACCTGCTGAGTCTGATTGGACTCTGGGGCTTGGTGAGGGACACACCTGTTGCTCATTGAGTAATCAGTGCTCACAGGTTAAACCAGCCGTTTAGGGCGTGGTCACACCACAATGAGGTGCTTTCAGTGTCAAAGATTTGGGCACATCGCTAAAATCTGTAAGGAAAAGAGGAGGTGTGTGAAACGCTCAGGGGATCATGAGTATGGCAAGTGTGAGGGGGCAAAGTTAAAGTGTTGTAGTTGTGGGGGTGAACATGTCGTCACTTTTGGAGGCTGTGAAATTATGAAAGAGGAAGTTGCAGTTCAGAAGGTTAAAGTGTTGGACAAAGTGACCTATGCACGAGCAGTGAAGGTGGTAAAACAGAGGCAAGGTGCTAAGAGTCAGGGAATGGTAGCAGCCTGGGGGGCGGAAGGGAAGTGACGAGGGAGTCGATGGGAGAGAAGCACGATGGAACAAAGTGTGGGGAGATAAGAAGCAGGTGGGGATGTTTGTGGCAGCAGTGATAAACTCCACTAGAGACTCCACATCAAAGACAACGAGCATACAGACGATAGCTAAGGCAGCCAAGGATTGTTTGGGGATGGAAGGGTTAAAATGGGAGGCTTTGGTAGCCGAGATAAATACAGACTCAGGAGCCGGTGAGAAGACATCATAACCATGGTGAGAACCCTACAGTGGAATGCTAGGAGCTGGGTGGCAAATGGCCGGGAGGTTAAATATTTTTTAAGAGAAATGAAAGGAAAACTACAAGTAATTTGCATTCAAGAAACGTTTTTGAAACCAGTGTTAGATTTAGTTATTTATGGATATGTAGGTATAAGAAGAGACAGGAGTGAAGGTGAAGGGGCTGGTGGAGGGTGGGTAACATTTATCAAGCAAGGTATATCATACAGGGTATTAGAAATAGGAACGGAACAAGAGTGTGTAGTGGTGGAGGTATGGGAGGGGGAGAGGAGTTTGTTGTTGTTAATTACTATAATCCATGTCGAAGGTTAGAGAATAAGATAGTTAGGATTAAAGGTATAGAAAGACACAGGATAATATGGTGTGCAGACTTCAATGCTCATAACACAATGTGGGGAGGGAATCACACAGACACGAATGGAAAAGTGATTGAAGAGTTAATGGAGGACAAGAATCTTGTTTGTTTGAATGTTGGGAGGGGAGATGGCGAAGAAGGCATTGGAGAAGGAAAAAGTAGAAATGAATATCAGTTTAAGTAAGGCAGAAGTTATAAGCCTGATATGGGAAAAAGTTAACAAAATGTGGCAAGACAAATGGGACAGTGAGGAGAAAGGGAGATATTTATATAACCAAAAAGTGTTAATGTTAAAATAAGGTATATTGGTCAGAGGAAGAATGAACACATTTTGATAAGGTTAAGGTTGGGGCACAGTGCACTAAATAAAACAATGAATTTGATAGGAAAACAGCCCACTGGATTATGTGAGGGGTGCCAGGTAGAGGAGACAGTGGAACATGTTTTAATGAACTGTAGTGGTTATGGGATGGAGAGGGAAAGTTTGAAAAATCAATTGAGAGAATTGGGTATGCAGGAGTATACTTTGGAAATTATTTTAAGATTAGTGAAGAGGAATTGTATAAAAGTATTGTTTGGCTTTTTGAGAGAAACAAGGTTATATGATAGGATATAGAGTAGAAAGAAGGTGTGAATGAGTGAGTGTTTGGATGTTTTTGTTTTGATTCATTAACTGGATCAGAAGAGGGCGGTAATGCACCAAGTTGTGGATGCCAACCGCCGTAAAACCCGAAGAAGAAGAAGAAGAAGAAGAAGAAGAAGAAGAAGAATCAGAAGAATAAACTGAATCCGGGGTTTAAACCTCGTCAACAGTTAGAATGTTACTTTGGACGAGACACTTTATTCATTAACTCCCTCGTCTTCCTCTTTCATGTGATTGTGGGCGTGCACATCTGGGAGAGTTCCTACAGCAGCGTAGCGCCAATAAACAGCTTTTTGCTCTCGTGTTTGTTGATAATCGGATCAGGGTTGAAAGTATTTGGGGAAACACCGGGTCGATCAATACCGGGTCCATCCCAGTTCCAGTCGCAAGTCACAACTAAATCACCATAATGTCTCTTGTTGTTATGGGGACAGGTCGAGAGGACCCAAACGCTTGACACAGGGAGGCAGAGACGGGGTGGACAAGCGGTGGTCAGGCACTCAGGAAGGCGAGGATTCGGCAACGGGTAAACAGGGTGACGGACGGAGAACTTCAGAAGAGGGAAAAGGGTTACTGGAGGACAGGGAAAAAACGGACTGGATTTAGTTTAACGCTGGTAGGACCGATACTGACTGAGGGGATAGTAGAAGAAGAACTGGCGTCGGCTGAAGTAGGGAACGGCGATTGCAGAATGCAGACAGGTGTGTTGAGAGAGTGAGGACCAGTGGCGCCAAGCGGCCGCTAGATGGGGGTGTTGGACCGTGTAGCAGGACGTTGGCTTGTTTGCACCCGCTCTCTTTTAACTCCAGAAAGAAGAGAACACACATCAACGCATTTGAAGAGGCCAACACAGGTAGTCATTTAGTAAGTCAGGTTCTTTATTGTCCCCAAGGGGATAATTGTTCTCACAAAGTCAAGTCAAGTTGGTTTCAGGGCAGCATACATTTGAAGAGACAGAACACAGTGTAAGCAACACTAGCACGCAGATCAAATAAATTATTTCCCCACATATACAACAGATAAACCCTCTTCCCACAAATTCCACAGAAAAACATGTAGACAGAAATAAACATGACATGAACCATATACAGTGACGAAAAATCTACATATTTTTGTTCACTGCTATGATAGCTGAGGGGACTAAACTTTTCTTTTTGGGGCTTTTCTCCAGTTCATTACTCTATATCTGCGGCCAGATGGGAGTAATTTGAGGAATTGGCTAAGGGAATGGTCAGGGACGCTGACTATTGCACGTGCCAGGGGTGCTACAGCGAGCCCATTTGCCTCTGACAGGCTGGGGGGGGGGGAGGGTGATTATCTTGGATGCTATGTGTGGGGTTTTGAGGAGTCTGTTTTTGCTGGTGACAGTGAGCAGGGTGAAGCAGCAGGGGGAACAGTACACTAGGATGGGTTGGATGATGCTTTTGTAGAGGAGTAAGAGGAGGTGGGGGGGCAACAGACAGTGATTTTAGTTTGCGTGAGTCTGATTAGACTCTGGGGCTTGGTGAGGGACACACCTGTTGCTCATTGAGTAATCAGCACCAGGGTTCGTTTGGAAGCGAACCGAGACCACCTCTCGGGCTGGGTCTCTTACCGGCTGGTTGGTCCGCTCCAGAGTTCGATGGTTTGTATTCACACCAGCCCAAAAGCTCGGCACCAGCGATTGTTTTGGTTTGGTTCGAACCAAACAAGGCAGGTGTGAATACGCCCTTAAAGAACCCTTTGTTCTGCCCTCTACCCCCAGCGCCTTGCCAGGGTCGACAGATAGTATAAACTCCTCTCCAACAAACCACGCAGACGAAAAGTTGCAGTTCACTCTTTATGGTGAGGTGAAGTAGGGTAAAACTGAGAAATCAAAGTGCAACATTTCAGTATGAGTATAACAGAATGCTGTAAAATTAGCTTAGCTACTAAGTTAGCTTGCTAACGTAAGAATATCCATCCATCTAATTTGTTTACAAAGTTTCCTTAATCTCATACATCAAATCATCTTAACATATCATTATTAAGATGCGTGAGTGCGAGCACCATGCTTTCCGATCAAGTGAATGTCGTGTAAAGGAGTCCAAGGCATACATATCAGAACGTGTTTCAGAACAATACCAAAGTTCGCCAGTAGATGGCATCACAGGACCATCAATAAACAAAAGACTGAATTACACAGGGGAAACATACATGTAACAGAACACCCTTTATACACAAGTATTACTGCAAGGCCATTGCCAGCGGCAAACAGTGGAAACCCAGGCAGCAGTGCTGCTCATGTAACTCTTAGCATACACAACGTTAATGAAAGTATTAATGAGCACAAGATTCCTGATGGGACCCCCGACGTGAACAGCAAATATTTATTGTAATACCCTACCTTCGTTGACGCAAACAAACTCTTCCTATACTTTAAAGTTCCCATGGAATGCTAATTTATTAATGCTTTTATATAGCTGTTACTTGGCCCCTAATACAAGATGTTCAAGAAATTCAACCGTGGTGCAGAATTACAGCCACCACGGGCCAGTCCCACAACGAGCTTTCCACCCACGTGCCGTTTATTAGAGGCGGGTCAAGGAGGAGGGTGGGGGTGTGGCCCTGAGCAGCTTGCAGCCACGGTACCATGCGCTCTGTTTACAGTGGATGTATCGCAATGGCGAGGCGCACACAGCCTTTTGCCGTGTTCTGTGAATATTCTAGAACACTCTGAGTCCTGGAGCTCTATATCTAAATGATATCATACGATACATAGATATCTATATCCACTGCCACATCAATCTGAAGTAGACTGAACCGCGACATGGAGGAGAAAGGGATTGTTGCAGGCAATTGTCTCCGGCTGGAGACAATCGCCTACAACAATCCCTTTCTCCTCCATGTCGCGCTTCATGTGCTTCAGAGAGTCAAATCCAAAGTACCTTTCCGTCAATTCCTTCTCAACCATGGCTGAGATAACCCCCACTACGAGTCTCTTTGTGGAAATACAGGAGACGTCAGAGAACCCGACGTGTTATGCGCCATAACACCAACAGCATAACGGTTATCCAAATAAAAAAGAAGTGTACATCACTTCTTGGTTATGTGTGCAAGTGTTTCTTCTGTGAACAAGCGTTACAGTGTGTACACACACACACACACACACACACACACACACACTCTCACTTTGCTCTCGGTTGGTTTCTGTCTGTTTCTGTTTAATTTGATCGGGGTTGGATAAAAAGTATTCGGGGAAGCCCCGTGAACCCAGATAGATCAACACAGATGAATCCCGGTCACAGTCGCAAATCACCACTAAATCACCACAATGTATGACGTGTTCCTCAGGGTCTCTTTTAGGTCAACACAGAAGAGGAAAACATACATCAAGTCATTTGAAGAACCTAACGCAGCGCATGAATTCAGCCGAGGTCACAGTGGGAAAGTTGAAACGGTATGTCAGTGAACTTTGTCTGTGGGGGCGGAGCCAGGAGTTAGGGGAGGAGCCAGGTGTTGGGGGAGGAGGGTTAGGGTTAGGGAGGGTTAGAGGAGAGGACGTCATGTTGAGGAAACAAAACGTTCAGAGAAACCAAACCCACCTGACGTGGAAGCAGTATTCTCGTTCAGGAGAAAAATAACACCCATTTCGGAACCGATTGTCTGGCAGAAAGGAACAACGACAAGGTGAGTAAAACAGCACAACGTTCAGACAAGTTAAAACCTCTCTTCCCATTATGGAATGAAAAGAATAAAGGTATTGCTCAATACATAAACCTTGTCGTCTGTGTCTAGGAATGGCCTCTGCTAACACTTCGTGGTCTGAAGAGAACTTTTCATGTTCCATCTGTCTGGATGTGTTCAGCAGCCCAGTTACCACACCATGTGGACACAACTTCTGCAGAACCTGCATTACTAAGTTCTGGGATGAACAAGTCAAGTTCAAATGTCCCGTTTGCAACGAGCTATTCAACACAAGACCTGATTTACGGGTCAATATCCTCTTTTCAGAGATGGTTGATCGGTTTGGAACGTCCGTACGAGTAAAAGAGCAGCCTTGTGTTGAACCAGCAGAAGTTCCCTGTGACGTCTGTACTGGGACCCAGCTGAAGGCCGTGAAGTCCTGCCTAATGTGTCTTACCTCTTACTGCCAAACCCACCTGGAGCCACACCATAGAGTCGCAGGCCTGAAGAAACATCGGCTGGTCGAGCCTATGGACCGTCTGGACGACAGGATGTGTAAGAAACACGACCGACTTCTGGAGCTCTTCTGCCAGACTGAACAGGTGTGTGTGTGTCTGTTGTGCACAGTGACGGACCACAAGTCACATCCTGTTATACCTCTAAAGGAGGAATATGAAGTGAAGACGGCCCAGCTGGGGAAGATAGAGGCTGAAGTTAAGCAGTTGATCCAGGAGAGACAAAAAATCATTCAGGAGATTAAAGACACAGTTAAACGCAGCAAAGCAGACGCAGACAAAGAGATAGCTGATGGTGTGCAGGTGCTCACTGCTCTGATGCGCTGCATTGAAAAGTGCCGGGATGATCTCAACCAAATGGTTAAAGAGAAACTGAAATCCACAGAGAAACAAGCTGAAGACCTCATCAAAGAGCTGGAGCAGGAAATAGAAGATCTGACCAATAGAAGCTCAGAGGTGAAGCGGCTCTCACAGACTAAAGACCACCTCCACTTCCTCCAGGCCTTCAGATCCCTGAAGGATCCTCCACCCACCAGGGACTGGACCATGGTGGAGGTCCGTCCTCCGTCATACATAGGGACCTTGAGGAGATCCCTGGATCAGCTGGAGGAGACACTGAACATTGAGATGAAGAAGTGTGATGCTGAACTGAAGAGGGTCCAGCAGTATGAAGTAGATGTGACTCTGGATCCTGATACAGCTCATCCCCGTCTCATCCTGTCTGAGGATGGGAAACGAGTACATGATGGAGGTGTAAAGAAGAGACTCCCAGACAACCCTAAGAGATTTACACAGTGTGCATTTGTACTCCCGAGGCAGAGCTTCTCCTCAGGGAGATTTTACTTTGAGGTCCAGGTTAAAGACAAGACTGTATGGTGGTTAGGAGTGGCCAGAGAGTCCATCGACAGAAAAGGTGGGACCAGGTGGACCCCTGAGACGGGTTACTGGACTCTTCTCTACACCAAGGATGGGTTGGTGTTTAAAGATAACCCTGATGTCCGTCTCCCTCTGAGAGCTGAGCTCCAGAAGGTGGGGGTGTTTGTTGATTATGATGAGGGTGTGGTCTCCTTCTATGATGTGGAAGCCAGGGTTCATCTCTACTCTGCTACTGGCTGCACCTTCACTGAGCCTCTCTATCCACTCCTCAGCCCAGGTTCCCGTGTTTATGAAGGTAACAACTCTGCCCCCCTCATCATCTCACCTGTCAATCAAACAGACTAGGACCTTTGTTTGGTAATAAAATAATCAAACAACCAAAACAACTAATGTTGTTTCCTGAATTACAATCTCTACTATGTGAGGTCTGAGAGAACTGTATTCATATCTTACTTTTCACTGTAATCTAAGGAGTAATTCATTAAGACATTAACACTGTACTATAAAAAATATAACCCATTATAACCTATAAGACTACGCTATAATGTTCAATGTCTTTTATCTGAATGTTTTTTTAAATTTTTAATTAATGAAAAAAGAAATGTATTAGATAAGGTGAAACATTGATTTTGATAACATTATCATTAGTTGATTTAACCAAATAGTAATATTCGATTATTATTTTTTGAATCATTAGATTAGATGAGTCTTTATTGATCCTTTGGGGATGACTCCCTCAGGGAAATTGATTGTCCAGTAGCTTACAGGAAGAATCACAATATTAAATTATATACCATGTAAGATAAACAATAAACTCATGTATCATGTTTGAAAACACAATACAACGTTTGTAAACTTTTGAGATTTGAATAAAAATGTACTAAAAGTAGAATGGGGACATCTTCTGTGTGATAGTTACATTCTCAGTACAATATGTATTCAGTGGAATAGGTACATTCTCAGTACAATATATATATTCAGTGGAATAGGTACGTTCTCAGTACAATATATATATTCAGTGGAATAGGTACATTCTCAGAGGAATAGGTACAATCTCAGTGAAATGTGTATTCAATAGAATAGGTACTTTATCATTGGGATAAAACAAAAACAACTATGTTGCATAAAAAACCCTTTTACACATGATGGGATTCAAGGAAAGATTAAAATCCCATAATAACTGCACACGTTTGTAGCTGATGGGCCAGTAAATTACTTTTAATGTCCGCCTTACAACAACCCAACAAGTGTAACACACCGATACAAAGCTCACAGTGACTATACGTAAAGATATGTGTGAGTGTCTTGACTTTGTCTTGTCGGCTCTCCTCTCCATCCTCTCCTCTTAGTTTCTCCTCTCTCTTCTCTTCCTCCTCTCTCCTATCTCTCCTCTCCTTTCTAGCTCATCCAGGATTGTGTTTATCATTGTTACGCATCAAAATGATGTGTGTTCAAACTGCAACGGTAAGCATATGTTGATTTGTTGAGTCAAATATTGTTCAGTACATGTCAGCGTGGGAGTGT
Organism: Gadus morhua; assembly: GCF_902167405.1. Taxonomy (NCBI): domain Eukaryota; kingdom Metazoa; phylum Chordata; class Actinopteri; order Gadiformes; family Gadidae; genus Gadus; species Gadus morhua. Next base: position 231,332 of record NC_044068.1, on the reverse strand, counting down.
GTGTGGAGGACGGCTGGTTGAAGCAGCCTAACCTGCTGAGTTTGATTGGACTCTGGGGCTTGGTGAGGGACACACCTGTTGCTCATTGAGTAATCAGTGCGCACAGGTTAAACCAGCCGTTTAGGGCGTGGTCACACCACAATGAGGTGCTTTCAGTGTCAAAGATTTGGGCACATCGCTGAAATCTGTAAGGAAAAGAGGAGGTGTGTGAAATGCTCAGGGGATCATGAGTATGGGAAGTGTGAGGGGGCCAAGTTAAAGTGTTGTAGTTGTGGGGGTGAACATGTCGTCACTTTTGAGGCTGTGAAATAATGAAAGAGGAAGTTGCAGTTCAGAAGGTTAAAGTGTTGGACAAAGTGACCTATGCAGAAGCAGTGAAGGAGGTCAAACAGAGGCAAGGTGCTAAGAGTCAGGGAATGGTAGCAGCCTGGGGGGCGGAAGGGAAGTGACGAGGGAGTCGATGGGAGAGCAGCACGATGGAACAAAGTGTGGGGAGATAAGAAGCAGGTGGGGAGTGTATGGTTTGTTGATGCGCAACTCTCAGTCTAACTGCTAGGCTCATATGGCATTTGTAAGTCCTTATTTGTCTAAACGCCTCTCACACTCAAGCCAGCTCCACCTCCGTCATTAGGACAGGTGCACCCTGGGTAGCCTACCTTGCGGTTAGGCGAGCCAACGGAGCAATGGCGCCACAGAAGTGAAGTAGCCTCTTTCTATGTGGTTATAGAAGATCTCATAAAAGGCATAAAAGTTCGCTTCATGACAACTCTCAGTCTAACTGCCAGTCTAACTTCCATACCTCGCTAGATACATGTATATATGAATAGATTGACTCTGGAATGAGAATTTAGATAGCTTTATCATTGTAGTACTTAATATTTATATCGTATTTATAGTTACAATATGGAACAGAAGTATCACAAATTTCGTCTTGGTACGATCAATGTTAGAACGTGCAGGTGCGAAAGCAAATTGGCTGATTGTGTCACACACTGCAAACGGTTAGGTCATGACATAACTTGTATGCAGGAAGTACGACAGAGAGGAGAGGGTGAAATAAGTTTTGATGACGACATATTAAAGGGATGGAACCTTGTGTATAATGGCATGAAGACTGCACAAGCTGGTGTTGCTGTCGTCCTAGCGCCACATGTCATGTTGCTAGACATCCAGCATATCATCGTAGGAAGACTCACGATAGTAAGAGTAAAAGTCCATGGAATAAAACTTGCAATCTATAGTTGCTATTGTCCCACTGAAGAGCATGCCACCAGTACAAAGGAAAACTTCTATCGCAGGCTTAACAAAGCAATACAAGATATGAAGAAAACCCATCCTTCCTTTAAGATTATTGTTGCTGGAGACTTTAATGCAACTATTGGCTATGACTGTGAACCCGAGAACTGGAAAAGCATTGGTCCTCATCATGATGAGAATCCAACGAGCTTCAATGGAACCAAGCTCATTGAAATAGCAGAAGAGAACTCGCTATCTATCCTGAATACCATGTTCCCGACAAGAACTGACGAGCACAGATGGTCCTTTCATTCAAATCTTGGTTATAAACGCAGGCTGGACTACATCATTGCTAATGAATGGTATGTGAAACATGCAACTACCAACTGCAGATCATACCCCATGCAAAGTCTGCCATTTGAGTCAGATCATTGCATTGTAGTAATGGACGCATTGTTCCGTACGAGGAAAACATTAAAGAAGACCTCTTGCAAAACACAGCCGGATAAAAAACATCCTGATCTGCGCCGATTGAGAGATGATCCATCCATACAGGACTTGTATAGTGGCGCACTTGACTCTATGCTACTGCCTAATCAAAGTCCTCAGACGCCTGACGAAGCTGAAGAACTGCTAACAAGTGTAATACAACAGGCGTCAACAGAAACCATTCCAATGAGGGCAAGAAATGAGCTGATAAAACCATGGGCGAATAAAGAGTACCAGGATCTGTTGAAGCAATACCATAAAGAGAAAGATCCAGTGAAGAAGAAGGCATTGTCTTACGATGTCAGGAAAGCTCGCACCAAGCTGAAAAATGACTATTTTACATCCAAGGCTAATCAACTTAATTATGCTAGTGAACAGCGTGACACAGAGGAGGAGTTTAGGCTAATGAAAAGATATACATCACTATCACGAGTGAAAAGACCGATGATACCGACCAAAAAATTGGAGGGACACTTCTCTGAACACTTTGGAGCCCGCTCTTACAACCCACAGCCGGAACTAGAACAGCCTGATGATTATCCTCATCTGCTACCACCTGATGGCCTTCCTGTCATCAACGACAGCCCGCCAGACTGCTCAGAAATCAAGGCTAATATAGCAAAATTGAAGAATGGCAGGTGCCAAGGGACCGACAATATACACTCTGAACAACTGAAATACACAACATCAGAATCATTGTTTAAGTACATCACACTTCTACTGCGTAAGATTTGGTCGTGTTTAATGGTCCCTAAGAAATGGTTGGAAGCATCCATAACTTGTTTATACAAGAGAGGGCTGAGATCGTTACCTGAAAACTACAGAGGATTAAGCATAACTGCGACTCTGTCAAAGGTGATATCTGGTGTCGTCATTAATAGGATCAGGGAGACATACGAGAAAATCCTTCTACCAACGCAATATGGATTTCGGGCCAACAGATCAACCTCTGACGCCGTATTTATTCTACGACGTATTCTTGAACTCTCAAAGAAATCAAAAGCTCCCGTGTTTGTGGCGTTTATAGACCTCAAAGCTGCGTACGACTGGATTCCGCGAGATGCTTTATTTCGCTGCCTTGACATCCGTTTAAGATGTCCTAAACTAACAGCTATACTCCGAGCCCTCTACACAGGCACAAAGGCATGTATTAAAGGTGGAAAGGATTTCTTTGAAACTGTTGTTGGATGTCGTCAAGGGGCCCTTGAGTCCCCGCCATTATTTAACATCTATATGGACTTTGTGGTAAGAGCTGCACGGAAAGAAGAACAAACAACTATCCCGGAAACAGGCTTCCATATAGAGTATAAAATTCCAAATGAAGTATCACCAAGGGAGCTGCGGAGCAAAGCACCAGCCCATGGAAACAGCAACATCACTGAGCTACTGTATGCCGATGACCAGGGTATATTTGCAAATTCTGTTGATGAACTGCAGCAGATATTGACCATCTATGATAAAACGTTCAAGCGCTTTGGGCTACAGATGTTCTATGACAAGACCGAAACAATGGTGTTTAATGCTGATGTAGCTTTGATGGAAAAGGAAAGCATAGTGTCTTTGGGAGATAAGAAGATCAAGAAGAATGTCAGGAAATTTAAATACCTCGGATATACTATCACAAATTCAGATAACACCAGTTCCTTCCTTCACGCAAGAATGAGCTCCGCCTTCGAGAAATGGAATGAACTCAAACACATCCTCATGGACAAGCGAATACAACTGGACACTCGGATACGATTTCTAACAATGTGCGTACGATCGCGTCTTTTGTATAGCATACAAGCATGGCATCTTTTGGAAGGTGAACTGAAAAAAGTTGAAGTCATCTGGCATGGTTTCCTCAGGAAGATGGTGATAGGGGGATTTCAGAGGAAGAATGCACCTAGTCACAGTCGACGATCAGCAGAAACAGACTCCCAAAATCACGATGAAACATCTCTGGACTGGAGCTTCAAGTTATCGAACGAAAGATTGCGTCAAATTACCAAGACGCGTCCAATACGTGACTTCTGTTTCACCCAACAAGTGAAGTATATGGGCCATGTCTGCCGCATGGATAACTCGGCATTGCAAAAACAGGTGCTCCTCGATCGCAGAGCGTCCAAGACAGTTTGGAATAAGACAGAAAGGACTCTGGGGATAGACGCCCAACAGATTAGGAGGACGATGATGAATAAAAGCGAACTTCAGCGAGTGCTAGACAGAGTGCTAGCATGAGCGGCCCAAGGCCATTAAATGCGCCAAGAGGGAAATGTGATGATGATGGTGATGGATGTTTATGGCAGCAGTGATAAACTCCACTAGAGACTCCACATCAAAGACAACGAGCATACAGACGATAGCTAAGGCAGCCTAGGATTATTTGGGAATGGAAGGGTTAAAATGGGAGGGTTTGGTAGCCGAGATAAATACACAGAGTAGTCAGGAGCCGGTGAGAAAACATCATAACCATGGTGACAATCCTATATATAAGAAGAGACAGGAGTGAAGGTGAAGGGGCTGGTGGAGGGTGTGTAACATTTATTAAGCGAGGTATATCATACAGGGTATTAGAAATAGGATCGGAACAAGAGAGTAGAGTGGTGGAGGTATGGTAGGGGGAGAGGAGTTTGTTGTTGTTAATTACTATAATCCATGTCAAAGGTTAGAGAATGATAAGATAGTTAGGATTAAAGGTATAGAAAGACACACGATAATATGGTGTGCAGACTTCAATGCTCATAACACAATGTGGGGAGGGAATCACACAAACACGAATGGAAAAGTGAAGAGTTAATGAGAATCTTGTTTGTTTGAATGATGGGAGGGGGACAAGGATGGATATAAGAACAAGTAATGAGTCAGTGTTGGATCTGACGTTGGTGTCAGTAAGTTTGGCAGGGATCAGTAACTGGGAGGTTTTGACAGGTAATTCAGATGCAGTGGAAAGGCTTGAAAATGAGACACGGAAAGCACAGGCAAACAAAGAGTCAGTGATAGTGTTTTTTGATATCGAAAAAGCATATGACATGATGTGGAAGGAAGGTTTGTTAATTAAGTTGTACAAGATGGGAGTAGGTGGAAGGGTTTTTAACTGGATAAAGAATATTTTGTTTGACAGAAAAATACAAGTCCGGATTGGGTCTGAAATGTCAAATAAGTATGTGGTGGGGAATGGCACTCCACAAGGAAGTGTAATTAGTCCTTTATTGTTTATAATCATGATAAATGATGTTTTTTCAAAGGTACCAGAGGATATAGGAAGTTCTCTGTTTGCAGACGATGGGCTTTGTGGAAAAGGGGATGAAATGTGATGCATTTTATTAGTAAAGTCCAGTCTGCAATTAATGGGGTGACAGAGTGGGGATTTGACTGGGGTGCAGATTTTCAGTAGAGAAAACTCAAACTGTATTTCTCACAAGGAAAAGAATTGAGGATGGGATGAAATTGAGGATGTATGGGAAAGAGTTGGATCATTTAAATATTTGGGAGTTATTTTTGATTCTAGGGTAACATGGGCAGACCATATTAGGAAGATAGAGGATAAATGCAAAAAGGTAATGAATGTGATGAGATGTTTGACTGGTAGGGATTGGGGAGCGAGCTGTTCAGCTTTAAAGACCATATATGTAGCTATGATTAGATCTGTGTTTGATTATGGGTGTATAGTGTATGGGTCAGCCACAGTGTCTCTCTTGAGAAAGCTGGACGTGATTCAGGCCAAGGCATTAAGGGTATGCAGCGGGGCTTTAAACCATCACCAGTGCCGTCCAACAGTGGTATATCCAATAATGCCGCCATGGAGGATGGTGTGGCCAGAGGTGGACTGGTTTGTGTTGGATATAAAGAGGAGAGAGAGAGAACAGATAGACCTGGCTAGTGTTTTTAATATACATCTTCTTATAGAGTACAGTGAGTATGTTCATGTTTTTACAGATGGTGCCAAACAACCTGAAACAGGAGTGACAGGGTTTGGAGCAGCTGTTCCATCAGAAAGAATAGAGGTTAATGGAAGAACATCAGATAATTTAAGCGTGTATACAGTGGAGATGTTGGGGGTGCTGGTCGCTTTAAAATGGGTGGAATCAAGTACAGAGGAAGAAATTGTGATCTGTACAGATTCAGCATCAGTTTTGGCAAGTATGAGGTCGTTTTACTCAAGTAGTCGCCAAGGTTTGTTATATGAAGTTCTACAGTCAATTACGAGAATCGTTCAGCAGGGGAGGCAAATACATTTTTTATGGGTTCCAGCTCATGTACGGGTGAAGGGAAATGAGAAAGCCGATAAGATGGTGAAGAAGGCATTGGAGAAGGAAAAAGTAGAAATGAATATCAGTTTAAGTAAGGCAGAAGTTGATATGGGAAAAAGTTAACAAAATGTGGCAAGACAAATGGGACAGTGAGGAGAAAGGGAGATATTTATATAATATTCAAAAAAGTGTTAATGTTAAAATAAGGTATAGTGGTCAGAGGAAGGATGAACACATTTTGATAAGGTTAAGGTTGGGGCACAGTGCACTAAATAAAACAATGAATTTGATAGGAAAACACCCCACTGGATTATGTGAGGGGTGCCAGGTAGAGGAGACAGTGGAACATGTTTTAATGAACTGTAGTGGTTATGGGATGGAGAGGGAAAGTATGAAAAATCAACTGAGAGTATTGGGTATGCAGGAGTATACTTTGGAAAATATTTAAAGTTTAATGAAGAAGAATTGTATAAAAGTATTGTTTGGCTTTTTGAGAGATACAGGGTTATATGGTAGGATATAGAGTAGAAAGACAGTGTGAATGAGTGAGCGTTTGGATATTTTTGTTTTGATTCATTTACTGGATCAGAAGAGGGCGGTAATGCACCAAGTTGTGGATGCCAACCGCCGTAAAACTCCAAGAAGAAGAAGAAGAAATGAATCCGGGGTTTAAACCTCGTCAACTGTTGGAATGTTACTTTGGACGAGACAATTAGTTATTCATTAACTCCCTCTTCCTCTTTCATGTGATTGTGGGCGTGCACATCTGGGAGAGTTCCTACAGCAGCGTAGCGCCAGTAATCAGCTTTTTGCTCTCTGTCTGTGTTTGTTGATAATCGGATCAGGGTTGAAAGTATTTGGGGAAGCACCAGAAACCCGGGTCGATCAACACCGATGAATCCAAGTTCCAGTCGCAAGTCACCACTAAATCACCACAATGTCTCTTGTTGTTATGGGGACAGGACGAGAGGACCCAAACGCTTGACAGGGAGGCAGAGACGGGGTGAAAAGGATGGGAAAGGGGGTTTATTGGAACAAGGGGTAACGACAAGCCGGGGCTAGGCAAGCGGTGGTCAGGCAGGCGAGGGTTCAGTAACAGACGGGCAGTGAGACAGGCAGGGGCTCGGCGGTCGGCGTGTAGTCAGGCAGGCGAGGATTCGGCAACGGGTAAACAGGTTGACGGACGGAGAACTACAGAAGAGGGAAAAGGGTTAGGCCTACTGGAGGACAGGGACATTTAGTTTAACGCTGGTAGGACCGATACTGACTGAGGTGTAGTAAACGAAGAACTGGCGCCGGCTGAATGGAGACCCCGGCTGAAGTAGGGAACGGCGATTGCAGAATGCAGACAGGTAGTGTTGAGAGAGTGAGGACCAGTGGCGCCAAGCGGCCACTAGATGGGGGTGTTCGACCGTGTAGCAGGACGTGGCTTGTTTTGCACCTGCTCTCTTTTAACTCCAGAAAGAAGAGAACTCACATCAACGCATTTGAAGAGGCCAACACAGGTAGTCATTTAGTAAGTCAGATCCTTTATTGTCCCCAAGGGGATAATTGTTCTCACACAGTCAAGTCAAGTTGGTTTCAGGGCAGCATACATTTGAAGAGACAGAACACAGTGTAGCAACACTGTAGCACACAGATATCAAATAAATTATTTTATAAACTTAAACTTAAACTTTATTTTTTGGGGCTTTTCTCCGGTTCATTACCCTATATCTGCGGCCAGATGGGAGTAATTTGAAACATTGGAAAAGGGAATGGTCAGGGACGCTGACTATTACACGTGCCAGGGGTGCTACAGCGAGCTCATTTGCCTCTGACAGGCTGGGGGGGGGAGGGTGATTATCTTGGATGCTATGTGTGGGGTTTTGAGGAGTCTGTTTTTGCTGGTGACAGTGAGCAGGGTGAAGCAGCAGGGGGAACAGTACACTAGGATGGGTGGGATGATGCTTTTGTAGAGGAGTAAGAGGAGGTGGGGGGGCCACAGACAGTGATCTCAGTTTGCGTATGACATAAAGCCGTGGATAGGGTTAATGACATGTTGGTTGGAGTTGAGTTTGTTATCTATGGTGAGCCCTAGGTATTTGAAACTGTTGACTAGTTCAACTGGTTGTCCTCTGATGAATGTGCGATTGAATGTAGGAGGCGTCTTGGCTGTGTGTGTGACCTTTTCCTTTGTTTTGTCATTGTTTAACTGGAGATAGTTGTCTGTGCACCACTGTGAGAACTGTGTGGTTGACTGTTGGTATGCTGTGGTGGAATTGTTGTCACTGAGTAGACCTATTCTGGCCGTGTCGTCTGCATCTTTATAGTACGTGGTGATGGGGGCTGGGCTGCTGCAGTCATTTGTGTGGAGGGTACACAGAAATGGACTGAGGACGCAGCCCTGAGGTGCTCCGGTGTTGGTGATGAGGGTTGATGATGTTGCTGTACCTACTTTCACTGCATGCGGTCTGTGGCTGAGGATATTGTATATCCAGTGAAGGTGGAGTGGAATAATGTCCAGATGTTTGAGCGTCTCGATGACCTGGTGCCGCTGGATTGTGTTGAATGCAGAGGTGGTGTCGACGCACAGGACTGATGCAAAGTTGTTTGGCGTCTGGAGATGGTGGAGGAGGGAGTGGAGGAGGCACGCCACTGCGTCCTCCGTCCCACGTTTCGGCCGGTATGCAAACTGGTGAGGGTCCAGCTGTGGTCCCACGGTTGACAGGATGAGGTGAAGCATTATCTTCTCCATGCACTTCGTTATGATGGGCGTGAGTGCAACCGGACGGAAGTGGTTGGGCTCTGACTGGCGGGGTTTAGGGGGTGTTGGTGCAATGGTTGAGGTCTTCCATAGGTCGGGAACTTTAGCTGTTCTGTATGAATCCAACAAGACGGAGTGGAAGACTGGGCAGAGCTCCGTGGCACAGAGCTTTAGCACCCTTGCCAGGATGCCATCCGGCCCCGGGGCCTTGCCAATTTTGCACCTGGCCAGCTGTGGCTGTACATCCTCCTGAGTGAAGGGTGGGTGCTGGGGTTCTGCCAGCGCCTTCACAGGAGGCGGTGTAGTCCTGGGTGTCAAACCGGTTGAAGAACCTGTTCAGGGAGTTAGCAAAGTGCATGCATGCAGTGCAGCCATGTGTCGTGTGGGCGGAGCCAGGGGTTGGGGGAGGAGCCAGGCGTTGAAGAGGAGGGGAGTGGACGTCATGTTGACGAAATGAAACTCAAGGTGGAGATCGACCGAAGCAACCGACCTGGAAGCAGTGCGCTCGTTCAGGAGAAACATAAAACGCATTTTGAAACACGCTGACGGACAGAAACAGCATCAAGGTCAGTAAAGAACAACTTTGAGGGAAGTTTAAACCTCTCTTCCCGTAATGGAATGACAAGAATAATGGGAATGCTCAATCCTTAAACCTTGTTGTCTGTGTCTAGGAATGGCCTCTGCTAACACTTCCTGGCCTGAAGAGAACTTTCCATGTTCCATCTGTCTGGATGTGTTCAGCAGCCCAGTTTCCACACCATGTGGACACAACTTCTGCAGAACCTGTATTACTAAGTTCTGGGATGGACAAGTCAAGTACAAATGTCCCGTTTGCAACGAGCTTTTCAACACAAGACCTGATTTACGGGTCAATATCCTCTTTTCAGAGATGGTTGATCGGTTAGGAACGTCTGTACGAGTAAAAGAGCAGCCTTGTGTTGAACCAGCAGAAGTTCCCTGTGACGTCTGTACTGGGACCCAGCTGAAGGCCGTGAAGTCCTGCCTAATGTGTCTTACCTCTTACTGCCAAACCCACCTGGAGCCACACCATAGAGTCGCAGGCCTGAAGAAACATCGGCTGGTCGAGCCTATGGACCGTCTGGACGACAGGATATGTAAGAAACACGACCGACTTCTGGAGCTCTTCTGCAAGACTGAACAGATGTGTGTGTCAGTTCTGCACAGAGACGGACCACAAGTCACATCCTGTTATACCTCTAAAGGAGGAATATGAAGAGAAGACGGCCCAGCTGGGGAAGATAGAGGCTGAAGTTAAGCAGTTGATCCAGGAGAGAAAAAAAAATATTCAGGAGATTAAAGACACAGTTAAACGCATCAAAGCAGACGCAGACAGAGAGATAGCTGACGGTGTGCAGGTCCTCACTGCTCTGATGCGCCGCATTGAAAAGTGCCAGGATGATCTCAACCAAATGGTGAAAGAGAAACTGAAATCCACAGAGAAACAAGCTGAAGACCTCATCAAAGAGCTGGAGCAGGAAATAGAAGATCTGACCAATAGAAGCTCAGAGGTGAAGCAGCTCTCACAGACTAAAGACCACCTCCACTTCCTCCAGGCCTTCAGATCCCTGAAGGATCCTCCACCCCCCAGGGACTGGACCACGGTGGAGGTCCGTCCTCCGTCATACGCAGGGACCTTGAGGAGATCCCTGGATCAGCCGGAGGAGACACTGAACATGGAGATGAAGAAGCTGCGTGATGCTGAACTGAAGAGGGTCCAGCAGTATGAAGTAGATGTGACTCTGGATCCTGATACAGCTCATCCCAAGCTCATCCTGTCTGAGGATGGGAAACGAGTACATCATGGAGGTGTAGAGAAGAAACTCCCAGACAACCCCAAGAGATTTACACGGTTTCTATATGTTCTCACGAGGCAGAGCTTCTCCTCAGGGAGATTTTACTTTGAGGTCCAGGTTAAAGACAAGTCTGGATGGCGTTTAGGAGTGGCGAGAGAGTCCATCGACAGAATAGGTCAGACAGAGCGGACCCCTGAGACGGGTTACTGGACTCTTTACTACTACCAGGATGTGTTGGTATTTAGAGATAACCCTTCTGTCCGTCTCCCTCTGAGAGCTGAGCTCCAGAAGGTGGGGGTGTTTGTTGATTATGATGAGGGTGTGGTCTCCTTCTATGATGTGGAAGCCAGGGTTCATCTCTACTCTGCTACTGGCTGCACCTTCAGTGAGCCTTTCTATCCATTCCTCAGCCCAAGTCGCCATGATTATGAAGGTAACAACTCTGCCCCCCTGATCATCTCACCTGTCAATCAAACAGACTAGGACCTTTGTTTGGTAATAAAATAATCAAACAACCAAAACAACTAATGTTGTTTCCTGAATTAGAATCTCTACTATGTGAGATCTGAGAGAACTGTATTCATATCTTACTTTTCACTGTCATCTAAGGAATAAATCATTAAGCCACTAACAATGTACTATAACAAATATAACCCATTATAACCTATAAGACTACACTATAAAGTTCAATGTCTTTTATCTGAACGTTTTTTTATATTTTGAATTAATGAAAAAATAAATGTATTAGATAAGGTGAAACATTGATTTTGATAACCTTATCATAAGTTTATTTAACCAAATGGTAATATTCGTTTATTTTTTTAATCATGTTTTCCAACACAATACAATGTTTGTAAACTTGAGAATTGAATAAAAATGTACTAATAGTAGAATGGGGACATCTTCTGTGGAATAGTTTCATTCTCAGTACAATATATATTCAGTGGAATAGGTACATTCTCAGTACAAAATGTATTCAGTAGAATAGATACATTATCAGCACAATATGTGTTCATTGGAATAGGTACATTATCAGTACAATATGTATTCAGTGGAGTAGGTACAAACTCAGTATAATATGTATTCAGTGGAATAGGTACATTCTCAGTTTGTACTCAGTGGAATAGGTACATTTTCAGTAGAATGGGTACATCCTTAGTACAATATGTATTCAGTGGAATCGGTACATTCTCAGTACAATATGTATTCAGTGGAATAGGTACAATCTCAGTAAAATGTGTATTCAATAGAATAGGTACTTTATCATTGGGATAAAACAAAAACAACTACGTTGCATAAAAACCCTTTTACACATGATGGGATTCAAGGAAAGATTAAAATCCCATAATAACTGCACACGTTTGTAGCTGAGCTTACAACAACCCAACAAGTGTAACAAACCGATACAAAGCTCACAGTTACTATACGTAAAGATTCCCCCAATGTGTGTGAGTACCGTGACTTTGTCTTGTCAGCTCCCCTCTCCATACTCTCCTCTTAGTTTCTCCTCTCTCCTTCCTCTCTTCCTCCTCTCTCCTATTTCTCCTCTCCTTTCTAGCTCATCCAGGATTGTGTTTATCATTGTTACGCATCAAAATGATGTGTGTTCAAACTGCAACGGTAAGCATATTTAGATTTGTTTGGTCAAATATTGTTCAGTACATGTCAGCGTGGGAGTGTGTGGAGGACGGCGGGTTGAAGCAGCCTCACCTGCTGAGTCTGATTGGACTCTGGGGCTTGGTGAGGGACACACCTGTTGCTCATTGAGTAATCAGTGCTCACAGGTTAAATCAGCCGTTTAGGGCGCAGTCACACCACAATGAGGTGCTTTCAGTGTCAAAGATTTGGGCACATCGCTAAAATCTGTAAGGAAAAGAGGAGGTGTGTGAAACGCTCAGGGGATCATGAGTATGGGAAGTGTGAGGGGGCAAAGTTAAAGTGTTGTAGTTGTGGGGGTGAACATGTCGTCACTTTTGGAGGCTGTGAAATAATGAAAGAGGAAGTTGCAGTTCAGAAGGTGAAAGTGTTGGACAAAGGGACCTATGCAGGAGCAGTGAAGGTGGTAAAACAGAGGCACGGTGCTAAGAGTCAGGGAATGGTAGCAGCCTGGGGGGCGGAAGGGAAGTGACGAGGGAGTCGATGGGAGAGAAGCACGATGGAACAAAGTGTGGGGAGATAAGAAGCAGGTGGGGATGTTTGTGGCAGCAGTGATAAACTCCACTAGAGACTCCACATCAAAGACAACGAGCATACAGACGATAGCTAAGGCAGCCAAAGATTATTTGGGGATGGGTTCAAATGGGAGGCTTTGGTAGCCGAGATAAATACACAGAGTAGTCAGGAGCCGGTGAGAAGACATCATAACCATGGTGAGAACCCTACAGTGGAATGCTAGGAGCTGGGTGGCAAATGGGAGGTTAAATATGTTTTAAGAGAAATGAAAGGAAAACCACAAGTAATATGCATTCAAGAAACGTTTTTGAAACCAGAGTTAGATTTAGTTATTTATGGATATGTAGGTATAAGAAGAGACAGGAGTGAAGGTGAAGGGGCTGGTGGAGGGTGTGTAACATTTATTAAGCGAGGTATATCATACAGGGTATTAGAAATAGGAACGGAACAAGAGTGCAGAGTGGTGGAGGTATGGGAGGGGGAGAGGAGTTTGTTGGTGTTAATTACTATAATCCATGTCAAAGGTTAGAGAATGATAAACTAGTTAGGATTAAAGGTATAGAAAGACACAAGATAATATGGTGTGCAGACTTCAATGCTCATAACACAATGTGGGGAGGGAATCTCACAGACACGAATGGAAAAGTGATTGAAGAGTTAATGGAGGACAAGAATCTTGTTTGTTTGAATGATGGGAGGGGGACAAGGATGGATATAAGAACAAGTAATGAGTCCGTGTTGGATCTGACGTTGGTGTCAGTAAGTTTGGCAGGGATCAGTAACTGGGAGGTTTTGACAGGTAAATCTTTAGGTAGTGACCACTATGTGTTAGTTTGTTCAGTAGGAGGAAGAGGAGAAGTGAATGTTGGAAGTGGAATTCAGAAATGGGTGTATAGTAAAGCAGATTGGGATACATTTAAGTTGGTCAGTAAAGAAGTAATGGTTTCGGTTGATACTAGTGGAGATATAGATACAGTAAATAACAGTGTTACATCAGCAATTATTGCTGCAGCAAGTAAATCCATTCCAAGAAGTAAAAATAGAAGGAATAGGAAGTTAGTTCCTTGGTGGACAGAGGAGTGTTCCAAGGCAGTTAAAGCCCGAAACAAAGCATTTAAGAAAGTTAAAAGAGGGCATAATACACAAAGTGTGGTTGAGTATCAGAGGGCACAGGCACTGGTAAAGAGAGTTACAAAGAGAACACAGAGGGTAAGCTGGAGACCGTTTTGTGGTAAGATAGGAAGAACAACACCGGTAGGAGAAGTGTGGGGAATGATAAGGAAGATGGGAGGAGATAGAAGAGAGTGGGAGTACCCAGTGATTACATTAGAGGAGCAAACTGCAATATGGGATAAAGATAAGGCTGATTTGATGGCCAAACCTTTTGCTGAGGTGCATAGTGTTGATCAGTTGACAGTGGAAGGAAGAAGGAGAAGAGAAGTTACTTTGAGTAATTATCCTGATGTGCTCGTTAGGAGAGTAGATACAAGGGAGGAAATAGATGATGGAGTTACAATGGCAGAGCTTGTGAGAGCAATTAAAAAAGCTAAGCCCTCAGCTCCAGGGGGAGATCAGGTGAGCTATGTAATGTTAAAACATCTAGGAGAAAGAGGAATGGTAAAATTGTTAGAACTTTATAATGGAGTATGGATGGAGGGAAAGTCACCAAGTGTATGGAAGGAAGCGGTGGTGATTCAGATTAGGAGACCAGGGAAAGATCCAGGTACACCTTCTAGTTATAGGCCAATAGCGTTAACGTCTAATGTATGTGAAATAATGGAGAGATTGGTGACAGAAAGGTTAACGTGTGAGCTTGAGAAGAAAGGGTTGTTGACAAGTTGTCAAAGTGGTTTCAGAAAAGGGAGACATACAATGGATGCAGTGGTAAGGCTGGAAAATGAGACACGGAAAGCACAGGCAAACAAAGAGACAGTGGTGGTAGTGTTTTTTGATATCGAAAAAGCATATGACATGATGTGGAAGGAAGGTTTGTTAATTAAGTTGTTCAAGATGGGGGCAGGTGGAAGGGTTTTAACTGGATAAAGATTTTTTTGTTTGACAGAAAAATACAAGTCCGGATTGGGTCTGAAATGTCAAATAAGTATATGGTGGGGAATGGCACTCCCCAAGGAAGTGTAATTAGTCCTTTATTGTTTATAATCATGATAAATGATGTTTTTTCAAAGGTACCAGAGGATATAGGAAGTTCACTGTTTGCAGACGATGGGGCTTTGTGGAAAAGGGGAAGAAATGTGATGCATATTATTAGTAAAGTCCAGTCTGCAGTTGATGGGGTGACAGAGTGGGGATTTGACTGGGGTGCAGATTTTCAGTAGAGAAAACTCAAACTGTATTTTTTTACCAGGAAAAGAATTGAGGATGGGATGAAATTGAGGATGTATGGGAAAGAGTTGGATCATTTAAGTATTTGGGAGTTATTTTTAATTCTAGGGTAACATGGGCAGACCATATTAGGAAGATAGAGGATAAATGCAAAAAGGTAATGAATGTGATGAGAGGTTTGACTGGTAGGGATTGGGGAGCGAGCTGTTCAGCTTTAAAGACCATATATGTAGCTATGATTAGATCTGTGTTTGATGATGGGTGTATAGTGTATGGTTCAGCCGCAGTGTCTCTCTTGAGATAGCTGGACGTGATTCAGGCCAAGGCATTAAGGGTATGCAGCGGGGCTTTAACCATCACCAGTGGACGTGATTCAGGCCAAGGCATTAAGGGTATGCAGCGGGGCTTTAAACCATCACCAGTGCCTGCTCTGCAGGTAGACATGGGGGACGTGCCACTGGAGTTGAGAAGGAAACAATTGATGGGGAACTATTGGGCTAATCTGCGAGTGCACAGTGAGTCTCACCCCACAAAAGGAGTGTTGAAAGAGTGCTGGGTTTATGGGAAGTGTGAGAGGAATCATTTTGGTCGGGTGGGGAATGATATAGCGAAAGAGTTTGGTGTGGGTGAATTGAAGCTTAGTCCAACAGTGGTATATCCAATAATGCCGCCATGGAGGATGGTGTGGCCAGAGGTGGACTGGTTTGTGTTGGATATAAAGAAGAGAGAGAGAGAACAGATAGACCTGGCTAGTGTTTTTAATATACATCTTCTTATAGAGTACAGAGAGTATGTTCATGTTTTTACAGATGGTGCCAAACAACCTGAAACAGGAGTGACAGGGTTTGGAGTAGCTGTTCCATCAGAAAGAATAGAGGTTAATAGAAGATCATCGGATAATTTAAGCGTTTATACAGTGGAGATGTTGGGGGTGCCGGTCGCTTTAAAATGGGTGGTGATCTGTGATCTGTACAGATTCAGCATCAGTTTTGGCAAGTATGAGGTCGTTTTACTAGTAGTCGCCAAGGTTTGTTACATGAAGTTCTACAGTCTATTACGAGAATCGTTCAGCAGGGGAGGCAAATACAATGTTTATGGGTTCCAGCTCATGTAGGGGTGAAGGGAAACGAAAAAGCCGATAAGATGGCGAAGAAGGCATTGGAGAAGGAAAAAATAGAAATGAATATCAGTTTAAGTAAGGCAGATGTTAAAAGCCTGATATGGGAAAAAGTTAACAAAATGTGGCAAGACAAATGGGACAGTGAGGAGAAAGGGAGATATTTATATAATATTCAAAAAAGTGTTAATGTTAAAATAAGGTATAGTGGTCAGAGGCAGGATGAACACATTTTGATAAGGTTAAGGTTGGGGCACAGTGCACTAAATAAAACAATGAATTTGATAGGAAAACACCCCACTGGATTATGTGAGGGGTGCCAGGTAGAGGAGACAGTGGAACATGTTTTAATGAACTGTAGTGGTTATGGGATGGAGAGGGAAAGTATGAAAAATCAATTGAGAGAATTGGGTATGCAGGAGTATAGGCCTACTTTGGAAAATATTTTAAGATTAATGAAGAGGAATTGTATAAAAGTATTGGTTGGTTTTTTGAGAGAAACAGGGTTATATGATACGATATAGAGTAGAAAGAAGGCTTGAATGAGTGAGTGTATGGATATTTTTGTTTTGATTTATTAATTGGATCAGACGAGGGCGGTATAGAGTGGCGAAGTCACGCCCCTTCCGGTAGGTCTCATGGGACCTATGAGATCGAAAAATATGAATGGGTGTCAATGGAGAGAAAATAATTATTTTCTGGTCCCAGTCTTTATATGCCCTGGATTACACATATGTTGTTTGTGGAATTAAATGGTAATTTTGCCTGGTTTGCCATACCATGTACGTTCTGCGACGTTACCAAGTAAAACACGACAATTTACCCAGTAATTAAGCTGAAACTGTACTGTAAAAGGAAGCCTTGTTTGTTTCCATGGTATTACCAGGTTCTTACCATATAATTTGTAATACATTATTCCCTTTTCCATGCAGTCAACACAAACTTGTACCATGTACGTTCTGCGACGTTACCAAGTAAAACACGACAATTTACCCAGTAAGTTAGCTGAAACTGTACTGTAAAAGGAAGCCTCGTTTGTTTCCATTGTATTACCAGGCTCTTACCATACAAGTTGTAACAGGTTATTCCCTTCTCCATGCAATCAACACAAACCATATATGTTCTGCAACATCGTTCACCAGTAGTTAAGCACTTTAATTGTTGTTATAAAACCCCAATCCACTGTTGATGAAAGGCATATTAAAATTAAACAAAATCAAAGGCTTATCTTTCAAACAATGCATATCTCACAAACAAGCACTGAACACTGAAGAAATCAGACAAAAAAAAGAGCCGTCTGCATCAACTCAATTTAAATGTTACTGATGGTGTTTTCATAAAACACATGACAGTGTTATGGCAAGTGACCACAAGGAAGACTGCTTCAACCTCTACAATTTGAATAAGTGGTGAATGCCATGCAGCAATCTGCCTATGGGAGCATCTTTGTGGTCATTCGCAAACCAATGAGTCCACTCGATGAATGAGAGATGACTCTTTAGTGTCTTCTCTGTGAGGTATCCCTGCAGTCTCCACATCTGGGATTTGAAGGCTGACCAAGACCTGACCAGGTACCTCCAAATCTCCCCTTCCATACTGTAATAAAGAATCAGAAGACAAGAAAATACTCAAAGATTATTTTGTTCATCAGTTAAGAAAGGATGCTGGTCCTCTGGCCATTGTGTTTGGTCATATTGAAAAGAGAAAAAGGTATAGCCATAAATACAGTTAATAGGACGGGAGGGGACAGGCTGTTAGCTCCGGTTAGCCATTTAGCATCGAGCTAGCGGAGCTTCTGTCATTCAAATAACTCGGACATGTTGTTTAAAAACTATAACATCGAATTTATTAAAATATCCGGATTTAATCGGGCTCTCTCCCATAAGTACAGTTAATAGGACGGGAAGAGACAGGCTCTGTTAGCCCCGGTTAGCGCGATGCTAAAGAGCAGCTCTACAGGAGCATGCCACCTCAACAGGTGCAAGTTAGCCTCCGGTTTGATACTCGGTTTACCACCCAATCGGATTCATCAACATAAGTGCAATACATTACGGGCTTAGTATGCTGAGGACGGTTTAGGACACCGTATCGCGAAAAATCACAAACACATGTTGGCGCCATCAATGTCTGTGCAACAACGTCATTTACGTTCTGGCTGCTACCTGTTTTAGGGACCGTCAACAAATTACACTCACCAATAGGTGAGTGTAATTTGAGACGTTACCATGGAATTGTTTCAGGAAATTAATCACACAAATATGTTGCAATATAATTAATCATAATGCAGTTAATAGTTTAATATTCGAAAAAAAATCGACTAAACTATATTTGAAATTATTAATTGCATTCCGTTTAACAATAATGCAATATATTAGCAAAGTTACCTGCAGTAAGTAGTAGACCACCATTGGCAACTACTACTACAATCAGGTGACAAAATGTATTTTTTAGTGATTTTTATATTATTTTATATGATTTATTTCCAGAAACAATTCCATGGTAACGTCTCTGCCACCAGTCGGTATGTGTAACTTGTTGACGGTCCCTAAAACAGGTAGCAGCCAGAACGTAAATGACGTTGTTGCACAGACATCGATGGCGACAACATGTGTTTGTGATTTTCGCGAAGCACCGTCCTCAACATACTAAGCCCGTAATGTATTGCACTTATGTTGATGAATCCGATTGGGTGGTAAACCGAATATCTGGCGAATATGAAACCGGAGGCTAACTTGCACCTGTTGAGGTGGCATGCTCCGGTAGAGCTGCTCTTTAGCATCGCGCTAACCGGGGCTAACAGAGTCTCTTCCCGTCCTATTAACTGTACTTATGGGAGAGAGCCCGATTAAATCCGGATATTTTAATAAATTTGGTGTTATAGGTTTTAAACAACATGTCCGAGTTATTTGAATGACAGAAGCTCCGCTAGCTCGATGCTAAAGTGCTAACCGGAGCTAACAGCCTGTCCCCTCCCGTCCTATTAACTGTATTTATGGCTATGCCTTTTTCTCTTTTCAATATGACCAAACACAATGGCCAGAGGACCAGCGTCCTTTTTTAACTAATAAACAAAATAATCTTTGAGTTCTACATGTTCTAGAAATGTTCATTAATTGACAGTCCTAATGTTTATTTTCTTGTCTTCTGATTCTTTATTGCAGTATGGAAGGGGAGATTTGGAGGTACCTGGTCAGGTCTTGGTCAGCCTTCAAATCCCAGATGTGGAGACTGCAGGGATACCTCACAGAGAAGACACTAAAGAGTCATCTCTCATTCATCGAGTGGACTCATTGGTTTGCGAATTACCACAAAGATGCTCCCATAGGCAGATTGCTGCATGGCATGCACCGCTTATTCAAATTGAAGAGGTTGAAGCAGTCTTCCTTGTGGTCACTTGCCATAACAATGTCATGTGTTTTATGAAAACACCATCAGTAACATTTAAATTGAGTTAATGTGGACGGCTCTTTTTTTTGTCCGATTTCTTCAGTGTTCAGTGCCTGTTTTTCTGAGATATGCATTGTTTGAAAGATAAGCCTTTGATTTTGTTTAATTTTAATATGCCTTTCATCAACAGTGGTTTGGGGTTTTATAACAACAATTAAAGTGCTTAACTACTGGTGAACGATGTTGCAGAACATATATAGTTTGTGTTGATTGCATGGAAAAGGGAATAACCAGTTACAACTTATATGGTAAGAGCCTGGTAATACCATGGAAACAAACTAGGCTTCCTTTTACAGTACAGCTTCAGCTTAATTACTGGTTAATTGTCGTGTTTTACTTGGTAACGTCGCAGAACGTACATGGTACAAGTCTGTGTTGACTGCATGTAAAAGGGAATAATGTATTACAAATTATATGGTAAGAACCTGGTAATACCAAGGAAATAAACGAGGCTTCCTTTTACAGTACAGTTTCAGCTTAATTACTGGGTAAATTGTCGTGTTTTACTTGGTAACGTCGCAGAACGTACATGGTACAAGTTTGTGTTGACTGCATAGAAAAGGGAATAATGTATTACAAATTATATGGTAAGAACCTGGTAATACCATGGAAACAAACGAGGCTTCCTTTTACAGTACAGTTTCAGCTTAATTACTGGGTAAATTGACGTGTTTTACTTGGTAACGTCGCAGAACGTACATGGTACAAGTTTGTGTTGACTGCATGGAAAAGGGAATAATGTATTACAAATTATCTGGTAAGAACCTGGTAATACCATGGAAACAAACGAGGCTTCCTTTTACAGTACAGTTTCAGCTTAATTACTGGGTAAATTGACGTGTTTTACTTGGTAACGTCGCAGAACGTACATGGTACAAGTTTGTGTTGACTGCATGGAAAAGGGAATAATGTGTTACAAATTATATGGTAAGAACCTGGTAATACCATGGAAACAAACGAGGCTTCCTTTTACAGTACAGTTTCAGCTTAATTACTGGGTAATTTGTCGTGTTTTACTTGGTAACGTCGCAGAACGTACATGGTACAAGTTTGTGTTGACTGCATGGAAAAGGGAATAATGTGTTACAAATTATATGGTAAGAACCTGGTAATACCATGGAAACAAACGAGGCTTCCTTTTACAGTACAGTTTCAGCTTAATTACTGGGTAATTTGTCGTGTTTTACTTGGTAACGTCGCAGAACGTACATGGTACAAGTTTGTTGATTGCATGGAAAAGAGAATAATGTATTACAAATTATATGGTAAGAACCTGGTAATACCATGGAAACAAACGAGGCTTCCTTTTACAGTACAGTTTCAGCTTAATTACTGGGTAAATTGTTGTGTTTTACTTGGTAACGTCGCAGAACGTACATGGTACAAGTTTGTTGACTGCATGGAAAAGGGAATAATGTCTCACAAATTATATGGTAAGAACCTGGTAATACCATGGAAACAAACGAGGCTTCCTTTTACAGTACAGTTTCAGCTTAATTACTGGGTAAATTGTCGTGTTTTACTTGGTAACGTCGCAGAACGTACATGGTACAAGTTTGTGTTGATTGCATGGAAAAGGGAATAATGTATTACAAATTATATGGTAAGAACCTGGTAATACCATGGAAACAAACAAGGCTTCCTTTTACAGTACAGTTTCAGCTTAATTACTGGGTAAATTGTCATGTTTTACTTGGTAACGTCGCAGAACGTACATGGTACAAGTTTGTGTTGACTGCATGGCTAATGGAATGTATCTATTATGAATTATATGGTAAGAACCTGGTAATACAATGGAAACAAACGGCTTCGTACCCAGTATTTAAGAAGATGTACCATGACACTAGAGGAAAACAGATTCCTGCAGAGGTTGTTACCAGGTAAGTAATTCCATAGTGGTAAATCGAATAAACCCTTTCTAGATGGGTGTAGCTATGAATAATAACTAAGAAAAAGTATTTTATTGTAAAGTACTATGCTAATTTCTAGATTGTACATCATTACATTTGGGCTGTTGCCAACATAAACCTTGGATAATAGGTGTTTCTAAGAATTGGTTGCCTAATTTCGTAGGAAGTACACAATATCGGAGTTATTACCAACCTAAAACAGTTACATCTACACGCTACTTAGTTGAGTTGATGGGTAATAGTGAAGGTTTTACTTGGTACATCAGCTGTAATTCCTCTGTATTTACCCTCTAATTACCAGTGGTAATTACACAGTAATACACTATAATTTACCGGATAATTCCTCTGTATTTACCTTCTTATTACCAGTGGTAATTACCCAGTAATACACTATGATTTACCATGTATTTACCGGGTAACTACCTCTGTATTTACCTTCTTATTACCAGTGGTAATTACCCAGTAATACACTATAATTTACCATGTATGTACCGGGTAAATACCTAGTAAATAGGGGACTGTAAAAGGAAGGGTTACCAAATAAGGTATAGTGGTCAGAGGAAGGATGAACACATTTTGATAAGGTTAAGGTTGGGGCGGAGTGCACTAAATAAAACAATGAATTTGATAGGAAAACACCCCACTGGATTATGTGAGGGGTGCCAGGTAGAGGAGACAGTGGAACAGTGGTTTTAATGAACTGTAGTGGTTATGGGATGGAGAGGGAAAGTATGAAAATGGTTTATTGGAACAAGGGGTAACGACAAGCCGGGGCTAGGCAAGCGGTGGTCAGGCAGGCGAGGGTTCAGTAACAGACGGGCAGGCAGGGGCTCGGCGGTAGGCGTGTAGTCAGACAGGCGAGGATTCGGCAACGGGTAAACAGGGTGACGGACTTAGAACTACGGAAGAGGGAAAAGGGTTACTGGAGGACAGGGAAAACTGACTGGATTTAGTTTAACGCTGGTTGGTCCGATACTGACTGAGGTGTAGTAAACGACGAACTGGCGCGGGCTGAATGGAGATCCCCGGCTGAAGTAGGGATTGGTGAATGTAGATTGCAGACAGGTGTGTTGAGCAGTGGTGTATAAAGTACTCAAAAGCCATACTTAAGTAAAAGTACAGATACCTTACTGGAAAATTACTTAAGTAAAAGTAAAAGTCACCTTTTAGAATAGTACTTAAAGGCATATTGTACGATTTTCAGTGATATGCACTTTTTAATATGTTGTTGAAATTGTTTTTTACATCCTGACAGCAATAAATAACTTATGGGCAATGAAAAAGAAGCGAAAAAAAAACGAATTCTGTATCTGCTATAAACCTGTTAAAATGCTTACCAATCGGAGACATTGTACCCGAATATAAAGAACCAATCACAAGCCTGCGCATTCTCTCCCCTCTGTGTACGAGCCTGAGCCGGCCTGAGCGCGTTCACGGAGGGCAAAGAAAGCGTTGTTGTCATAGTAGTTCATGACAGTGGACTAGACCTAGTGAGCCTACAACGTTAACACGATGGAAGAAAAAAAACAGAAGTTACCACTGCCACCGTTACTTGCCCCGGTTCATCCTTTTAAAAAGGCAAGAAAAAGAAAGACAAATGAAAAGGCAGCAACAAAAAAAAAGTAAGAGAATGCTCGAGGAAAAACGAGAATAAATATTGGATTCGCTTTTCAGCGATGGCGACAGCTGAGGGAGTTGAATGGCCTGAAAAGTGACGCAATGGTTGCCGTTGAAGTAAGCCGTAAGCAGCATTAGCGCTCGTGCACGGCTGTGTCGAGGGGTTGGGGCAGTCGTGAAGGGTGGGGGAGGAGTTAAACGGAACTCCGAAGAGAAGCTAATTTCAAATCATGCTAGCTCTCTCACATCGTACAGTATAGCTTTAAGTAAAAGTATTAAAGTATCTGATCTTTACTGTACTTAAGTATCAAAAGTACTTTTCTGATATTAAATGTACTTAAGTACTGAAAGTAAAAGTACAAGTAACTGCTGTTAATAAAAAAGCAAAGGGTCAGAATTTTGAGAATAATGGAGTTTATTTCAACTAACACAAACACAATAGGCAAAACTCCACAAGGCCATAAACACTTCCGGTCCAACCTACCTCCAGGACCTCCTCACCGCTCATTTTAAATCAAGGACACTCAAACCTCCTTGCATTGTTAAAGTGTGCTATACAAATTAAATTAATTATTTATCATTATTAAAACAGCACCGAAAGTGTGTGTGTGTGTGTGTGTGTGTGTGTGTGTCTGTGCGTGTGTGTGCGTGCGTGTGTGCGTGCGTGTACGTGTGTGTGTGTGCGCTGGTACACGTTACTTAATATTGATTTTGGTGTCATCCAGGATCGCGGATTTTCGGAAAACTTAAGTCCCTGCCCAAAAAGGGTATTTAAATTAGCTTTGTAACAAAAATGGCACATATACAGCGTATTGAAGTGTATAAGATAGTGTTGTAATACTGCGTGTACAAACCAACCTGATACAAATAGTAGAATTTTGATAGCCCTTGCCCTCGTCCTAGCCATGCATTTGTGTGTTGACAGTCGTAGGAGTTTTGATCGACGTAGCAACAGTAACTAAGCAAGGGGGCTTTGCGAACGTGCGCTGGGACAGCTGATTCGCCAAACAGGCTCGCAGTCTGTGTTCTACCACAGTCCCCAACGTTATTCTCATATCTCTCATGATTCTTTCTTTTTTTTCTAAAGATGAGTTGATTTTGTAACAAGTAACGAAGGTTTCAAGGGAAATGTAGTGGAGTAAAAGTATCCGTTTTCTTCGCAAAATGTAGCGAAGTAAAAGTACAGAGAAATATAAGTAGTAAAGTAAAGTACAAATATCCAAAAAAACTACTTAAGTACAGTAACGAAGTATTTCTACTTCGCTACTATACAACACTGGTGTTGAGAGAGTGTGGACCAGTGGCGCCAAGCGGCCACTAGATGGGGGTGTTGGACCGTGTAGCAGGACGTGGCTTGTTTTGCACCTGCTCTCTTTTAACTCCAGAAAGAAGAGAACTCACGCATTTGAAGAGGCCAACACAGGTAGTCATTTAGTAAGTCAGGCTCTTTATTGTTCTCACACAGTCAAGTCAAGTTGGTTTCAGGGCAGCATACATTTGAAGAGACGGAACACAGTGTAGCAACACTGTAGCACACAGATATCAAATAAATTATTTCCCCACACATACAACAGATAAACCCTATTCCCACAATTCCACAGAAATAATCATGACATGAACCATATACAGTGATGAAAAATCTACATATTTTGATAGCTGAGGGGACTAAACTTTTTTTTTTATTGGGCTTTTCTCCGGTTCATTACCCTATAACTGCGGCCAGATGGGAGTAATTGGAAGAATTGGCTAAGGGAATGGTCAGGGACGCTGACTTTTACACGAGCCAGGGGTGCTACAGCGAGCTCATTTGCCTCTGACAGCCTGGGGGTGGGAGGGTGGTTATCTTGGATGCTATGTGTGGGGTTTTGAGGAGTCTGTTTTTGCTGGTGACAGTGAGCAGGGTGAAGCAGCAGGGGGAACAGTACACTAGGATGGGTTGGATGATGCTTTTGTAGAGGAGTAAGAGGAGGTGGGGGGCCACAGACAGTGATCTCAGTTTGCGTATGACATAAAGCCGTGGATAGGGTTAAGGACATGTTGGTCGGAGTTGAGTTTGTTATCTATGGTGAGCCCTAGGTATTTGAAACTGTTGACTAGTTCAACTGGTTGTCCTCTGATGAATGTGTGATTGAATGTAGGAGGTGTCTTGGCTGTGTGCATGACCTTTTCCTTTGTTTTGTCATCGTTTAACTGGAGATAGTTGTCTGTGCACCACGGTGAAAACTGTGTGGTTGACTGTTGGTATGCTGTGGTGGAATTGTTGTCACTGAGTAGACCTATTATGGCCGTGTCGTCTGCATCTTTATGGTACGTGGTGATGGGGGCTGGGCTGCTGCAGTCATTTGTGTGGAGGGTACACAGAAATGGACTGAGGACGCAGCCCTGAGGTGCTCCGGTGTTGGTGATGAGGGTTGATGATGTTGCTGTACCTACTTTCACTGCATGCGGTCTGTTGCTGAGGATATTGTATATCCAGTGAAGGTGGAGGGGAATAATGTCCAGATGTTTGAGCGTCTCGATGACCTGGTGCCGCTGGATAGTGTTGAATGCAGAGATGTTGTCGACGCACAGGACTGATGCTAAGTGGTTTGGTGTCTGGAGAGGGGGGCGTCCTCCGTCCCACGTTTCGGCCTGTGTGCAAACTGGTGAGGGTCCAGCTGTGGTCCCACGGTTGACAGGATGAGGTGAAGCATTATCTTCTCCATGCACTTCGTTATGATGGGCGTGAGTGCAACCGGACGGAAGTGGTTGGGCTCTGACTGGCGGGGTTTTGGGGGTATTGGTGCAACGGTTGAGGTCTTCCATAGGTCGGGAACTTTAGCTGTTCTGTATGAATCCATACCGGCCCCGGGGCCTTGCCAATTTTGCACCTGGCCAGCTGTGGCTGTACATCCTCCTGAGTGAAGGGTGGGTGCTGGGGTTCTACCAGCGCCTTCACAGGAGGCGGTGTAGTCCTGGGTGTCAAACCGGTTAAAGAACCGGTTCAGGGAGTTAGCAAAGTGCATGAACGCAGTGCAGCCATGTGTCGTGTGGGCGGAGCCAGGGGTTAGGGGAGGAGCCAGGGGTTAGGAGAGGAGGGGACAGGACGTCAGGTAGAGTAAACGAAACTTAAGGTTCAGATCAACCAAAGCACCCGACGTGAAAGCAGTTCTCTCGGTCAGGAGAAAAATAAAACGCATTTTGAAATACGCTGACGGACTGAAACAACATCAAGGTGAGTAAAGAAGCACAATTTTGAGAAGTTAAAAACACTTTTTTATAGTGTTAAAAACACTATAATAATGGGTTGCTCAATACATAAACCTTGTCGTCTGTGTCTAGGAATGGCCTCTGCTAACACTTCCTGGTCTAAAGAGAACTTTTCATGTTCCATCTGTCTGGATGTGTTCAGCAGCCCAGTTTCCACACCATGTGGACACAACTTCTGCAGAACCTGTATTACTAAGTTCTGGGATGAACAAGTCAAGTACAAATGTCCCGTTTGCAACGAGCTTTTCAACACAAGACCTGATTTACGGGTCAATGTCCTCTTTTCAGAGATGGTTGATCGGTTTGGAACGTCCCTACGAGTAAAAGAGCAGCCTTGTGTTGAACCAGCAGAAGTTCCCTGTGACGTCTGTACTGGGACCCTGCTGAAGGCCGTGAAGTCCTGCCTAATGTGTCTTACCTCTTACTGCCAAACCCACCTGGAGCCACACCATAGAGTCGCAGGCCTGAAGAAACATCGGCTGGTCGAGCCTATGGACCGTCTGGACGACAGGATGTGTAAGAAACACGACCGACTTCTGGAGCTCTTCTGCAAGACTGAACAGGTGTGTGTGTGTCTGTTGTGCACAGAGACGGACCACAAGTCACATCCTGTTATACCTCTGAAGGAGGAATATGAAGAGAAGACGGCCCAGCTGGGGAAGATAAAGGCTGAAGTTAAGCAGTTGATCCAGGAGAGACAAAAAAATATTCAGGAGATTAAAGACACAGTTAAACGCAGCAAAGCAGACGCAGACAGAGAGATAGCTGATGGTGTGCAGATCCTCACTGCTCTGATGCGCCGCATTGAAAAGTGCCAGGATGATCTCAACCAAATGGTTAAAGAGAAACTGAAATCCACAGAGAAACAAGCTGAAGACCTCATAAAAGGGCTGGAGCAGGAAATAGAAGATCTGACCAATAGAAGCTCAGAGGTGAAGCAGCTCTCACACACTAAAGACCACCTCCACTTCCTCCAGGCCTTCAGATCCCTGAAGGATCCTCCACCCACCAGGGACTGGACCACGGTGGAGGTCCGTCCTCCGTCATACGCAGGGACCTTGAGGAGATCCCTGGATCAGCTGGAGGGGACACTGAACATGGAGATGAAGAAGCTGCTTGATGCTGAACTGAAGAGGGTCCAGCAGTATGAAGTAGATGTGACTCTGGATCCTGATACAGCTCATCCCTGGCTTACCCTGTCTGTGGATGGGAAACTAGTACATTATGGAGGTGTAAAGATTAAGAAGAGACTCCGAGACAACCCTAAGAGATTTACACAATTGACATGTGTTCTCACGAGGCAGAGCTTCTCCTCAGGGAGATTTTACTTTGAGGTCCAGGTTAAAGACAAGACTATATGGTTTGTAGGAGTGGCCAGAGAGTCCATCGCCAGAAAAGGTCAGATACCGTTGATCCCTGAGAACGGTTACTGGACTCTTTTCTACTACAAGGATTGGTTGATATTTAGAGATAACCCTTCTGTCCCTCTCCCTCTGCGAGCTGAGCTCCAGAAGGTGGGGGTGTTTGTTGATTATGATGAGGGTCTGGTCTCCTTCTATGATGTGGAAGCCAGGGTTCATCTCTACTCTGCTACTGGCTGCACCTTCACTGAGCCTCTCTGTCCACTCCTCAACCCAGGTCCCCTTGAACATAAAGGTGACAACACTGCCCCCCTGATCCTCTCACCTGTCAATCAAACAGACTAGGACCTTTGTTTGGTAATAAAATAATCAAACGACCAAATCAACTAATGTTGTTTCCTGAATTAGAATCTCTACTATGTGTGGTCTGAGAGAACTGTATTCATATCTTACTTTTCACTGTCATCTAAGGAGTAATTCATTAAGCCACGAACACTGTACTATAACAAATCTAACCCATGATAACCTATAAGACTACACTATAATGTTCAATGTCTTTTATCTGAATTTTTTTTATATTTTTAATTAATGAAAAAAGAAATGTATGAGATAAGGTGAAACATTGATTTTGATTACATTATCATAAGTTGATTTAACCAAATAGTAATATTTGTTTATTATTTTTTGAATCATTAGATTATATTATATTAGGCTTTATTGATCCTTTTGGGATGACTCCCTCAAGGAAATTGATTGTCCAGTAGCTTACAGAAAGAAACACAATATTAAATGATATACCATATAAGATAAACAATAAACTCATGTATCATGTTTGACAACACAATACAATGTTTGTAAACTTTTGAGATTTGAATAACAATGTACTAAAAGTAGAATGGATACATTTTCTGTGTGATAGTTACATTCTCGGTACAATATATATTCAGGGGAATAGGTACATTCTCAGTTCAATATATATTCAGTGGAATAGATACATTCTCAGTTCAATATATATTCAGTGGTATAGGTACATTATCAGTACAAAATGTATTCAGTAGAATATGTACATTATCAGAATAATATGTGTTCATTGGAATAGGTACATTCTCAGTATGTACTCAGTGGAATAGGTACATTTTCAGTATTTGAGGCAGCAGTAGCTCAGGAGGCAGAGCGGGTTGGCTGGTAACCTGGTTCGATCCCCGGCTTCTCCTAGCTGAGTGTCGAGGTGTCCTTGACAAGGTACCTACCCCTGACTGATGTTGTGATGTCGAAGACAGACATCCTGTCTGTCCTCGACAGCTGCTGCTGGAACAGAGACTTCCAACTCTCCAGCAGTAGCGCCCCAAGGCCAGATATGCGCCCAGCGGGAAAAAAATTATGATGATGATGATGACATCCTTAGTACAATATGTATTCAGTGGAATATGTACATTCTCAGTACAAAATGTATTCAGTGGAATAGGTACATTCTCAGTACAATATGTATTTCAGTGGAGTGGTTCTCAGTATGTATTCAGTGGAATAGGTACAATCTCAGTATAATATGTATTCAGTGGAATAGGTACATTCTCAGTACAATATGTACTCAGTGGAATAGGTACATTCTCAGTATAATATAGTGGGAGTGTGTTCTGCTGGTGGCTGGTCTCAGCAGCCTCGTGTGTGTGTGTGTGTGTGTGTGTGTGTGTGTGTGTGTGTGTGTGTGTGTGTGTGTGTGTGTGTGTGTGTGTGTGTGTGTGTGTGTGTGTGTGTGTGTGTGTCCCACTTTAACCGCCAGGGGGTATCTTCAAAAGATGCAAACTTTACAAAAGAAAATCCCTGAAAAAGCCGGAGGTGTACTCCCATTCACGTCTCCCTCGACTGGTTGATTTCAGTCTTTATAACAAAAATATAGATAAATATAACTTTACATTTTTCTACATATGTGTTTTGAATTGTCGTACTTATATATACACACACATATATATGACTTCCAGTTTAAGGGCAGATGATAACGGCCTTCTGAACCTCCTGTTAGGTAGAGTAGGTCTCTCTCTCTCTCGCTCTCTCTCTCTCCAAAGGGGCTTTGGAATGGGAAGCATTTCATTGCCATGGCAAGCCCAAAATGTAGAATTAAAGATATGCATATGTGCATGCAGAGCTGTGATTATTAAATATTTTGCAAAAATTAGTAAACGGAAAGAGATTACTTATTGCACGACTGTTGTGACGGTTGGCTCATATCAATAAATGGCAGAAATTGTTAATCTTACAGAATACTATATTTGATCTTTTATTGAGGTGTTCTAAAATCGAATAATTCCAAGTAATGTCTAGAAAGTGTTACTGTAGAGATAAATATTGTTTATTATGGACAGAAACATGAGAGAGTGTACATCACAGTCTCTCCACACACGATCATTCAGTGATTAGAATCCTCGGGAAGCAGCAGATAAATAAACACATGGTATAAATGTGAGTTATATTAAAATATACTCTAGCTGGCCGTCCCCAACGAGAAGGCATTACAGTCAAGGCTCGTGTAGTTCAGAATAACCAGTGCTTTGAGTCCTCTTAAACCATGCAAATGAGTCGACATCTTCGCCTGCTAAATAAAATAACATCGATAAAAATCATCATTCAACAATAATATCCATAAAATAACCAGGTTTTTATTCCACTAAATGCGGTTGGCTCTAAGCCCCGCCCACTAGCCCGAGGGGTCCGGCGGTCATCTTGTCGTTCGCGTGACCAGACGCCGTCGCCACGGAGACGCTCAGCTCTTCCCGCCCGACGAGGAGGCGAGGCCACACCCGGCCGACCTCCTCAGCTCGATCTTCATCAGCTGACCCTCGGAGCGCGACTCCATCCTGGTTACCGTGGCGAAGGCCGCGCCCACCTTGGCGGAGGTCTTCAGGCCCCTGGACATCGGGATCCGGGACGCGGCGCCGGGCTGGGGATCGAACACACGACACCGACGGACGGTCAGGAGGGTGACTGACAGGCAGTGTGGTCAGGGGGAGGGGCCTGGGGGCGGGGCCTGGGGGCGGGGCCTGGGGGCGGGGCCTGTTCACCGCTCAGGACCGCGTTCAGACGACCACTGTCCGATGTGAGGACCGCAGAGTCCCTCGCCGGCTGAACGAGACCCAAGACTCACCTGGTCAGAGGTCACCTGGACTTTGCAGGTGAACTCCTAGACTCCGCCCAGCAGGGCTGGCTGTGCAGAGAGGTCTCAAGCCCCTCCCCTCCGACTGATTGTATGTTGTACATCCTGGCACTTAATGTACACACTTATTGTGTGTTGTATTGAGCTATAGTACTTAGTTATGTAGCAGCTTATCCTAGCTATCTCTGTTGAATACAGGGAACGGGTTAACCTAGTGATTTTTGGTGATTGGCACTTGGTATTATGAACATCCTTAGGGTGCACTCACACTAGGCCATCTGGCCGCAGCCGTGTGGCCGTTTTCACACCTAACCGTGCTCAAATGGCCCCATTGTTCTCTGGCCTGCACTCACACTAGGCCATCTGGCCGTGGCCGTTGGCTGTCGCAGCTGTGGCCTGGCCACGGAAGGCTCTTGTACATACGTCATCACGTCGTAACACGTCATCACCAAGCGTCCGCTGCATGGACCATAATAAAGTCTGCCGCCAGTCAGAGTTTTAACAACAATGGATAACAACACAGAGAACACACCAACAGTTGAACCGCTTGACGCGATGTTTACCGTTTAATGGGAAAGAAGGCTCGTCGCCTTTATTATGTCCGTGGTCGTCGCATCGACTATAAGTCATCCAGCTCAGGTTGCGTAGCCGTGCATGTGCGCGTGTCGGCTCATTAGCATTTGTACCGTAGCGGCCCGTGCCGTAGCAGCACACCTCTCCCAAGCGGCCAAATTGGCCACACTGGCAGATTTGAGCACGGTTAGGTGCTAAAACGGCCACGGCCAGATGGCCTAGTGTGAGTGCACCCTTATTGTACCGACAGAGATTTATTGTTTTACTTTCTTAAGACGAAAACACTTATTGCAAGTTGCTTTGGATGAAAGCGTCGGCTAAATGCCCTAAATGTAAAAGACGTAACGGTGTGCCCAGTGAAGCTCTGTCAGGGAAGCGAGTGGCAGTCACTCATTCATCTGATCTACAGCGAGCACTCAACGGCCGTTCAATACGGTTCATAAACACACGGCCTGTTCAGCACTGAGGCTGTACCTGGGATGAAGGGGGATACAAATAAAACGAAATAGAATTTAACGTCATGCATGAACGCATGTCAACATGAATAGTGTGATGTGGTCAGCTGCTCTAGGGGGAAACACACCTCCCTTGATATCATTAAAAACCTTTCAGACCCAACTGCCATTAAAGGTGAAAAACTATACGACCGGGTGTGGGTGTGATTAGCCGTTACAAGCCGTTTTAAAAAGATGCCTCTTCTGACATCACTAGTGAGCGTGTCCACACAGAATAGGCGGACGCGCCCACCTGTGATGTAAGAAGAGGGGTCTTTTCACAACGGCTTGTAACGGCTAATCACCCTCACACCTGGTGGTATAACATGTCACCTTTAAACACTGTTTAGAGGAATGTTCTCTTTGAAACTCAACTTATTCCTCAACAAGAGCCTCTCTACAAACTGAGGAAGAAACCGTCCAATCAGAGACCAGAAGGACCCAGGCGGGGGTCACAGGTCACCGAGCAGGGGTCAGAGGTCACCAAGCGGGGGTCACATGTCACCCAGCGTGGGTCACAGGCAGGGGTGGACTGGGACAAAAATTCAGCTCTGGCATTTTCTGTCCAGACCAGCCCACTACATTATCAGCACCCTGTATGTACTTTATTAAAACAATTTAATCAAGTAGATACATCCGAATAATAGTACAGCACTGAAAATAGCAGTTTTTTTTTGTTTTTGTATTTCAAGTTTGTGTCTCTTGTGCTGCTGTCAAGAAAGGTGTGAAACCTGAACAGGAAGTTAACAGACATCCTGCGGTCGCTGCATCTCCAACCCCCATACCTACATATCTACAAAACCCTTGTTATATATCACACTTGATCCAACGCTAAATTCTCTCTTGCAGTTTTTAGTCTGTGAATGTGAAAATCTTTTGGTGTAAGCCCAGCATTAGTTAAAACCAGACTCGGACAATAATAACAAAATATCATGACAGAAATCTAAATAGAAACATATTACAGAGAGTAGCAGCATTAGAGCTGAAACTCATTTGTTTAAACTGTGACTCAGTCATTGTGAAAACATAAATAGAGAATCAAATTTTTTTTATCTGTAGCTGCGAGAAAAAGTCTATGACATGAATTACAGGTCTAAACAGATATGCATTCTCATATTAGACATTAGACTTTTTCACACAGCCATAGATAAAAACAAAAAATATAAATTCTCTATTTATGGTTATAATTAGGGCAATATATATATTGCCCTACTTCCTCGTCCCCAGCCAGCCAGCTACACTCCTCACCAAATTCATGAACTGCAAGAAACAGCAAACAGAACTTGTACTCAGCTATCCTTGAAATAAAGAAAGAATAAAGAAAGAATCTGTGTACTGAGTGACAAGTATATGTAGCCATGTAGACCTTTTGTGACGTAGTGACACTTAGTGAACAAATTGATCCGTCATGAAGGATGACTTTAGTCTTAAAAGAGCCCTAAGGCCTACCTGCATAACTGTTAATTGAACTTAAAAGAAATGCAGATGTTTGAAATTAAAAATCAATATGAAAATCTTCAACCAGGAAATAAACCTGTGTTTCAATCTGAGACGAAATTAAGAAATATACTACATTATCAGCACTAGGGGTGGGACGAGACGAACGGGGAGAACCCTGTATGTACTTTATTAAAACAATTTAATCAAGTACATACATCCGAATAATAGTACAGCACTGAAAATAGCAGTTGTTGCTTTTTTTTGTTTTTGTATTTCAAGTTTGTGTCTCTTGTGCTGCTGTCAAGAAAGGTGTGAAACCTGAACAGGAAGTTAACAGACATCCTGCGGTCGCTGCATCTCCAACCCCCATACCTACATGTCTACATAACCCTTGTTATATATCACACTTGATCCAACGCTAAATTCTCTCTTGCAGTTTTTAGTCTGTGAATGTGAAAATCTTTTGGTGTAAGCCCAGCATTAGTTAAAACCAGACTAAGACAATAATAACAAAATATCATGACAAAAATCTAAATAGAAACATATTACAGAGAGTAGCAGCATTAGAGCTGAAACTCATTTGTTTAAACTGTGACTCAGTCATTGTGAAAACATAAATAGAGAATCAAATTTTTTTTTATCTGTAGCTGTGAGAAAAAGTCTGACATGAATTACAGGTCTAAACAGATATGCATTCTCATATTAGACATTAGACTTTTTCACACAGCCATAGATAAAAACAAAAAATATCAATTCTCTATTTATGGTTATAATTAGGGCAATATATATATTGCCCTACTTCCTCGTCCCCAGCCAGCCAGCTACACTCCTCACCAAATTCATGACCTGCAAGAAACAGCAAACAGAACTTGTACTCAGTATCTGTGTACTGAGTGACAAGTATATGTAGCCATGTAGACTTTTTGTGACGTAGTGACACTTATGCCGCTTTTCCACTGCATGGTACCAGCTCGACACGACTCGACTCAGCTCGCATTTTTTGCGTTTCCACCGCGAAAACATGGTATCTGGTACCTGAAGTGGCTGCTTTTTCTAGTACCGCCTCGCTCTAGGTTCCAAGCGAGCTGAGCCGATGCTAAAAGGTGACGTCGGCAGACGGCCGGCCACTGATTGGCCAGAGAGTGTGACGAAGTCACGAGAGCGACATGGCAACCATGCTGGTAACAGCCAATAGCAGCGCCGCAGCCAACATATTCCACTTCTTCAACTTCTTCAACATGCCAGCTAATAATACGAACACGAATACCATCGCATCGATGTCCTCCATTGTTGTTATGTGGGTTCTGTCCATGTGTGGGTTGCGTAGGTGTTGTTTGCGTCGCGTACAAAAATACGTCACAGCCCTTTCGCGCAGCCGACCCCGCCCACGTCCAGGAGGTACTATTTGCGGTGGAAAAGGACCCGTGCTGCTACCGCGTCGAGTCGTGTCGTGTCGAGTCGAGCTACATGTGCGGTGGAAAAGCGGCATAAGTGAACAAATTTATCTGTCATGAAGGATGACTTAAGTCTTAAAAGAGCCCTAAGGCCTACCTGCATAACTGTTAATTGAACTTAAAAGAAATGCAGATGTTTGAAATTAAAATCATCAATATGAAAATCTTCAACCAGGAAATAAACCTGTGTTTCAATCTGAGACGAAACAAGTTGTATAGTAATCTCGCAAAGTCAAGACGAATCTCTCTCTCATCATAGAAGAACTTCTATGAGGTCAGGAAAACCTGTTTGACAGGAGATGATGGTAGCAGAGAATATAATGAGACATTTATGAATTACCAATTGTCATTTTATCACACATATAGTATGTTTCTTTATATAAACCTTTAAACATACACATATTGCATTCCTCTCACCACATGAAAGTCATCACCTCAGTAAACAATAAATGAATTGAAAGATAACAATAAATTAAATGGCAAATATTGCAAATTAAACGAATTATTTCTTATAGGTTTACTTGTATTTTGTGCTAAAATTGAAAGTATCTCATCTGTATTTACAATACAGCATGATTCTGCATCTCTATTTACAGCTCATTAGTCCATGTCAATGTTTACTGATGCTATGGCAACAAGAGACTGCTGACGTTAGAAGCTGTTAGCGAACTTAGCTAAATCATCTGAACAATAATAACCCATAATATCACAATTCGGCATATTTAAACAAAATCCACCACAACTACCAACGGTCACAGCCCTTCAACTCTGGGCTAATATGTTGTCACAAGTATGCAGTTAATGAGGTCACATCACATCACCTAATTTCATTGTACAACTGAGAACATCTCTTTTGTGCATATGACAATAAACACTTTGAATTGAATTGAATTGAATCACATTCAATGTAAAAACGTTTTGTTTTGGACATGTCTCAAAATGTAGCCAAGCTAGCCACAGGCAAACGTTACTTAGCATATATGCCTCCACTCGCTCGTCTACCGGCGCAGCAGCACCAGCTGGGGTGTTGACCCCGGCACCAAATAGGTCTGTACATTTTGAACATATAGCAGCTTCCACCCCCAGAGAGTCGCAGTTTTTCAGCGCCACCCGGGCGTTTCTTACGCTTATCCATTTTCAGCTCCGTCCCGACTCCCACGACACGACTCCGGCCCGCGCCATGAGGTCCCGCCCACCCTGTTTTGTGTTGTGATTGACAGCACTGTCTGGGCTCTCTGAGCCTGTCAGCCCATGATTGATTGACAATGACAAACATGGAGCAATAATATGTGTCGATGCTGGCCACACACTGCTAGCCCTCTGTTGCCCATTGGCCGAATTTAGAGAGAGAGAAAAAAAAAAAACAGCGGACCGGCCCACATTTGGTCAACGGCACACCGGGACGATGCCCGGTATGCCAGATCGCCAGTCCACCCCTGGTCACAGGTCACCCAGCGGGGGTCACAGGTCACACAGCAGGGGTCACGGGTCACCCAGCGGGGGTCACGGGTCACCCAGCGGGGGTCACGGGTCACACAGCGGGGGTCACAGGTCACGGGGGGTACTCACCGGCGGCTGCGTGGGCCGGCAGGTTGCCGAGGTGATGGGAGTGATGTTGATGCTGCTCGTCATCTTCCCCGTCACCGTGGCGCCGGCCTGGCGAGGTCTCCCTCCCCTCGGCCACGCCCAGCGTCCGGACGCTCAGCCCCGCCCCCCAGGGCCCCTCCCCCGGGCGCGGCCCCCCGGGGCCCAGGTGGATGTGGATCCGGTTGTCCTCGGTGGTGGTGATGTTGGACTTCCTGCTGACGGAGAGGACGGAGACCGGGGAGCGGGCCCCGGGGCTCCGGTCCGGGGACGAGGCCCTGGAGACGGTCGTTATGGTGACCGGGGAACAGCGGCCCCCCGTCGACCCGGGGCGGGGCCTTGTCCGGCGGCCCGCCCGCCTCCTTCTTCTTCATCCAGGGGATCCAGGACCTCCTGGCGGCCCCCGGCTCGGCCGCCGCCGCGGGGGGGTAGCGCTCCGGCACGGCGGGCTGCTTCAGCCCCTGCTGGCGGAGGTTGCTCATGAGGTGGTTCTCCTCCAGCACCGAGTTCCTGATGAAGCCGGCGGGCGTCTCCTCCTCCTCCTCCTCCTCCTCTTTCTTCTCCTCCTCCTCTTCCTCCCCCTCCCCCTCCTCTTCCTCCCCCCCTCCTCCCCCCTCCTCTTCCTCCCCCCCTCCTCCCCCTCCTCCTCCTCCCCCTCCTCTTCCTCTTCCTCTTCCTCTTCCTCCTCTTCCTCCGTGTAGCGCCACGGCGTCCGTCTGCATCTCCGTCTCAGGCCTTCAGTCTGTGATGTGCTGGGCTTTCATCTCCTCACATCCCATAATAATAAGCGCTGCTCCCCTCCCAGGACCCGGTCCCGGTCCCGGTCTGGACCCCGACTCCTCCTCAGCTTTCACTGGTTACCTTTCAAGACGTATTCGGTCCAGCAGAAGAAGATTCAGAACATGGATGGGTATGCCTTCTCTGTTCTAACCACATATGCTTCAGGTTACAGACTACTGACAGACAACATGACACAAAGATAATTATGCCCCATAATGTTATAGGCCTACATATCATGAAGTAGCCTGCATTTATGACTTTTTATACTGCGTTGTTATTTTATTTGATGGTGACGCCATTGGTACGTTTTGTTATTGTTTCTGTGTCCGGGAGAGGGAGTCTGATTGGCTGAGCTGGTGTCCTCGTGGTCATGTGAGTGACAAGGTGATTGACAGCTGACTGATGAGTGATGCGACACCTGATCAATCATTAGCGGGAAGAAAGAAACTTAATCCGGGGTTTAAACCTCGTCAACTGTTAGAATGTTACTTTGGACGAGACAATTAGTTTATTCATTAACCCCTTCTTCTTCTTTCATGTGATTGCGCGCGTGCACATCGGGGAGAGTTCCTACAGCAGCGTAGCGCCAATAAGCAGCTTTTTGCTCTCTGTCTTTGTTTGTTGAAAATTGTATCGGGGTTGGATAGAAAGTATTCGGGAAGAAAGTATTCGGGGAAGCCCCGGAAACCCGAGATACTTCACCGGTGGGAATATGAAGGTTTTATGAATTAAATAATTCAATTTATTATAAATGTGAAAAAAAAATTGAAATCGGTTCATCCTAGCCTGAAAAAAGGCAGAAAGAGTGTTTTCATGGTCTCTCTGGCTCAAAGTAAGAAAACCTCCAACTACCACAGTGCATTGCGCTCGCTGCCCCGCCCACCTGTCGGTCTCCCGTACGCGAGCTCCCGCCCCCTCTCATTCATTATTGGTGGAAAAATTTGCCGCCAATAGTGTGTTGCAGTCCTCGGCCCTTCTAGCGGGACAAGAGGTTTCTCCCGAAATGACGTCAAACGCGTCATTTGACGCCATTTCGGGAAAAAAATTAGATGAGAAAAGATGGGCCAAGGGGACACTGGTTTAGACTTATATTTATTTATATATTTATCTCAATAGCGATTTTATAATGATAGAACGCCGGTTCTAAATGGGTGAAGTATCCCTTTAACTCCAGATAGAAGAGAAAGAAGAGAACACACATCAACGCATTTGAATCGGCCAATGCAGCGCATGAATGCATTGCAGCCAAGTGTCTTGGGGGCGGAGCCAGGGGTTAGGGGAGGACCCAGGGGTTAGGGGCGGAGGGGAGAGGAAGTCATGTTGACGAAACGAAACTGAAGGTTCAAATCAAACGAAGCAACCGACCTGGAAGTTTTATGCTCGTTCAGGAGAAAAATAAAACGCATTTTGAAACACGCTGACGGACAGAAACAGCATCAAGGTCAGTAAAGAAGATCAACTTTGAGGGAAGTTAAAACCTCTCCTCCCGTAATGGAATGACAAGAATAATGGTATTGCTCAATACATAAACCTTGTCGTCTGTGTCTAGGATGGCCTCTGCTAACACCTCCTGGTCTGAAGAGAACTTTTCATGTTCCATCTGTCTGGATGTGTTCAGCAGCCCAGTTTCCACACCATGTGGACACAACTTCTGCAGAACCTGTATTACTAAGTTCTGGGATGAACAAGTCAAGTACAAATGTCCCGTTTGCAACGAGCTTTTCAACACAAGACCTGATTTACGGGTCAATATCCTCTTTTCAGAGATGGTTGATCGGATTGGAACGTCCCTACGAGTAAAAGAGCAGCCTTGTGTTGAACCAGGAGAAGTTCCCTGTGATGTCTGTACTGGGACCCAGCAGAAGGCCGTGAAGTCCTGCCTAATGTGTCTTACCTCTTACTGCCAAACCCACCTGGAGCCACACCATAGAGTCGCAGGCCTGAAGAAACATCGGCTGGTCGAGCCTATGGACCGTCTGGACGACAGGATGTGTAAGAAACACGACCGACTTCTGGAGCTCTTCTGCCAGACTGAACAGGTGTGTGTGTGTCAGTTCTGCACAGAGACGGACCACAAGTCACATCCTGTTATACCTCTAAAGGAGGAATATGAAATGAAGACGGCCCAGCTGGGGAAGATAGAGGCTGAAGTTAAGCAGTTGATCCAGGAGAGACAAAAAAATATTCTGGAGATTAAAGACACAGTTAAACGCATCAAAGTAGACGCAGACAGAGAGATAGCTGATGGTGTGCAGGTCCTCAATGCTCTGATGCGCCGCATTGAAAAGTGCCAGGATGATCTCAACCAAATGGTGAAAGAGAAACTGAAATCCACAGTGAAACAAGCTGAAGACCTCATCAAAGGGCTGGAGCAGGAAATAGAAGACCTGACCAATAGAAGCTCAGAGGTGAAGCAGCTCTCACAGACTAAAGACCACCTCCACTTCCTCCAGGCCTTCAGATCCCTGAAGGATCCTCCACCCACCAGGGACTGGGCCACGGTGGAGGTCCGTCCTCCGTCATACGTAGGGACCTTGAGGAGATCCCTGGATCAGCTGGAGGAGACACTGAACATGGAGATGAAGAAACAGCGTGATAATGAACTGAAGAGGGTCCAGAAGTATGAAGTAGATGTGACTCTGGATCCTGATACAGCTCATCCCTGGCTCATCCTGTCTGAGGATGGGAAACAGGTACATGATGGAGGTTTGAGGAAGGTACTCCCAGACAACCCTAAGAGATTGACATGGTGTATATATGTTCTCCTGAGGCAGAGCTTCTCTTCAGGGAGATTTTACTTTGAGGTCCAGGTTAAAGACAAGACTCTATGGTGGTTAGGAGTGGTCAGAGAGTCCATCAACAGAAAAGTTCTGACAGAGCGGACCCCTGAGAACGGTTACTGGACTCTTCACTACAACAAGGATGTGTTGTTATTTAGAGATGACCCTTGTGTCCGTCTCCCTCTGAGAGCTGAGCTCCAGAAGGTGGGGGTTTTTGTTGATTATGATGAGGGTGTGGTCTCCTTCTATGATGTGGAAGCCAGGGTTCATCTCTACTCTGCTACTGGCTGTAGCTTCAGTGAGCCTCTCTATCCACTCCTCAGCCCAGGTCCCCGTGTTTATGAAGGTAACAACTCTGCCCCCCTCATCATCTCA
Organism: Gadus morhua; assembly: GCF_902167405.1. Taxonomy (NCBI): domain Eukaryota; kingdom Metazoa; phylum Chordata; class Actinopteri; order Gadiformes; family Gadidae; genus Gadus; species Gadus morhua. The sequence continues at coordinate 190,971 of NC_044068.1, read as the reverse complement.
CCTGTCAATCAAATTGACTAGGACCTTTGTTTGGTAATAAAATAATAAAATAACCAAAACAACTAATGTTGTTTCCTGAATTAGAATCTCTACTATGTGAGGTCTGAGAGAACTTTATTCATATCTTACTTTTCACTGTACTATAAAAAGATATAACCCGATATAAGACTACACTATAATGTTCAATGATTTTTATCTGATTGTTTTTTTATATTTTTAATTAATGAAAAAATTGTAATCAGATAATGTGAAACATTGATTTTGATAACATTATCATTAGTTGTTTTAACCAGATAGTTATATTCCTTTATTATTTTTGAATCATGTTTGACAACACAATACAATGTTTGTAAACTTTTGAGATTTGAATAAAAATGTTCTAAAAGTAGAATGAGGACATCTTCTGTGGAATGGTTACATTCTCAGTACAATATGTATTCAGTGGAATCGTTACATTCTCAGTACAGTGTGTGTGTGTGTGTGTGTGTGTGTGTGGGTGTGGGTGTCCCACTTTAACTGCCAAGGGGTACTCTTGTTCTTCAAACGATGCAAACTTTACAAAAGAAAATCCCTGAAAAAGCCGGAGGCGTACTCCCATTCACGTTTCCCTCGACTGGTTTATTTCAGTCTTTATAACAAAAATATAGAGATATATAACTACATTTTTCGACATACGTGTTTTGAATTGTCGTACTTATATATACACACATATATTTATGACTTCCAGTTTAAGGGCAGATGATAACGGCCTTCTGAACCTCCTGTTAGGGAGAGTTGGTCTCTCTCCCTCTCTCTCTCTCTCTCTCTCTCTCTCTCTCTCTCTCTCCCTCTCCCTCTCCCTCTCCCTCTCCCTCTCTCTCTCCCTCTCCCTCTCTCTCTCTCTCTCTCTCTCTCTCTCTCTCTCTCTCTCTCTGCGCCGGGGATCGAACACACGACACCGGCCGACGGTCAGGAGGGTGACAGGCAGTGTGGTCAGGGGGCGGGGCCTGGGGGCGGGGCCTGGGGGCGGGGCCTGTTCACCACTCAGGACCGCGTTCAGACGACCACTGTCCGATGTGAGGACCGCAGAGTCCCTCACCGGCTGAACGAGACCCGAGACTCACCTGGTCAGAGGTCACCTGGACTCTGCAGGTGAACTCCTAGACTCCGCCCAGCAGGGCTGGCTGTGCAGAGAGGTCTCAAGCCCCTCCCCTCCGACTGGTTGTATGTTGTACATCCTGGCTCTTAATGTACGCACTTATTGTGTGTTGTATTGAGCTATAGTACTTAGTCATGTAGCAGCTTATCCTAGCTATCTCTGTTGAGTACGCGGAACGGGTTAACCTAGTGATTGTTGGTGATTGGCACTTGGTATAACACTTATTGTAAGTCGCTCTGGATGAAAGCGTCGGCTAAATGCCCTTAAGGTAAATGACGTAACAGCGTGCCCAGTGAAGCTCTGTCAGGGGAGCGAGTGGCAGTCACTCATTCATCTGATCTACAGCGAGGACTCAACGGCCGTTCAATACGGTTCATAAACACACGGCCTGTTCAGCACTCTGAGGCTGTACCTGGGATGAAGGGGGATACAAATAAAACGAAATAGAATTTAACGTCGTGCATGAACGCATGTCAACATGAGTAGTGTGCCTCTTCTGACATCACTAGTAGGCGTGTCCACCTAGATGTGTGCTGGATAGATCAGTACCAGTCCACCCAGTGGACTGTAGCCAACGTTGCTCATCTGTCCGTCGTACATCTAGGCGGACGCGCCCACCTGTGCTGTTAGAAGAGGCATCTTTTCACAACGGCTGGTAACGGCTAATCACCCTCACACCTGGTGGTGTAACATGTCACCTTTAAACACTGTTCAGGGGAATGTTCTCTTTGAAACTCAACTTATTCCTCAACAAGAGCCTCTCTACAAACTGAGGAAGAAACCGTCCAATCGGAGACCAGAAGGACCCAGGCAGGTCACAGGTCACCGAGTGGGGGTCAGAGGTCACCGAGCGGGGGTCACAGGTCACGGGGGGTACTCACCGGCGGCTGCGTGGGCCGGCAGGTTGCCGAGGTGATGGGTGTGATGGTGATGCTGCTCGTCATCTTCCCTGTCGCCGTGGCGCCGGCCTGGCGAGGGGACCGGAGGACCGTCCACGTGGAGGTCTCCCTCCCCTCGGCCACGCCCAGCGTCCGGACGCTCAGCCCCGCCCCCCCGGGCCCCTCCCCCGGGCGCGGCCCCTCCCCCGGGCGCGGCCCCTCCCCCGAGCGCGGCCCCGCGGGGCCCAGGTGGATGTGGATCCGGTTGTCCTCGGTGGTGGTGATGTTGGACTTCCTGCAGACGGAGAGGACGGAGACCGGGGAGCGGGCCCCGGGGCTCCGGTCCGGGGACGAGGCCCTGGAGACGGTCGTTATGGTGACCGGGGACTTGCCGCTCAGGCCCCCGGCGGCCCCGGGCCCCGGGAGGCCGGAGGGGGGCCGCGGCACGATGGTGATGCGGGGTCTCTGCAGGCCCGGCGTGGGGATGACGGTGGTGGTGGAGTAGAAGTCCTCGGCCCGCGGGCCGCTGATCTCCAGGGTGGCCGTGCTGTTCCGGGGGTCCGGCGTCACGCGGATGTGCAGCGGCTGGCCCGCCTTCTGGGACATGGTGAGCTCCGCCCCGTGGAACAGCGGCCCCCCGTCGACCCGGGGCGGGGCCTTGTCCGGCGGCCCGCCCGCCTCCTTCTTCTTCATCCAGGGGATCCAGGACCTCCTGGCGGCCCCCGGCTCCGACGCCGCCGCGGGGGGCTAGCGCTCCGGCACGGCGGGCTGCTTCAGCCCCTGCTGGCGGAGGTTGCTCATGAGGTGGTTCTCCTCCAGCACCGAGTTCCTGACGAAGCCGGCGGGCGTCTCCTCTTCCTCTTCCTCTTCCTCTTCCTCCCCCTCCCCCTCCTCCTCTTCCTCCTCCTCCTCGTCCGTCTGCATCTCTGTCTCAGGCCTTCAGTCTGTCATGTGCTGGGCTTTCATCTCCTCACATCCCATAATAATAAGCGCTGCTCCCCTCCCAGGACCCGGTCCCGGTCCCGGTCTGGACCCCGACTCCTCCTCAGCTTTCACTGGTTACCTTTCAAGACGTATTCGGTCCAGCAGAAGAAGATTCAGAACAAGGATGGGTATGCCTTCTCTGTTCTAACCCCATATGCTTCAGGTTACAGACTGACACACAACATGACACAAAGATAATTATGCCCCATAATGCGATACATATCATGAGGTAGCCTGCATTTATGACTTTTTATACGGCGTTGTTATATTATTTGATGGTGACGCCATTGGTACATTTTGTTATTGTTTCTGTGTCCGGGAGAGGGAGTCTGATTGGCTGAGCTGGTGTCCTCGTGGTCATGTGAGTGACAAGGTGATTGACAGCTGACTGATGAGTGACGCGACACCTGATCAATCATTAGCGGGAAAAAAGAAACTTAATCCGGGGTTTAAACCTCGTTAACTGTTAGAATGTTACTTTGGACGAGACTATTAGTTATTCATTAACTCCTTCTTTCATGTGATTGTGCGTGTGCACATCGGGGAGAGTTCCTACAGCAGCGTAGCGCCAATAAACAGCTTTTTGCTGGGTTTGTCTGTGTTTTTTGAAAATTGTATCGGGGTTGGATAGAAAGTATTCGGGAAAGCCCCGGAAACCCGGGTCACTTAACTCCAGAAAGAAGAGAAAGAAGAGAACACACATCAACACATTTGAAGAGGCCAACGCAGCGCATGAATGCATTGCAGCCAAGTGTCGTGGGCGCGGAGCCAAGGGTTAGGGGAGGAGCCAAGGGTTAGGGGAGGAGCCAAGGGTTAGGGGAGGAGCCAGGGGTTAGGGGAGGAGCCAGGGGTTAGGGGAGGAGGGGAGAGGACGTCATGTTGACGAAACGAAACTGAAGGTTCAGAATCAACCGAAGCAACCGACCTGGGACAGTGCGCTCGTTCAGTAGAAAAATAAAACGCATTTTGAAACACGCTGATGGACAGAAACAGCATCAAGGTCAGTAAAGAAGGACAACTTTGAGGGAAGTTTAAACCTCTCTTCCCGTAATGGAATGACAACAATAATGGTATTGCTCAATACATAAACCTTGTCATCTGTTTCTAGGAATGGCCTCTGCTAACACCTCCTGGCCTGAAGTGAACTTTTCATGTTCCATCTGTCTGGATGTGTTCAGCAGCCCAGTTTCCACACCATGTGGACACAACTTCTGCAGAGCCTGTATTACTAAGTTCTGGGATGAACAAGTCAAGTACAAATGTCCCGTTTGCAACGAGCTTTTCAACACAAGACCTGATTTACCGGTCAATATCCTAATTTCAGAGATGGTTGATCGGTTTGGAACGTCCCTACGAGTAAAAGAGCAGCCTTGTGTTGAACCAGCAGAAGTTCCCTGTGACGTCTGTACTGGGACCCAGCAGAAGGCTGTGAAGTCCTGCCTAATGTGTTTTACCTCTTACTGCCAAACCCACCTGGAGCCACACCATAGAGTCGCAGGCCTGAAGAAACATCGGCTGGTCGAGCCTATGGACCGTCTGGACGACAGGATGTGTAAGAAACACGACCGACTTCTGGAGCTCTTCTGCAAGACTGAACAGGTGTGTGTGTGTCAGTTATGCACAGAGACGGACCACAAGTCACATCCTGTTATACCTCTAAAGGAGGAATATGAAGTGAAGACGGCCCAGCTGGGGAAGAAAGAGGCTGAAGTTAAGCAGTTGATCCAGGAGAGACAAAAGAATATTCAGGAGATTAAAGACACAGTTGAACGCAGCAAAGCAGACGCAGACAGAGAGATAGCTGATGGTGTGCTGGTCCTCACTGCTCTGATGCGCCGCATTGAAAAGTGCCAGGATGATCTCAACCAAATGGTGAAAGAGAAACTGAAATCCACAGAGAAACAAGCTGAAGACCTCATCAAAGAGCTGGAGCAGGAAATAGAAGATCTGACCAATAGAAGCTCAGAGGTGAAGCAGCTCTCACACACTTAAGACCACCTCCACTTCCTCCAGACCTTCAGATCCCTGAAGGATCCTCCACCCACCAGGGACTGGACCACGGTGGAGGTCCGTCCTCCGTCATACGTAGGGACCTTGAGGAGATCCCTGGATCAGCTGGAGGAGACACTGAACATGGAGAAGAAGAAGCTGCCTGATGATGAACTGAAGAGGGTCCAGCAGTATGAAGTAGATGTGACTCTGGATCCTGATACAGCTCATCGAAGGCTCATCCTGTCTGAGGATGGGAAACAAGTACATGATAGAGGTGTGAGGAACAGACTCCCAGACAACCCTAAGAGATTTACACTGTGGGGAGGTGTTCTCACGAGACAGAGCTTCTCCTCAGGGAGATTTTACTTTGAGGTCCAGGTTAAAGACAAGACTCTATGGTCTTTAGGAGTGGTCAGAGAGTCCATCGACAGAAATCGTTGGCCCAGGTGGACCCCTGAGACGGGTTACTGGACTCTTCACTACATCAATGATATGTTGGTATTTGGTGATAACCCTGATGTCCGTCTCCCTCTGAGAGCTGGGCTCCAGAAGGTGGGGGTGTTTGTTGATTATGATGAGGGTCTGGTCTCCTTCTATGATGTGGAAGCCAGGGTTCATCTCTACTCTGCTACTGGCTGCACCTTCAGTGAGCCTCTCTATCCACTCCTCAGCCCAAGTCTCCCTGTTGGTCATGGTAATAACAACTCTGCCCCCCTCATCATCTCACCTGTCAATCAAACAGACTAGGACCTCTGTTTGGTGATAAAATAATCAAAGCAATTACTATATAACTAATAATAACTATAACTATAATAACTAATTCATTAAGCCATTAACACTGTTCTATAAAAATATATAACCCATTATAACCTATAAGACTACACTATAATGATCAATGACTTTTATCTGAATGTTTAATATTTTCAATTAATGAAAAAGGAAATGTATTAGATAAGATGAAACATTGATTTTGATAACATTATCATTAGTTGATTTAAGCAAATAGTAATATTACTTTATTATTTGAATCATGTTTGACAACACAGTACAATGTTTGTAAACTTTTGAGATTTGAATAAAAATGTACTAAAAGTAGAATGGGGACATCTTCTGTGGAATAGTTTCATTCTCAGTGCAATATGTATTCAGTGGAATAGGTACATTCTCAATACAATATGTATTCAGTGGAATACGTACATTCTCAGTACAATATGTATTCAGTGGAATAGGTACATTCTCAGTACAATATGTATTCAGTGGAATAGGTACATTCTCAGTACAATATGTATTCATTAGAAAAGGTACATTCTCAGTATGTATTCAGTGGAATAGGTACATTCTCAGTACAATATGTATTCAGTAGAAAATGTATATTCTCAGTATGTATTCAGTGGAATAGGTACATTCTCAGTACAATATATATTCAGTGGAATAGGTACATTATCAGTACAAAATGTGTTCAGTAGAATAGATACATTATCAGAACAATATGTATTCCTTGGAATAGGTACATTATCATTACAATATGTATTCAGTGGAGTAGGTACATTCTCAGTATGTATTCAGTGGAATAGGTACAAACTCAGTACAATATGTATTCAGTGGATTAGGTACATTCTCAGTATGTGCTCAGTGGAATAAGTACATTCTCAGTATGTACTCAGTGGAATAGGTACATTTTCAGTAGAATGGGTACATCCTTGGTACAATATGTATTCAGTTGAATAGGTACATTCTCCGTACAATATGTATTCAGTGGAATAGGTACATTCTCAGAGGATTAGGTACAATCTCAGTAAAATGTGTATTCAATAGAATAGGTACTTTATCATTGGGATAAAACAAAAACAACTACGTTGCATAAGAAACCCTTTTACACATGATGGGATTCAAGGAAAGATTAAAATCCCTCATACAACGGGGGACCTAAATCCAGCGATCTGATTGGTTCCCAACTGTTGTATAATGAGCGTATACATAACTGCTATGACGCCCGATCATTTTGTGAACGTTTGCATATCACTCCGCGCCTGTAAGTAGAAACAGTTACAAAGTAAAACATATGTTGGATGATGGAGAGGGTGTAAATGTTGTTACTCCGGGAGTGAGCAAGGCGATGGAGAGACTAACGAAAGCTTAGGCACACGGCGAGTGAACTGCTCAATAGGATAAATTGCCGGTGAACCGCTCTATCGGAGCCTTCCCTCGGAGGGACGCTAAAGTGTGTTGCATAGCGACCGTCGATGCATAGCGGCAGCCAGGAGGGACTACTTTTTTGTATTCTTTAATAAAACGGCTACTTTGACTTTCTTGGTTTCTTTTTAAATGTAGTGTGTCTATGACTTTCGTTTCGCCATAACAGTAACCGTTGTATAAAAGCAATAGATCACTTCAGTCAGTGGCATGTGCTCATTATACCACTGTGAAGGGGGTCGCCGGCCCTCCGCTGCGCGTCGGGGCCGGACAACTTCCCTTAACAGTGGTATAATGAGCACATACCACAGCCTGGCGTGATCTATTGCTTAATTATTCTACTTCATTTAAGAATGCTCGATTCTGATTGGCCTGGAGGGGTGCATTAATCCGGCATATTGCCCGCTGACTTGTCGGTTCTACTTGCTGCTGACTGAGCACAGTAGATCAATACGCCGCTTGTATCGTTTTCTATCACATACATTTCCAACATGAGGTCCATAGTAAAAATAAACCAAGGAATGCTTGTTTGATCGATCGTCATTAAAGATGACTTGATACGAATGTAGCAACTACGTTATTAAACTAGTGATCAGATCCAGCCTTGTGTGGGTTGCTATAGAAACGAGTTACCTACAGCTGAGCTAACGTTATTCACCGTAGTTCTAAAGGGAACTACTTTTCGAGGGAGATGAACTTAAACAGAGTATACATTTGATAAGCATGCAATACGAATAAGAAAAAGGGTAATTATTAAAGTATTTGAATTGTTTTATTATGTTGGTCGGCGCGAAGTAGAATAAACAGAATAATCACCTCAAGGCAGGGCAATAAACAGTTTGATATGCCCGGCTCGCGGAAGGTTACCGGTAAGCCGTCCACGAGCCGGGCATATCAAACTGTTTATTGCCCGGCCTCTCGGTGATTATTCCTTACATAATTCATTGGCAACGGATGAATAATGACCGCTGTCAAGGTAAACAAAAGGACTTTTTGCCTTTGGTATCACTCCGCACGTAGTCCGGTAACTTGTCAATGTAACAAGGGGGATATGTATCAACCCAAGCGCTGTCGGTTGCTATGCGACGACGTCAACGTCTTGGGCGGACTATTTCTCTGCTGATCAACACTATGAATGCTGGTAACAAATACATTGTAAATAAATTGTTTCGTTTTGGGAAGTAGCCGTGTAATAAGCGGGATAATGTATAGAACTTTGCCGGTCGTTATCGTAAAATAAGCCCCTTCATGGCGAAGCAAGACACCTCCGCTGCGCGTCGGTGCCCTGTTCTCCCTGTCGGTGCTTATTTTCTCGATAATGACCGACGTTCTATACATTATCCCTTACATAATAACTGCACACGTTTGTAGCTGATGAGCCAGTAAATGACTTTTAATGTCCACCTTACAACAACCCAACAAGTGTAACACACCGATACAAAGCTCACAGTGACTATACGTAAAGATTCCCCCAATGTGTGTGAGCACCGTGACTTTGTCTTGTCAGCTCTCCTCTCCATCTTCTCCTCTTAGTTTCTCCTCTCTCCTTCCTCTCTCTTCTCTTCCTCCTCTCTCCTATTTCTCCTCTCCTTTCTAGCTCATCCAGGATTGTGTTTATCATTGTTACGCATCAGAATGATGTGTGTTCAAACTGCAACGGTAAGCATACTTAGATTTGTTTAGTCAAATATTGTTCAGTACATGTCAGCGTGGGAGTGTGTGTGGAGGACGGCTGGTTGAAGCAGCCTCACCTGCTGAGTCTGATTGGACTCTGGGGCTTGGTGAGGGACACACCTGTTGCTCATTGAGTAATCAGTGCTCACAGGTTAAACCAGCCGTTTAGGGCGTGGTCACACCACAATGAGGTGCTTTCAGTGTCAAAGATTTGGGCACATCGCTAAAATCTGTATGGAAAAGAGGAGGTGTGTGAAATGCTCAGGGGATCATGAGTATGGGAAGTGTGAGGGGGCAGAGTTAAAGTGTTGTAGTTGTGGGGGTGAACATGTCGTCACTTTTGGAGGCTGTGAAATAATGAAAGAGGAAGTTGCAGTTCAGAAGGTGAAAGTGTTGGACAAAGGGACCTATGCAGGAGCAGTGAAGGCGGTAAAACAGAGGCAAGGTGCTAAGAGTCAGGGGATGGTAGCAGCCTGGGGGGCGGAAGGGAAGTGACGAGGGAGTCGATGGGAGAGCAGCACGATGGAACAAAGTGTGGGGAGATAAGAAGCAGGTGGGGATGTTTGTGGCAGCAGTGATAAACTCCACTAGAGACTCCACATCAAAGACAACGAGCATACAGACGATGGCTAAGGCAGCCAAAGGTTATTTGGGGATGGAAGGGTTAAAATGGGAGGCTTTGGTAGCCGAGATAAATACACAGAGTAGTCAGGAGCCGGTGAGAAGACATCATAACCATGGTGAGAACCCTACAGTGGAATGCTAGGAGCTGGGTGGCAAATGGGAGGTTAAATATGTTTTAGGAGAAATGAAAGGAAAACCACAAGTAATATGCATTCAAGAAACGTTTTTGAAACCAGTGTTAGATTTAGTTATTTATGGATATGTAGGTATAAGAAGAGACAGGAGTGAAGGTGAAGGGGCTGGTGGAGGGTGTGTAACATTTATTAAGCGAGGTATATCATACAGGGTATTAGAAATAGGAACGGAACAAGAGTGTAGAGTGGTGGAGGTATGGGAGGGGGGAGGAGCTTGTTGTTGTTAATTACTATAATCCATGTCAAAGGTTAGAGAATGATAAAATAGTTAGGATTAAAGGTATAGAAAGACACACGATAATATGGTGTGCAGACTTCAATGCTCATAACACAATGTGGGGAGGGAATCACACAGACACGAATGGAAAAGTGATTGAAGAGTTAATGGAGGACAAGAATCTTGTTTGTTTGAATGATGGGAGGGGGACAAGGATGGATATAAGAACAAGTAATGAGTCAGTGTTAGATCTGACGTTGGTGTCAGTAAGTTTGGCAGGGATCAGTAACTGGGAGGAGAAGTGAATGTTGGAAGTGGAATTCAGAAATGGGTGTATAGTAAAGCAGAATGGGGTACATTTAAGTTGGTAAGTGAAGAAGTAATGGTTTCAGTTGATACTAGTGGAGATATAGATACAGTAAATAACAGTGTTACATCAGCAATTGTTGCTGCAGCAAGTAAATCCATTCCAAGAAGTAAAAATAGAAGGAATAGGAAGTTAGTTCCTTGGTGGAAAGAGGAGTGTTCCAAGGCAGTTAAAGCCCGAAACAAAGCATTTAAGAAAGTTAAGAGAGAGCATAATACAAAGTCTGGAGTATCAGAGGGCACAGGCCCTGGTAGAGAGAGTTACAAAGAGAACACAGAGGGTAAGCTGGAGACAGTTTAGTGGTAAGATAGGAAGAACTACACCGGTAGGAGAAGTGTGGGGAATGATGAGGAAGATGGGAGGAGATAGAAGAGAGTGGGAGTACCCAGTGATTACATTAGAGGAGCAAACTGCAATATGTGATAAAGATAAGACTGATTTGATGGCCAAATCTTTTGCTGAGGTGCATAGTGTTGATCAGTTGACAGTGGAAGGAGAAGGAGAAGAGAAGTTACTTTGAGTAATTATCCTGATGTGCTAGTTAGGAGAGTAGATACTAGGGAGGAAATAGATGATGGAGTTACAATGGCAGAGCTTGTGAGAGCAATTAAAAAAGCAAAGCCCTCAGCTCCAGGGGGGGATCAGGTGAGCTATGTAATGTTAAAACATCTAGGAGAAAGAGGAATGGTAAAATTGTTAGAACTATATAATAGAGTATGGGTGGAGGGAAAGTCACCAAGTGTATGGAAGGAAGCGGTGGTGATTCAGATTAGGAAACCAGGGAAAGATCCAGGTAAACCTTCTAGTTATAGGCCAATAGCGTTAACGTCTAACATATGTAAAATAATGGAGAGATTGGTGACTGAAAGGTTAACGTGTGAGCTTGAGAAGAAAGGGTTGTTGACAAGTTGTCAAAGTGGTTTCAGAAAAGGGAGACATACAATGGATGCAGTGGTAAGGCTTGAAAATGAGACACGGAAAGCACAGGCAAACAAAGAGTCAGTGGTGGTAGTGTTTTTTGATATCGAAAAAGCATATGACATGATGTGGAAGGAAGGTTTGTTAATTAAGTTGTAAAAGATGGGGGTAGGTGGAAGGGTTTTTAACTGGATAAAGAATTTTTTGTTTGACAGATAAAATACAAGTCCGGATAGGGTCTGAAATGTCAAATAAGTATATGGTGGGGAATGGCTCTCCCCAAGGAAGTGTAATTAGTCCTTTATTGTTTATAATCATGATAAATTATGTTTTTTCAAAGGTACCAGAGGATATAGGAAGTTCACTGTTTGCAGACGATGGGCTTTGTGGAAAAGGGGAAGAAATGTGATGCATATTATTAGTAAAGTCCAGTCTGCAATTGATGGGGTGACAGAGTGGGGATTTGACTGGGGGTGCAGATTTTCAGTAGAGGAAACTCAAACTGTATTTTTCGCCAGGAAAAGAATTGAGGATGGGATGAAATTGAGGTAATAAATGTGATGAGATGTTTGACTGGTAGGGATTGGGGAGCGAGCAGTTCAGCTTTAAAGACCATATATGTAGCTTTGATTAGATCTGTGTTTGATGATGGGTGTATAGAGTATGGCTCAGCCACAGTGTCTCTCTTGAGAAAGCTGGACGTGATTCAGGCCAAGGCAATAAGGGTATGCAGTGGGGCTTTAAACCATCACCAGTGGACGTGATTCAGGCCAAGGCATTGGGGGTATGCAGCGGGGCTTTAAACCATCACCAGTGCCTGCTCTGCAGGTAGACATGGGGGACATGCCACTGGAGTTGAGAAGGAAACAATTGATGGGAAACTATTGGGCTAATCTGCGGGGGCACAGTGAGTCTCAGCCCACAAAAGGAGTGTTGAAAGAGTGCTGGGTTTTAGGGGAAGTGTGAGAGGAATCCTTTTGGTCGGGTGGGGAATGATATAGGGAAAGAGTTTGGCGTGGGTGAATTGAAGCTTAGTCCAACAGTGGTATATCCAATAATGCCGCCATGGAGGATGGTGTGGCCAGAGGTGGACTGGTGTGTGTTGGATATAAAGGAGAGAGAGAGAGAGAACAGATAGACCTGGCTAGTGTTTTTAATATTCATCTTCTTGTAGAGTACAGTGAGTATGTTCATGTTTTTACAGATGGTGCCAAACAACCTGAGACAGGAGTGACAGGGCTTGGAGCAGCTGTTCCATCAGAAAGAATAGAGTTTAATAGAAGAACATCGGATAATTTAAGCGTGTACACAGTGGAGATGTTGGGGGTGCTGTCGCTTTAAAATGGGTGGAATCAAGTACAGAGGAAAAAATTGTGATCTGTACAGATTCAGCATCAGTTTTGGCAAGTATGAGGTCGTTTTACTCAAGTAGTCGCCAAGGTTTGTTATATGAAGTTCTACAGTCAATTACGAGAATCGTTCAGCAGGGGAGGCAAATACATTTTTTATGGGTTCCAGCTCATGTAGGGGTGAAGGGAAATGAGAAAGCCGATAAGATGGTGAAGAAGGCATTGGAGAAGGAAAAAGTAGAAATGAATATCAGTTTAAGTAAGGCAGAAGTTGATATGGGAAAAAGTTAACAAAATGTGGCAAGACAAATGGGACAGTGAGGAGAAAGGGAGATATTTATATAATATTCAAAAAAGTGTTAATGTTAAAATAAGGTATAGTGGTCAGAGGAAGGATGAACACATTTTGATAAGGTTAAGGTTGGGGCACAGTGCACTAAATAAAACAATGAAATTGATAGGAAAACACCCCACTGGATTATGTGAGGGGTGCCAGGTAGAGGAGACAGTGGAACATGTTTTAATGAACTGTAGTGGTTATGGGATGGAGAGGGAAAGTATGAAAAATCAACTGAGAGAATTGGGTATGCAGGAGTATACTTTGGAAAATATTTTAAGATTAATGAAGAGGAATTGTATAAAAGTATTGTTTGGCTTTTTGAGAGAAACAGGGTTATATGATAGGATATAGAGTAGAAAGAAGGTGTGAATGAGTGTTTGGATATTTTTGTTTTGATTCATTAACTGGACCAGAAGAGGGCGGTAATGCACCAAGTTGTGGATACTGTTGTAGCATTAATAATAACAACTTATCTAATTCACTTCAACTAGCTATAAGCAAAGAGGAATCGGGGAGTCCAGTGGGGTGTTCCACAAAGCCGGTTTTATCACATAACCGGGTAAGTTAACCCAGGGTTTTCGGTAACCCTAGGTTTTCCGTTCCAAAAGGATCACGGTATGTTAGTTGCTATAGCAACATATGCTCTGAATCAAACCTGGTCGGACCAGGTTTTGCGCAGGTTAAGTTTGAAACATAACCCGGTTTTGGGTATTTCAACCGGCGTTCACCGCAGATTTCATGGGTTCACAATGGCATGCCCTTTTGATGAGAGAACTGCTGATATCAGAGCGCAAATTATACGTGCAATCCACCGGGAGCGATTGATAAGACCACGGCTCGACATCTTGGCATAGGCTATTGGATGACTTTTTGCTGGAGTGGAGAGATATAGATTCTCGCGCAAATCTTTAATATATTTAAATAGCCTTACATAGCCAACACTACCAATCGAGGACCTGGCCTCAGTTCACTCCAGACTATTTGCGTAGCCCTCCGTTTTTTTCAAATGGTAGTTTTATCTAGGCTATAATCCTGGAGATGCTGAGCACATCACAGTCGTTTCAGATGACCCATCCAAGATTTGTATCGGCCTCCTATCATACAAAGAGCAATAGGCTATTGTCTGAGTAGCCTACTATGCCGAGAGGCATTTACAACATAAAGTATAAAATAGTCCTAACGGACTTGCATCCACTGGAGAATGTTCGATCGTAGCCGGCGGCTTCATTACAAGCACTGATCCATCTTGATCTGTGAAGTTGATGAATTGTCACTTTTAGGTTGTCTACCCAGTTACCAAAAAAAGAAACATTTGGAATAGTATGCGCTGTGGCAAGCACACGGTTTGCATGTGTTACTTCGAAGGCAAAAAAAATCGAGAAAACACAAAAACCTACATTCAACCAGTGTGGGGTATGGCCCATGACTCTCTGAGGTGGTAGGCCTAGGTACCTCCGGGTACCCCCTCCATGCCAGGGCGCCCTGAATTTATGTTTATTAACAGCTCCTCCACCGGGGTCAAGACCATTTGAGGGCCAGATCCAGTCTGCCGACTGTCGGCCTTTTCACGATTGGCTTAAAAAAATGGCTTATTTAAATTTATACCAATACGATGGTGGGAAAAGCTTACCAGTTTGTAGGCCTATGTTTTTTATACTTCATTTTTATACTTGATCCTCTGACCGCTTGGAAGCCATCGGAGTACATATTTTTTTAGAAGAAAGGGGTTATGTGGTAGGATCTTTAAGAATGCTTAACTGGGATATTTATATATTCATGGCTCAAATATTAAGGATCATGCTTTTGACGTGTAACTAACGCATTTACGCGGTCAGCGATCCGCTGCCAGGCTTTGGTTCTCCGGGTTCCAGAGGTTTTAGCGTTCCCTTTTCTTGTGATAATGTCCTTCTCCTCGTCATAGCTCTCCAGGAGAACCCGGAGTTCCATTTCATTGAAATAAGCGGCCTGTTTCGCCATATCGATCAGGGTTTCCATGATCCATACATCACGTCTTTTTAAGTTTGGCGTGGACGCGCACAACCCTGTGTTAACCAACCCCGAGTTGATTGAACTAATGCATAACCGCTGCTGTGGAACCGAAAACTCTGGGTTGGTCGGCACAGGGTCAATCAACCTAGAGTTCAGCGTTAACTTAGTGTTTGTTAAACCTCCGTTCGTGGAACACCCCTCTGGTCAAGTATAGATGGAGAGTTTATTGCCACCTGCAAACGAGAGACTACAAAGCCGAATGGTATCCTCGAATACACACTACTGATTGAATCCCGGACAGCTCCTTATATCCCCAATTCTTACACAATACAAAGTTGGACTTTCATCAAATATAGAATTTCCCATCAGGGTCATACTGTGTGGATGTCAGCATATTCTCATGTCTTCTGGATCCCAATGTCACCTTAGAACATATATTATCCTTATACAAACAGAGATGATGCACACGTGTGAATGTAAGCATTGTCTTCAGAGAATACATCAGATGGGAATAGACTGGACCCACTCACTGGTGTCACATGGCACATCAGGTGGGAATGGACTGGACCTACTCACTGGTACCACATGGCACATAACATCTAGGCTAAAGGTGATCAGCTCTTTTCCACTATTAAAGTATCTATATGATATGTAGGCCTAATAATAATCATAGTTTAACATAGAATGTAAGGTTAATTTCTACCACAATACCAACCGCCGTAAAACCCCAAGAAGAAGAAGAAGAACAACACACATCAACGCATTTGAAGAGGCCAACTCAGGTAGTCATTTAGTAGGACCGGTTCTTTATTGTCCCCAAGGGGATAATTGTTCTCACACAGTCAAGTCAAGTTGGTTTCAGGGCAGCATACATTTGAAGAGACAGAACACAGTGTAGCAACACTGTAGCACACAGATATCAAATAAATTATTTCCCCACATATACAACAGATAAACCCTCTTCCCACAAATTCCACAGAAAAACATGTAGACAGAAATAAACATGACATGAACCATATACAGTGACGAAAAATCTACATATTTTTGTTCACTGCTGTGATAGCTGAGGGGACTAAACTTTTTTTTTTTGGGCTTTTCTCCAGTTCATTACTCTATATCTGCGGCCAGATGGGGGTAATTTGAAGAATTGGCTAAGGGAATGGTCAGGGACGCTGACTATTGCACGTGCCAGGGGTGCTACAGCGAGCTCATTTGCCTCTGACAGGCTGGGGGGGGGAGGGTGGTTATCTTGGATGCTATGTGTGGAGTTTTGAGGAGTCTGTTTTTGCTGGTGACAGTGAGCAGGGTGAAGCAGCAGGGGGAACAGTACACTAGGATGGGTGGGATGATGCTTTTGTAGAGGAGTAAGAGGAGGTGGGGGGCCACAGACAGTGATCTCAGTTTGCGTATGACATAAAGCCGTGGATAGGGTTAATGACATGTTGGTTGGAGTCGAGTTTGTCATCTGGCTAGTGTTTTTAATATTCATCTTCTTATAGAGTACAGTGAGTATGTTCATGTTTTTACAGATGGTGCCAAACAACCTGAAACAGGAGAGACAGGGTTTGGAGTAGCTGTTCCATCAAAAAGAATAGAGTTTAATAGAAGAACATCGGATAATTTAAGCGTGTATACAGTGGAGATGTTGGGAGTGCCGGTCGCTTTAAAATGGGTGGAATCAAGTACAGTGGAAAAAATTGTGATCTGTACAGATTCAGCATCAGTTTTGGCAAGTATGAGGTCGTTTTACTCAAGTAGTCGCCAAGGGTTGTTATATGAAGTTCTACAGTCAATTACGAGAATCGTTCAGCAGGGGAGGCAAATACATTTTTTATGGGTTCCAGCTCATGTAGGGGTGAAGGGAAATGAGAAAGCCGATAAGATGGCGAAGAAGGCATTGGAGAAGCCTGGGGGTGGGGGAGGGTGATTATCTTGGATGCTATGTGTGGGGTTTTGAGGAGTCTGTTTTTGCTGGTGACAGTGAGCAGGGTGAAGCAGCAGGGGGAACAGTACACTAGGATGGGTTGGATGATGCTTTTGTAGAGGAGTAAGAGGAGGTGGGGGGCCACAGACAGCGATCTCAGTTTGCGTATGACATAAAGCCGTGGATAGGGTTAATGACATGTTGGTTGGAGTCGAGTTTGTCATCTATGGTGAGCCCTAGGTATTTGAAACTGTTGACTAGTTCAACTGGTTGTCCTCTGATGAATGTGCGATTGAATGTAGGAGGTGTCTTGGCTGTGTGTATGAACTTTTCCTTTGTTTTGTCATCGTTTAACTGGAGATAGTTGTCTGTGCACCACTGTGAAAACTGTGTGGTTGACTGTTGGTATGCTGTGGTGGAATTGTTGTCACTGAGTAGACCTATTATGGCCGTGTCGTCTGCATCTTTATAGTACGTGGTGATGGGGGCTGGGCTGCTGCAGTCATTTGTGTAGAGGGTACACAGAAATGGACTGAGGACGCAGCCCTGAGGTGCTCCGGTGTTGGTGATGAGGGTTGATGATGTTGCTGTACCTACTTTCACTGCATGCGGTCTGTTGCTGAGGAAGTTGTATATCCAGTGGAGGTGGAGTGGAATAATGTCCAGATGTTTGAGCGTCTCGATGACCTGGTGCCGCTGGATTGTGTTGAATGCAGAGGTGGTGTCGAGGCACAGGACTGATGCAAAGTGGTTTGGTGTCTGGAGAGGGTGGAGGAGGGAGTGGAGGAGGCACGCCACTGCGTCCTCCGTCCCACGTTTCAGCCTGTATGCAAACTGGTGAGGGTCCAGCTGTGGTCCGACGGTTGACAGGATGAGGTGAAGCATTATCTTCTCCATGCACTTCGTTATGATGGGCGTGAGTGCAACTGGACGGAGGTGGTTGGGCTCTGACTGGCGGGGTTTTGGGGGTATTGGTGCAATGGTTGAGGTCTTCCATAGGTCGGAAACTTTAGCTGTTCTGTATGAATCCCAGAAGACGGAGTGGAAGACTGGGCAGAGCTCCGTGGCACAGAGCTTTAGCAGTCTGGCCGGGATGCCATCCGGCCCCGGGGCCTTGCCAATTATGCACCTGGCCAGCTGTGGCTGGACACCCTCCTGAGTGAAGGGTGGGTGCTGGGGTTCTACCAGCGCCTTCACAGGAGGCGGCGTAGTCCTGGGTGTCAAACCGGTTGAAGAACCTGTTCAGGGAGTTAGCAGTGCATGAACGCAGTGCAGCCATGTGTCGTGTGGGCGGAGCCAGGGGTTAGGGGAGGAGCCAGGGGTTAGGAGAGGAGGAGAGAGGACGTCAGGTAGAGGAAGCGAAACTTAAGGTTCAGATCAACCAAAGCACCCGACGTGGAAGCAGTTCTCTCGGTCAGGAGAAAAATAAAACGCATTTTGAAACACGCTGACGGACAGAAACAACATCAAGGTGAGTAAAGAAGAACAACTTTGAGAGAAGTTAAAAACACTGCCGTTATGGAATTAAAAACATAATAATGGGTTTGCTCAATACATAAACCTTGTCGTCTGTGTCTAGGAATGGCCTCTGCTAACCCCTCCTGGCCTGAAGAGAACTTTTCATGTTCCATCTGTCTGGATGTGTT
The DNA here is from genome assembly GCF_902167405.1 of Gadus morhua. Taxonomy (NCBI): domain Eukaryota; kingdom Metazoa; phylum Chordata; class Actinopteri; order Gadiformes; family Gadidae; genus Gadus; species Gadus morhua. The sequence continues at coordinate 172,544 of NC_044068.1, read as the reverse complement.
CAGCAGCCCAGTTTCCACACCATGTGGACACAACTTCTGCAGAACCTGTATTACCAAGTTCTGGGATGAACAAGTCAGGTACAAATGTCCCGTTTGCAATGAGCTTTTCAACACAAGACCTGATTTACGGGTCAATATCCTAATTTCAGAGATGGTTGATCGGTTTGGAACGTTGGTACGAGTAAAAGAGCAGCCTTGTGTTGAACCAGCAGAAGTTCCCTGTGACGTCTGTACTGGGACCCAGCTGAAGGCCGTGAAGTCCTGCCTAATGTGTCTTACCTCTTACTGCCAAACCCACCTGGAGCCACATCAGAGAGTCGCAGGCCTGAAGAAACATTGGCTGGTCAAGCCTATGGACCGTCTGGACGACAGGATGTGTAAGAAACACGACCGACTTCTGGAGCTCTTCTGCCAGACTGAACAGGTCTGTGTGTGTCTGTTGTGCACAGAGACGGACCACAAGTCCCATCCTGTTATACCTCTACAGGAGGAATATGATGTGAAGACGGCCCAGCTGGGGAAGATAGAGGCTGAAGTTAAGCAGTTGATCCTGGCGAGACAAAAGAATATTCAGGAGATTAAAGACACAGTTAAACGCAGCAAAGCAGACGCAGACAGAGAGATAGCTGATGGTGTGCAGGTCCTCACTGCTCTGATGCGCCGCATTGAAAAGTGCCAGGATGATCTCAACCAAATGGTGAAAGAGAAACTGAAATCCACAGAGAAACAAGCTGAAGACCTCATCAAAGAGCTGGAGCAGGAAATAGAAGATCTGACCAATAGAAGCTCAGAGGTGAAGCAGCTCTCACAGACTAAAGACCACCTCCACTTCCTCCAGGCCTTCAGATCCCTGAAGGATCCTCCACCCACCAGGGACTGGACCACGGTGGAGGTCCGTCCTCCATCATACGTAGGGACCTTGAGGAGATCCCTGGATCAGCTGGAGGAGACACTGAACATGGAGATGGAGAAGCTGCGTGATGCTGAACTGAAGAGGGTCCAGCAGTATGAAGTAGATGTGACTCTGGATCCTGATACAGCTCATCCCTGGTTTATCCTGTCCGTGGATGGGAAACGAGTACATTATGGAGGTGTACAGATTAAGAAGAGACTCCCAGACAACCCTAAGAGATTTACAAAGCGTCCATGTGTACTCACGAGGCAGAGCTTCTCCTCAGGGAGATTTTACTTTGAGGTCCAGGTTAAAGACAAGATTTATTGGTGGTTAGGAGTGGTCAGAGAGTCCGTCAACAGAAAAGTTCTGAACAGGTGGACCCCTGAGAACGGTTGCTGGACTCTTCTCTGCTACAAGGATGTTTTGATATTTAAAGATGAACCTTCTGTTGGTCTCCCTCGGAGAGCTGGGCTCCAGAAGGTGGGGGTGTTTGTTGATTATGATGAGGGTCTGGTCTCCTTCTATGATGTGGAAGCCAGGGTTCATCTCTACTCTGCTACTGGCTGCACCTTCAGTGAGCCTCTCTATCCAATCCTCTACCCAGGTCCCCGTGATTATGGAGGTAAAAACTCTGCCCCCCTCATCATCTCACCTGTCAATCAAACAGACTAGGACCTTTGATTGGTAATAAAATAATCAAACGACCAAAACAACTAATGTTGTTTCCTGAATTAGAATCTCTATTGTATGAGATCTAAGAGAACTGTATTCATATCTTACTTTTCACTGTCATTTAACAATAAGTAATTCATTAAGCCATTAACACTGTACTATAAAAAAAATAACCCATTATAACCTATAAGACTAATTTTCAATGTCTTTTATCTTATGTTTTTTTTATATTTTTAATTAATGACAAAATAAATGTATTAGATAAGGTGAAAACTTGATTTTAATAACATTATCATTAGTTGATTTCACCAAATAGTAATATTTGTTCATTCTTTTAATCATGTTTGACAACACAATGCAATGTTTGTAAACTTTTGAGATTTGAATAAAAAGTTACTAAAAGTAGAATGAGGACCTCTTCTGTGGAATAGTTACATCCTCAGTACAATATGTATTCAGTGGAATAGGTACATTCTCAGTACAAAATGTATTCAGTGGAATAGGTACATTTTCAGTACAATATGTATTCAGTAGAAAAGGTACATTCTCAGTATGTATTCAGTGGAATAGGTACATTCTCAGTACAATATATGTTCAGTGGAAAAGGCACATTATCAGTACAAAATGTATTCAGTAGAATATATACATTATCAGAACAATATGTATTCAGTGGAGTAGGTACATTATCAGTACAATATGTATTCAGTAGAATAGAGACACTATCAGTACAATATGTATTCAGTGGAGTAGCTACATTCTCAGTATGTATCCAGTGGAATAGGTACAAACTCAGTATAATATGTATTCAGTGGAATAGGTACATTTTCGGTATGTACTCAGTGAAATAGGTACATTCTCAGTATGTACTCAGTGGAATCTGTACATTTTCAGTAGAATGGGTGCATCCTTGGTAGGCTACAATATGTATTCAGTGGAATAGATACATTCTCAGTACAATATGTATTCAGTTGAATAGGTACATTCTCAGTACAATATGTATTCAGTGGAATAGGTACATTCTCAGAGGATTAGGTACAATCTCAGTAAAAAGTGTATTCAATAGAATAGGTACTTTATCATTGGGATAAAACAAAAACAACTACGTTGCATAAAAACCCTTTTACACATGATGGGATTCAAGGAAAGATTAAAATCCCATAATAACTGCACACGTTTGTAGCTGATGAGCCAGTAAATTAGTTTTAATGTCCACCTTACAACAACCCAACAAGTGTAACACACCGATACAAAGCTCACAGTGACTATACGTAAAGATTCCCCCAATGTGTGTGAGTATCTTGACTTTGTCTTGTCAGCTCTCCTCTCCATCCTCTCCTCTTAGTTTCTCCTCTCTCCTTCCTCTCTCTTCTCTTCCTCCTCTCTCCTATCTCTCCTCTCCTCTCTAGCTCATCCAGGATTGTGTTTATCATTGTTACGCATTAAAATGATGCGTGTTCAAACTGCAACGGTAAGCATATTTAGATTTGTTTAGTCAAATATTGTTCAGTACATGTCAGCGTGGGAGTGTGTGTGGAGGACGGCTGGTTGAAGCAGCCTCACCTGCTGAGTCTGATTGGACTCTGGGGCTTGGTGAGGGACACACCTGTTGCTCATTGAGTAATCAGTGCTCACAGGTTAAACCAGCCGTTTAGGGCGTGGTCACACCACAATGAGGTGCTTTCAGTGTCAAAGATTTGGGCACATCGCTAAAATCTGTAAGGAAAAGAGGAGGTGTGTGAAACGCTCAGGGGATCATGAGTATGGGAAGTGTGAGGGGACAAAGTTAAAGTGTTGTAGTTGTGGGGGTGAACATGTCGTCACTTTTGGAGGCTGTGAAATAATGAAAGAGGAAGTTGCAGTTCAGAAGGTGAAAGTGTTGGACAAAGTGACTTATGCAGAAGCAGTGAAGGTGGTGAAACAACAGAGGCACGGTGCTAAGAGTCAGGGAATGGTAGCAGCCTGGGGGGTGGAAGGGAAGTGACGAGGGAGTCGATGGGAGAGCAGCACGATGGAACAAAGTGTGGGGAGATAAGAAGCAGGTGGGGATGTTTGTGGCAGCAGTGATGAACTCCACTAGAGACTCCACATCAAAGACAACGAGCATACAGACGATAGCTAAGGCAGCCAAGGGTTATTTGGGGATGGAAGGGTTAAAATGGGAGGCTTTGGTAGGCGAGATAAATACACAGAGTAGTCAGGAGCCGGTGAGAAGACATCATAACCATGGTGAGAACCCTACAGTGGAATGCTAGGAGCTGGGTGGCAAATGGCCGGGAGGTTAAATATTTTTTAAGAGAAATGAAAGGAAAACCACAAGTAATATGCATTCAAGAAACGTTTTTGAAACCAGTGTTAGATTGAGTTATTTATGGATATGTAGGTATAAGAAGAGACAGGAGTGAAGGTGAAGGGGCTGGTGGAGGGTGTGTAACATTTATTAAAGGTCCCATGACATGAAAATCTCACTTTGTGAGGTTTTCTAACATAAATATGAGTTCCCCTAGCCTGCCTATGGTCCCCCAGTGGCTAAAACTTGCGTTTGGTGTAAAACGAGCACTAGCTGTTCTGCTCGCCTTTGAAAAAACGGAGGCTCAAGCGCGCTGATTTGGAATGTCTGTGCTCATGACGTCATGAGGAATCTCGGCTCCTCCCCTTACTCTGCCTGGCCCGCCCAGAGACGTTGGCCCGCCAATGAGACTCGACCGTGCGAGCGCCACATGTGTGTGTGTGAATACACACACTGTAACGCAAGTGTTTCTTGTCGGTTCTTTGACGTGTCTTGTATTTCCACAACGAGACTGTCGTGGGGGTTATCTGAGCCATGTTTGAGAAGGAATTGGGGGAAAGGAACTTTGGTTTGACTCGCTGAAGTACATGAACTGCGACATGCCGCCGGTTGCCGCGAGGCACCATCGCCCTGCAGCGGGCAGCTGGCAGCAGGCAGCGCGCGGTTCAGTCGACTTCAGGTTGATGTGAAAGTGGAAGAACTAGAGACGTCGCAGAACCCGACAAAGTCGTTTGTGATTCATAATATCGTCTGGAGGCGCACACAATATATTATATGATATAGATATCTATGTATTATATGATATTATTTAGATATAGAGCTCCAGGACTGTAACGCAAGTGTTGTACACTTCCTTGTTATTTGGATAACCGTTCGGCTGTTGGTGTGATGGCGCATAACACGTCGGACTCTCGTCTCTGGTATTTCTACAACGAGACTCGTATTGGGGGTTATCTCAGCCAAGGTTGAGAATGAATTGGGGGGAAAGAACTTTGGCTTCGACTCCCTCAAGTCAAGATCATGAACCACGACAAGGTGGAGAAAGGGATCTTTGCCGGGCAGCGCTTAGGCACCTCCGCCTCCGGCGGTGGTCCCTCAGCGGGGCTCAAGCGGGAGACATTCGCCGCAAACAATCCCTTTCTCCTCCATGTCGTGGTTCATGTTCTTAAGGGAGTCAAAGCCAAAGTTCCTAGTTTATTTAGTACTTGCCAATGGTGGGCTTTTACTTACTACGGGTCATTATTTGTTGATATTTTGCATAATAGTGGAACAGGATGAAATTAATAGCTAAAATATTCACCAAAAATCAATAAAAGTAATTTTTTTCATTCTGATTGCTGTAGTACTTGCCAATGGTTGGCTTTTACTTACTACGGGTCATTATTTGTTGAGATTTTGCATTATAGCGAATGAGGATGCAATTAATAGTTTCAAATATTCACCAAAAATCAATAAAACTATTTTTTTTCATTCTGATTGCTGTAGTACTTGCCAATGGTTGGCTTTTACTTACTACGGGTCATTATTTGTTGAAATTTTGCATTATAGCGAATGAGGAGGTAATTAATAGTTTCAAATAAAGTCAAAGTAAAAGCCAACCATTGGCAAGTACTACAGCAATCAGAATGAAAAAATGTAGTTTTATTGATTTTTGGTGAATATTTGAAACTATTAATTACATCCTCATTCGCTATAATGCAAAATTTCAACAAATAATGACCCGTAGTAAGTAAAAGACAACCATTGGCAAGTACTACAGCAATCAGAATGCGAAAACGTATTTCCATTGATTTTTGGTGAATATTTGAAACTATTAATTGCATCCTCATTCGCTATAATGCAAAATTTCAACAAATAATGACCCGTAGTAAGTAAAAGCCAACCATCGGCAAGTACTACAGCAATCAGAATGCGAAAATGTATTTCCATTGATTTTTGGTGAATATTTGAAACTATTAATGCCATCCTCATTCGCTATAATGCAAAATGTCAACAAATAATGACCCGTAGTAAGTAAAAGCCAACCATTGGCAAGTACTACAGCAATCAGAATGAAAAAATGTAGTTTTATTGATTTTTGGTGAATATTTAAAACTATTAATTGCATCCTGTTTCACTATTATGTAAAATATGAACAAATACTGACCCGTAGTAAGTAAAAGCCCACCATTGGCAAGTACTACAGCAAACAGAATGAGAAAATGTATTTCTATTGATTTTTGGTGAATATTGGAAACTATTAATTGCATCCTCATTCGCTATAATGCAAAATGTCAACAAATAATGACCTGTAGTAAATAAAAGACCCCCTACTGGCAAGTACTACAGCAATCGGAATGAGAATATGTGTTTTTATTGATTATTGGTGATTTCTTTCCTGAAACAATTCCATGGTAACGTCTATGTCACCAGTCCGTGGGGTGTAATTTGTGGACGGTCCCTAAAACAGATTGCAGCCGGACCGTAATTACAGCGCTGTTCTTGCACAGATATCGATAGCAACAACTAATTTCGGTGTGGTTTTTTGTCAGTACGCTGTCCTATACTGTCCTCAACATACTAAACCCGTAATATAGTGCAATTTTGTTGATTAAGCCGATTGATCCGATTGCAAAACTGAATATCCGGCGAATATCCAACCTGCTGCTAACTTTTACCCGCTGTCTCTTTTTGTTGTTATGGGGACAGGACGAGAGGACCCAAACGCTTGACAGGGAGGCTGACGGGTTGGAAAGGAAATGGTGTTTATTGGAACAAGGGGTAACGAGCCGGGGCTAGGCAAGCGGTGGTCAGGCAGGCGAGTTCAGTAACAGACGGCCAGTCAGGCAGGCAGGGGCTCGGCGGTAGGCGTGTAGTCATGCAGGCGAGGATTCGGCAACGGGTAAACAGGGTGACGGACGGAGAACTACAGAAGAGGGAAAAGGGTTACTGGAGGACAGGGAAAACGGACTGGAATTAGTTTAACGCTGGTAGGACCGATACTGACAGTAGGGGATAGTAAAAGAAGAACTGGCGCCGGCTGATTGGAGACCCTGGCTGAAGTAGGGAACGGCGATTGCAGAATGCAGACAGGTGTTGAGAGAGTGAGGACCAGTGGCGCCAAGCGGCCGCTAGATGGGGGTGTTGGACCGGTTAGCAGGACGTGGCTTGTTTTGCACCCGCTCTCTTTTAACTCCAGAAAGAAGAACACGCATCAACGCATTTGAAGAGGCCAACACAGGTAGTCATTTAGTAAGTTAGGTTCTTTATTGTCCCCAAGGGGATAATTGTTCTCACACAGTCAAGTCAAGTTGGTCTCAGGGCAGTATACATTTGAAGAGACAGAACACAGTGTAGCAACACTGTAGCACACAGATATCAAATAAATTATTTCCCCACATATACAACAGATAAACCCTCTTCCCACAATTCCACAGAACAACAAGTAGACAGAAATAATCATGACATGAACCATATACAGTGATGAAAAATCTACATGTTTTTGTTCACTTTTTTTTTATTGGGCTTTTCTCCGGTTCATTACCCTATATCTGCGGCCAGATGGGAGTAATTTGAAGAATGGGCTAAGGGAATGGTCAGGGACGCTGACTATTGCACGAGCCAGGGGTGCTACAGCGAGCTCATTTGCCTCTGACAGGCTAGGGGTGGGGGGGTGATTATCTTGGATGCTATGTGTGGGGTTTTGAGGAGTCTGTTTTTGCTGGTGACAGTGAGCAGGGTGAAGCAGCAGGGGGAACAGTACACTAGGATGGGTTGGATGATGCTTTTGTAGAGGAGTAAGAGGAGGTGGGGGGCCACAGACAGTGATTTCAGTTTGCGTATGACATAAAGCCGTGGATAGGGTTAATGACATGTTGGTTGGAGTTGAGTTTGTCATCTATGGTGAGCCCTAGGTATTTGAAACTGTTGACTAGTTCAACTGGTTGTCCTCTGATGAATGTGTGATTGAATGTGGGAGGTGTCTTGGCTGTGTGTATGACCTTTTCCTTTGTTTTGTCATTGTTTAACTGGAGATAGTTGTCTGTGCACCTCTGTGAAAACTGTGTGGTTGACTGTTGGTATGCTGTGGTGGAATTGTTGTCACTGAGTAGACCTATTATGGCTGTGTCGTCTGCATCTTTATAGTACGTGGTGATGGGGGCTGGGCTGCTGCAGTCATTTGTGTGGAGGGTACACAGAAATGGACTGAGGACGCAGCCCTGAGGTGCTCCGGTGTTGGTGATGAGGGTTGATGATGTTGCTGTACCTACTTTCACTGCATGCGGTCTGTTGCCGAGGAAATTGTATATCCAGTGAGTGTGGAGTGGAATAATGTCCAGATGTTTGAGCGTCTCGATGACCTGGTGCCGCTGGATTGTGTTGAATGCAGAGGTGGTGTCGACCCACAGGACTGATGCTAAGTGGTTTGGTGTCTGGAGATGGTGGAGGAGGGGGTGGAGGAGGCACGCCACTGCGTCCTCCGTCCCACGTTTCGGCCTGTATGCAAACTGGTGAGGGTCCAGCTGTGGTCCGACGGTTGACAGGATGAGGTGAAGCATTATCTTCTCCATGCACTTCGTTATGATGGGCGTGAGTGTAACCGGACGGAGGTGGTTGGGCTCTGACTGGCGGGGTTTTGGGGGTATTGGTGCAATGGTTGAGGTCCTCCATAGGTCGGGACCTTTAGCTGTTCTGTATGAATCCAACAAGACGGAGTGGAAGACTGGGCAGAGCTCCGTGGCACAGAGCTTTAGCACCCTTGCCGGGATGCCATTCGGCCCCGGGGCCTTGCCAATTTTGCACCTGGCCAGCTGTGGCTGTACACCCTCCTGAGTGAAGGGTGGGTGCTGGGGTTCTACCAGCGCCTCCACAGGAGGCGGTGTAGTCCTGGGTGTCAAACCGGTTGAAGAACTTGTTTAGGAAGTTAGCAAAGTGCATGAATGCAGTGCAGCCATGTATCGTGTGGGCGGAGCCAGGGGTTAGGGGAGGAGCCAGGGGTTAGGAGAGGAGGGGAGAGGACGTCAGGTAGAGTAAACGAAACTTAAGGTTCAGATCAACCAAAGCACCCGACGTGAAAGCAGTTCTCCCGGTCAGGAGAAAAATAAAATGCATTTTGAAATACGCTGACGGACTGAAACAACATCAAGGTGAGTAAAGAAGCACAATTTTGAGAAGTTAAAAACACTTTTTTATAGTGTTAAAAACACTATAATAATGGGTTGCTCAATACATAAACCTTGTCATCTGTGTCTAGGAATGGCCTCTGCTAACACTTCCTGGTCTGAAGAGAACTTTTCATGTTCCATCTGTCTGGATGTGTTCAGCAGCCCAGTTTCCACACCATGTGGACACAACTTCTGCAGAACCTGTATTACTAAGTTCTGGGATGAACAAGTCAAGTACAAATGTCCCGTTTGCAACAAGCTTTTCAACACAAGACCTGATTTACGGGTCAATGTCCTCTTTTCAGAGATGGTTGATCGGTTTGGAACGTCCCTACGAGTAAAAGAGCAGCCTTGTGTTGAACCAGCAGAAGTTCCCTGTGACGTCTGTAATGGGACCCAGCTGAAGGCCGTGAAGTCCTGCCTAATGTGTCTTACCTCTTACTGCCAAACCCACCTGGAGCCACACCATAGAGTCGCAGGCCTGAAGAAACATCGGCTGGTCGAGCCTATGGACCGTCTGGACGACAGGATGTGTAAGAAACACGACCGACTTCTGGAGCTCTTCTGCAAGACTGAACAGGTGTGTGTGTGTCTGTTGTGCACAGAGACGGACCACAAGTCACATCCTGTTATACCTCTGAAGGAGGAATATGAAGAGAAGACGGCCCAGCTGGGGAAGATAGAGGCTGAAGTTAAGCAGTTGATCCAGGAGAGACAAAAAAATATTCAGGAGATTAAAGACACAGTTAAACGCAGCAAAGCAGACGCAGACAGAGAGATAGCTGATGGTGTGCAGGTCCTCACTGCTCTGATGCGCCGCATTGAAAAGTGCCAGGATGATCTCAACCAAATGGTTAAAGAGAAACTGAAATCCACAGAGAAACAAGCTGAAGACCTCATAAAAGGGCTGGAGCAGGAAATAAAAGATCTGACCAATAGAAGCTCAGAGGTGAAGCAGCTCTCACACACTAAAGACCACCTCCACTTCCTCCAGGCCTTCAGATCCCTGAAGGATCCTCCACCCACCAGGGACTGGACCACGGTGGAGGTCCGTCCTCCGTCATACGCAGGGACCTTGAGGAGATCCCTGGATCAGCTGGAGGGGACACTGAACATGGAGATGAAGAAGCTGCTTGATGCTGAACTGAAGAGGGTCCAGCAGTATGAAGTAGATGTGACTCTGGATCCTGATACAGCTCATCCCTGGCTTACCCTGTCTGTGGATGGGAAACTAGTACATTATGGAGGTGTAAAGATGAAGAAGAGACTCCGAGACAACCCTAAGAGATTTACACAATTGACATGTGTTCTCACGAGGCAGAGCTTCTCCTCAGGGAGATTTTACTTTGAGGTCCAGGTTAAAGACAAGACTATATGGTTTGTAGGAGTGGCCAGAGAGTCCATCGCCAGAAAAGGTCAGATACCGTTGATCCCTGAGAACGGTTACTGGACTCTTTTCTACTACAAGGATTGGTTGATATTTAGAGATAACCCTTCTGTCCCTCTCCCTCTGCGAGCTGAGCTCCAGAAGGTGGGGGTGTTTGTTGATTATGATGAGGGTCTGGTCTCCTTCTATGATGTGGAGGCCAGGGTTCATCTCTACTCTGCTACTGGCTGCACCTTCAGTGAGCCTCTCTGTCCACTCCTCAACCCAGGTCCCCTTGAACATAAAGGTGACAACACTGCCCCCCTGATCCTCTCACCTGTCAATCAAACAGACTAGGACCTTTGTTTGGTAATAAAATAATCAAACGACCAAAACAACTAATGTTGTTTCCTGAATTAGAATCTCTACTATGTGTGGTCTGAGAGAACTGTATTCATATCTTACTTTTCACTGTCATCTAAGGAGAAATTCATTAAGCCACGAACACTGTACTATAACAAATCTAACCCATTATAACCTATAAGGCTACACTATAATGTTCAATGTCTTTTATCTGATTTTTTTTTATATTTTTAATTAATGAAAAAAGAAATGTATCAGATAAGGTGAAACATTGATTTTGATTACATTATCATAAGTTGATTTAACCAAATAGTAATATTTGTTTATTATTTTTTGAATCATTAGATTAGATTATATTAGGCTTTATTGATCCTTTTGGGATGACTCCCTCAAGGAAATTGATTGTCCAGTAGCTTACAGAAAGAAACACAATATTAAATGATATACCATATAAGATGAACAATAAACTCATGTATCATGTTTGACAACACAATACAATGTTTGTAAACTTTTGAGATTTGAATAAAAATGTACTAAAAGTAGAATGGATACATTTTCTGTGTGATAGTTACATTCTCGGTACAATATATATTCAGGGGAATAGGTACATTCTCAGTTCAATATATATTCAGTGGAATAGGTACATTCTCAGTTCAATATATATTCAGTGGTATAGGTACATTATCAGTACAAAATGTATTCAGTAGAATATGTACATTATCAGAATAATATGCGTTCATTGGAATAGGTACATTCTCAGTATGTACTCAGTGGAATAGGTACATTTTCAGTATTTGAGGCAGCAGTAGCTCAGGAGGCAGAGCGGGTTGGCTGGTAACCTGGTTCGATCCCCGGCTTCTCCTAGCTGAGTGTCGAGGTGTCCTTGACAAGGTACCTACCCCTGACTGATGTTGTGATGTCGAAGACAGACATCCTGTCTGTCCTCGACAGCTGCTGCTGGAACAGAGACTTCCAACTCTCCAGCAGTAGCGCCCCAAGGCCAGATAGGCGCCCAGCGGGAAAAAAATTATGATGATGATGATGATGACATCCTTAGTACAATATGTATTCAGTGGAATATGTACATTCTCAGTACAAAATGTATTCAGTGGAATAGGTACATTCTCAGTACAATATGTATTTCAGTGGAGTGGTTCTCAGTATGTATTCAGTGGAATAGGTACAATCTCAGTATAATATGTATTCAGTGGAATAGGTACATTCTCAGTACAATATGTACTCAGTGGAATAGGTACATTCTCAGTATAATATAGTGGGAGTGTGTTCTGCTGGTGGCTGGTCTCAGCAGCCTCGTGTGTGTGTGTGTGTGTGTGTGGGTGTGGGTGTGGGTGTGGGTGTGTGTCCCACTTTAACCGCCAGGGGTTATCTTCAAAAGATGCAAACTTTACAAAAGAAAATCCCTGAAAAAGCCGGAGGTGTACTCCCATTCACGTCTCCCTCGACTGGTTGATTTCAGTCTTTATAACAAAAATATAGATAAATATAACTTTACATTTTTCTACATATGTGTTTTGAATTGTCGTACTTATATATACACACACATATATATGACTTCCAGTTTAAGGGCAGATGATAACGGCCTTCTGAACCTCCTGTTAGGTAGAGTAGGTCTCTCTCTCTCTCTCGCTCTCTCTCTCTCCAAAGGGGCTTTGGAATGGGAAGCATTTCATTGCCATGGCAAGCCCAAAATGTAGAATTAAAGATATGCATATGTGCATGCAGAGCTGTGATTATTAAATATTTTGCAAAAATTAGTAAACGGAAAGAGATTACTTATTGCACGACTGTTGTGACGGTTGGCTCATATCAATAAATGGCAGAAATTGTTAATCTTACAGAATACTATATTTGATCTTTTATTGAGGTGTTCTAAAATCGAATAATTCCAAGTAATGTCTAGAAAGTGTTACTGTAGAGATAAATATTGTTTATTATGGACAGAAACATGAGAGAGTGTACATCAGTCTCTCCACACACGATCATTCAGTGATTAGAATCCTCGGGAAGCAGCAGATAAATAAACACATGGTATAAATGTGAGTTATATTAAAATATACTCTAGCTGGCCGTCCCCAACGAGAAGGCATTACAGTCAAGGCACGTGTAGTTCAGAATAACCAGTGCTTTGAGTCCTCTTAAACCATGCAAATGAGTCGACATCTTCGCCTGCTAAATAAAATAACATCGATAGAAATCATCATTCAACAATAATATCCATAAAATAACCAGGTTTTTATTCCACTAAATGCGGTTGGCTCTAAGCCCCGCCCACTAGCCCGAGGGGTCCGGCGGCCATCTTGTCGTTCGCGTGACCAGACGCCGTCGCCACGGAGACGCTCAGCTCTTCCCGCCCGACGAGGAGGCGAGGCCACACCCGGCCGACCTCCTCAGCTCGATCTTCATCAGCTGACCCTCGGAGCGCGACTCCATCCTGGTTACCGTGGCGAAGGCCGCGCCCACCTTGGCGGAGGTCTTCAGGCCCCTGGACATCGGGATCCGGGACGCGGCGCCGGGCTGGGGATCGAACACACGACACCGACGGACGGTCAGGAGGGTGACTGACAGGCAGTGTGGTCAGGGGGAGGGGCCTGGGGGCGGGGCCTGTTCACCGCTCAGGACCGCGTTCAGACGACCACTGTCCGATGTGAGGACCGCAGAGTCCCTCGCCGGCTGAACGAGACCCAAGACTCACCTGGTCAGAGGTCACCTGGACTTTGCAGGTGAACTCCTAGACTCCGCCCAGCAGGGCTGGCTGTGCAGAGAGGTCTCAAGCCCCTCCCCTCCGACTGATTGTATGTTGTACATCCTGGCACTTAATGTACACACTTATTGTGTGTTGTATTGAGCTATAGTACTTAGTTATGTAGCAGCTTATCCTAGCTATCTCTGTTGAATACAGGGAACGGGTTAACCTAGTGATTTTTGGTGATTGGCACTTGGTATTATGAACATCCTTAGGGTGCACTCACACTAGGCCATCTGGCCGCAGCCGTGTGGCCGTTTTCACACCTAACCGTGCTCAAATGGCCCCATTGTTCTCTGGCCTGCACTCACACTAGGCCATCTGGCCGTGGCCGTTGGCTGTCGCAGCTGTGGCCTGGTCACGGAAGGCTCTTGTACATACGTCATCACGTCGTAACACGTCATCACCAAGCGTCCGCTGCATGGACCATAATAAAGTCTGCCGCCAGTCAGAGTTTTAACAACAATGGATAACAACACAGAGAACACACCAACAGTTGAACCGCTTGACGCGATGTTTACCGTTTAATGGGAAAGAAGGCTCGTCGCCTTTATTATGTCCGTGGTCGTCGCATCGACTATAAGTCATCCAGCTCAGGTTGCGTAGCCATGCGTGTGCGCGTGTCGGCTCATTAGCATTTGTACCGTAGCGGCCCGTGCCGTAGCAGCACACCTCTCTCTCCCAAGTGGCCAAATTGGCCACACTGGCAGATTTGAGCACGGTTAGGTGCTAAAACGGCCACGGCCAGATGGCCTAGTGTGAGTGCACCCTTATTGTACCGACAGAGATTTATTGTTTTACTTTCTTAAGACGAAAACACTTATTGCAAGTCGCTTTGGATGAAAGCGTCGGCTAAATGCCCTAAATGTAAATGACATAACGGTGTGCCCAGTGAAGCTCTGTCAGGGGAGCGAGTGGCAGTCACTCATTCATCTGATCTACAGCGAGGACTCAACGGCCGTTCAATACGGTTCATAAACACACGGCCTGTTCAGCACTGAGGCTGTACCTGGGACGAAGGGGGATACAAATAAAATGAAATAGAATTTAACGTCATGCATGAACGCATGTCAACATGAGTAGTGTGCCTCTTCTGACATCACTAGTGGGCGTGTCCACACAGAGTAGGCGGACGCGCCCACCTGTGATGTAAGAAGAGGCGTCTTTTCACAACGGCTGGTAACGGCTAATCACCCTCACACCTGGTGGTGTAACATGTCACCTTTAAACACTGTTTAGAGGAATGTTCTCATTGAAACTCAACTTATTCCTCAACAAGAGCCTCACTACAAACTGAGGAAGAAACCGTCCAATCAGAGACCAGAAGGACCCAGGCGGGGGTCACAGGTCACCGAGCGGGGGTCAGAGGTCACCAAGCGGGGGTCACATGTCACCCAGCGTGGGTCACAGGCAGGGGTGGACTGGGACAAAAATTCAGCCCTGGCATTTTCTGTCCAGACCAGCCCACTACATTATCAGCACTAGGGGTGGGACGAGACGAACGGGAAGAACCCTGTATGTACTTTATTAAAACAATTTAATCAATACATACATCCGAATAATAGTACAGCACTGCAAATAGCAGTTGTTGCTTTTTTTTGTTTTTGTATTTCAAGTTTGTGTCTCTTGTGCTGCTGACAAGAAAGGTGTGAAACCTGAACAGGAAGTTAACAGACATCCTGCGGTCGCTGCATCTCCAACCCCCATACCTACATGTCTACATAACCCTTGTTATATATCACACTTGATCCAACGCTAAATTCTCTCTTGCAGTTTTTAGTCTGTTAATGTGAAAATCTTTTGGTGTAAGCCCAGCATTAGTTAAAACCAGACTCGGACAATAATAACAAAATATCATGACAAAAATCTAAATAGAAACATATTACAGAGAGTGGCAGCATTAGAGCTGAAACTCATTTGTTTAAACTGTGACTCAGTCATTGTGAAAACATAAATAGAGAATCGAATTTTTTTTATCTGTAGCTGCGAGAAAAAGTCTATGACATGAATTACAGGTCTAAACAGATATGCATTCTCACATCAGACATTAGACTTTTTCACACAGCCATAGATAAAAACAAAAAATATCAATTCTCTATTTATGGTTATAATTAGGGCAATATATATATTGCCCTACTTCCTCGTCCGCAGCCAGCCAGCTACACTCCTCACCAAATTCATGACCTGCAAGAAACAGCAAACAGAACTTGTACTCAGTATCTGTGTACTGAGTGACAAGTATATGTAGCCATGTAGACTTTTTGTGACGTAGTGACACTTAGTGAACAAATGTATCTGTCATGAAGGATGACTTTAGTCTTAAAAGAGCCCTAAGGCCTACCTGCATAACTGTTAATTGAACTTAAAAGAAATGCAGATGTTTGAAATTAAAATCATCAATATGAAAATCTTCAACCAGGAAATAAACCTTTGTTTCAATCTGAGACGAAATTACGAAATATGCTACATTATCAGCACTAGGGGTGGGACGAGACGAACGGGAAGAACCCTGTATGTACTTTATTAAAACAATTTAATCAAGTACATACATCCGAATAATAGTACAGCACTGAAAATAGCAATTGTTGCTTTTTTTTGTTTTTGTATTTCAAGTTTGTGTCTCTTGTGCTGCTGACAAGAAAGATGTGAAACCTGAACAGGAAGTTGCAGACATCCTGCGGTCGCTGCATCTCCAACCCCCATACCTACATGTCTACATAACCCTTGTTATATATCACACTTGATCCAACGCTAAATTCTCTCTTGCAGTTTTTAGTCTGTAAATGTGAAAATCTTTTGGTGTAAGCCCAGCATTAGTTAAAACCAGACTCGGACAATAATAACAAAATATCATGACAAAAATCTAAATAGAAACATATTACAGAGAGTAGCAGCAATAGAGCTGAAACTCATTTGTTTAAACTGTGACTCAGTCATTGTGAAAACATAAATAGAGAATCGAATTTTTTTTATCTGTAGCTGCGAGAAAAAGTCTATGACATGAATTACAGGTCTAAACAGATATGCATTCTCATATTAGACATTAGACTTTTTCACACAGCCATAGATAAAAACAAAAAATATCAATTCTCTATTTATGGTTATAATTAGGGCAATATATATATTGCCCTACTTCCTCGTCCGCAGCCAGCCAGCTACACTCCTCACCAAATTCATGACCTGCAAGAAACAGCAAACAGAACTTATACTCAGTATCTGTGTACTGAGTGACAAGTATATGTAGCCATGTAGACTTTTTGTGACGTAGTGACACTTAGTGAACAAATGTATCTGTCATGAAGGATGACTTAAGTCTTAAAAGAGCCCTTAGGCCTACCTGCATAACTGTTAATTGAACTTAAAAGAAATGCAGATGTTTGAAATTAAAATCATCAATATGAAAATCTTCAACCAGGAAATAAACCTGTGTTTCAATCTGAGACGAAAAAAGTTGCATAGTAAACTCGCAAAGTCTCTCTCTCTCTCTCTCTCTCTCTCTCTCTCTCTCTCTCTCTCTCTCTCTCTCTCTCTCTCTCTCTCTCTCTCTCTCTCTCTCTCTCTCTCTCTCTCTCTCTCTCTCTCTCTCTCTCTCTCTCTCCATAGAAGAACTTCTATGAGGTCAGGAAAACCTGTTTGACCGGAGATGACAGAGGTGGGGGTAAGTCACTCATGTGCAAGTCACAAGCAAGTCTCAAGTCATAACCTTCAAGTCTCAAGCAAGTCCCAAGTCACTGTGGTGAGAATCAATCAAGTCACAAGTCAAGTCATTGCTCAGGTCAAGCAAGTCACAAGTCAAGTCATACAAAAATCTGATGATCTAACCCAGTTTCCACATTTAAAAATCGGTAAAGAGAGTGGTTCATAAGTTGAGTTTTATTTCAACATTAACAATAACAATGTCTTAACATTAACAATAACTCAAACTATTCAAAACATTCCAAAACCATTATGTGAATAGGCCCAAAACTGAAGGCAGCTCTGTCCATCACAAATGTCCAGGTAGTGGTTCAACTGAATTTGGGGACTGGAACTTGAACCCTCTTAATTTTTTTTGCGGTATGCTGAGAACAGCCCAGTCTGACGCTCTGGCTCTGACGGTATGATCCTTATCATAACCCACTTACAGCCACTGAGTTAGAAGTAGCCTACTGACATGAAAATTAAACAAGTCAATCATCTGTGGAACAGGCAGGGCTCAAAAAACTCCAGCCAATGATTTTCAGAACCACCGTGTGGCATTGGACAGTAAGTACGTCAATCAAACGGTCGCACTGCACTTCCCCTCCCCCGCTCCCCGCGAGTGACCCCTTCGTGCACGTGCACGTACTCAAAGCTCGTGAGAGTCGTGACCCAGATCAAGCTTCTGTTTGTTGTTATCCTGCGGTAGCTACTGGAGCTAGCTAACTAGCTAATCCACATTTGGACCTAGCACTAGAAGACAACCCTAAACTCCAACCTAGCTAGCCTGGCTCACTCTCGCGCATCTGTGTTCGTGCTCTTGCGTGATTGCGCGTCCATGTACTTGGAATGGGTGGATTCAGAGTCAGTGTTGAAGGAGAGGGGAGAGGACCATTTGAGTTGTGTATTTTTTAAATCTGCTGGTGTATCACAAATCCAATATCCAACCTTTAATCTAACTTTGAAAAAGAAATTTTGAGTCATCTGTCTCAAGTCTAAGTCAAGTCTGAAGTCATGAAGACCAAGTCAAAGTCAAGTCGAGTCTTTTATCAGTGTTAGTCAAGCAAGTCTCAAGTCCTCAAATTTGCGACTCGAGTCTGACTCGAGTCAAGTCATGTGACTCGAGTCCCCCATGTCTGGGAGATGATGGTAGCAGAGAATGTAAACGTCACCCTCTTAAAGTAATGGCCTAAGTCACCTTTTTGCCAAAATGATTTTCTTGCCTAAATCAGCTCTTTGTGATGCTAGCCACCTCTGGTAAAATCCCCAACATCCTCAGTTGAACAGATCATGTGATCCTACCCGTTTAGTGTAATGGCCTATGTCAAGAGTGTGAATTAGGCCAATTTATTTTGCCTAAGTCACTAGACAAGAGTGACTTAGGCAATTTTATGAGCGTTTCAAGATGGCGGCCACTTCCAAAAAAAAGAGTCTACCAAGCTAGTGAAGTTATTGCCATGATGCAGGACTCGTTCCATACTGGTAAGTGATACGGTTTACTATAATAAAGGCTAGGCTATGAATGTTGCATGGTTATTAAGTCTTTTTAGTTAGCATTTGAGTCAGCATTTTAGTAAACAGTAGGCCTAAGTTAAAAAAAAAAAAAAAAAAAACGAGTTTACTTTAATGCTAAGTTGATGCTTATAAAGCATTAATTAAACATTGATTAATGCTTATTAAGCATTAAATAACCATTAATTAATGCACCCTTATTGTAAAGTGTTACCTAAAATATAATACAAAACCACACACCATCTCCTCTTTGGTAGGAGATGAACTTGATTCTTCTGACACTGATCAGGCCCCATCCAATGAATATGAAAATGAGACCGTCGTTGAGATGGAGGAAAATGCACCAGGCCAAGACTCCTTTTCAGACTCCTTTTCCCTTTTCACTCCCATTGATGATGCTGAAGATGTCGAGCAGACACGTCCACATCTTGAAGAAGACTCATCTGCTGATGATGATATTGGCGATCCAGACTATAAACCATCCTGTAATGAGTCCTCTGCCCCTGAAAATGAAAACAGCCTAAACAATACTGTCCAAAGGAAACGAAATAAACGCCTCAGTCCAGGAACATGGAAGCAAAATGAATCCAAGGAGAAACGTCTCAAAGGAATGCCATACAACCTCAAAGGTGGCAAAGAACGAAGTGCAAAGGCTATGGGTCCTCCCTGTAACTCGAAGTTCTGTCAAAAAATCCCAACTCGAGGCTGCCAATCCATTACAGAAGAGCAGCGGCAGTGGATATTTCAGAAAGTTTGGTCAATGCACACCTGGAAAGAACGTCAGTTATACATCACTGCTTTGGTCACAAAGGTTGACATAAAGCAAAGGAAAGTTGCTGAGGGATCCCGACGCAGTATATCATTTTCCTACCAACTGAAACTTCAGGATGGAAGCAGTTGTAAGGTGTGCAAGTCACTCTTTTGCTCTACAATTGGTGTCCCTGAAAGAACCATTACACACTGGCTGAACGAAGACACCATCGACCACGACGATCAAGCAGCAGCCCCGCCATCTAAATACGGACCTAAGAGTGGTAAGCATGCAAAGCTGGAAACTTGTGTCACAGATTTCCTTAAGGACTGGTTGAAGGACCTGCCCACTGTTGATTCACACTACTGCAGAAGCACAGCAACCTACAAAAACAAGAGGTTCCTTCACCCAGGCACAACCATCTCCCAACTACAGAGGGAATAGGAACAGGCGGCTGCAACTGTTGAAGTGAGGGCAGTTGGGATACGACATTTCACAGATGTGTTCCATGAAGAAAACTATTCCGTATTCATCCCGCGAAAAGATCAGTGTGATGTTTGTGTTTCATTCAAGCATGGGAATATCAGTAAGGTTGAGTATGATGCACATGTTGCCAAGAAAGATGAAACGAGGCAAGAGAAATCCCGCGACAAGGCCAAACTTCCCTCTGTCTCCTCTGAGTCTATGTGTGCTCCACTATCATATTCAAATGTTTGTGGCATAGGCCTACCCTTCCTCATGGTCTGTTACAGTAGTGGGAAAAAAAAGAAATGCACTGTTTTGCCTCACTTATTCCAGAATTAATTCGGCCCAAGTCAGGTTCAAAATTTAGTAAATCACAAAGGCATGTTCATAAATTGGCCTAAGTCATCTTATCCTCTTATGTTACACAATTGACTGACATCATTATTTGTATATCAATAGTAATCTATTGTCATAACCTTTGTGTTTGAAATGATTCATAAATATCATATACTCTATATATGGTTCAGTTTTTTCTGTTTTCTGAACAACTTGAAAATATGACTTAGGCCATTACTTTAAGAGGGTGACGTAATGAGACATTTATGAATTACCAATTGACATTTTATCACACATATAGTATGTTTCTTCATATAAACCTATAAACATACACATATTGCATTCCTCTCACCACATGAAATAGTCATCACCTCAGTAAACAATAAATGAATTGAAAGATAACAATAAATTAAATGGCAAATATTGCAAATTAAACGAATTATTTCCTATAGGTTTACTTGTATTTTGTGCTAAAATTGAAAGTATCTCATCTGTATTTACAATACAGCATGATTCTGCATCTCTATTTACAGCTCATTAGTCCATGTCAATGTTTACTGATGCTATGGCAACAAGAGACTGCTGACGTTAGAAGCTGTTAGCGAACTTAGCTAAATCATCTGAACAATAATAACCCATAATATCACAATGTCCTCGGTGGTGGTGATGTTGGACTTCCTGCCCGGGGCGGGCTGCTTCTCCGGGGTCAGCCTGAAGACGCTGCGGCCGGGGGTCCCGTCCCGGAGCTCCGGGGGTCCGGACGCCTCCTCCAGCACCGGGGAGGCGCTGACGGAGAGGACGGAGACCGGGGAGCGGGCGCTGGGGCTCCGGTCCGGGGACGAGGCCCTGGAGACGGTTGTTATGGTGACCGGGGACCTACGGCTCAGGTCCCCGGCGGCCCCGGGCCCCGGGGGGCCGGAGGGGGGCCGCGGTACGATGGTGATGCGGGGTCTCTGCAGGCCCAGCGTGGGGATGACGCTGGTGGTGGAGTAGAAGTCCTCGGCCCGTCTCCTCCTCCTCCTCCTCCTCTTCCTCCCCCTCCTCTTCCTCCCCCTCCTCCTCCTCCTCCTCCTCCTCTTCCTCCTCCTCAGTGTAGCGCCACGGCGTCCGTCTGCATCTCTGCCTCAGGCCTTCAGTCTGTGATGTGCTGGGCTTTCATCTCCTGACATCCCATAATAATAAGCGCTGCTCCCCTCCCAGGACCCGGTCCCGGTCCCGGTCTGGACCCCGACTCCTCCTCAGCTTTCACTGGTTACCTTTCAAGACGTATTCGGTCCAGCAGAAGAAGATTCAGAACATGGATGGGTATGCCTTCTCTGTTCTAACCACATATGCTTCAGGTTACAGACTACTGACACACAACATGACACAAAGATAATCATGCCCCATAATGTTATAGGCCTACATATCATGAAGTAGCCTGCATTTATGACTTTTTATACTGCATTGTTATTTTATTTGATGGTGACGCCATTGGCACGTTTTGTTATTGTTTCTGTGTCCGGGGGAGGGAATCTGATTGGCTGAGCTGGTGTCCTCGTGGTCATGTGAGTGACAAGGTGATTGACAGCTGACTGATGAGTGACGCACCACCTGATCAATCATTAGCGGGAAGAAAGAAACTGAATCCGGGGTTTAAACCTCGTCAACTGTTAGAATGCTACTTTGGACGAGACAATTAGTTATTCATTAACTCCTTCTTTCATGTGATTGTGCGCGTGCACATCGGGGAGAGTTCCTACAGCAGCGTAGCGCCAATAAACAGCTTTTTGCTATTTGTCTGTGTTTTTTGAAAATTGTATCGGGGTTGGATAGAAAGTATTCGGGAAAGCCCCGGAAACCCGGGTCACTTAACTCCAGAAAGAAGAGAAACCCCCTTCAACGCATTTGAATAGGCCAACGCAGCGCATGAATGCATTGCAGCCAAGTGTCTTGGGGGCGGAGCCAGGGGTTAGGGGAGGAGCCAGGGGTTAGGGGAGGAGGGGAGTGGACGTCATGTTGACGAAACGAAACTGGAGGTTCAGATCAACCGAAGCAACCGACCTGGGACAGTGCGCTCGTTCAGGAGAAAAATAAAACGCATTTTGAAACACGCTGACGGACAGAAACAGCATCAAGGTCAGTAAAGAAGAACAACTTTGAGGGAAGTTAAAACCTGTCTTCCCATTATGGAATGACAACAATAATGGTATTGCTCAATACATAAACCTTGTCGTCTGTTTCTAGGAATGGCTTCTGCTGACACCTCCTGGCCTGAAGAGAACTTTTCCTGTTCCATCTGTCTGGATGTGTTCAGCAGCCCAGTTTCCACACCGTGTGGACACAACTTTTGCAGAGCCTGTGTTACTAAGTTCTGGGATGAACAAGTCAAGTACAAATGTCCCGTTTGCAACAAGCTTTTCAACACAAGACCTGATTTACGGGTCAATATCCTCTTTTCAGAGATGGTTGATCGGTTTGGAACGTCCCTACGAGTAGAAGAGCAGCCTTGTGTTGAACCAGCAGAAGTTCCCTGTGACGTCTGTACTGGGACCCAGCTGAAGGCCGTGAAGTCCTGCCTAATGTGTCTTACCTCTTACTGCCAAACCCACCTGGAGCCACATCAGAGAGTCGCAGGCCTGAAGAAACATTGGCTGGTCAAGCCTATGGACCGTCTGGACGACAGGATGTGTAAGAAACACGACCGACTTCTGGAGCTCTTCTGCCAGACTGAACAGGTGTGTGTGTGTCTGTTGTGCACAGAGACGGACCACAAGTCCCATCCTGTTATACCTCTACAGGAGGAATATGATGTGAAGACGGCCCAGCTGGGGAAGATAGAGGCTGAAGTTAAGCAGTTGATCCTGGAGAGACAAAAGAATATTCAGGAGATTAAAGACACAGTTAAACGCAGCAAAGCAGACGCAGACAGAGAGATAGCTGATGGTGTGCAGGTCCTCACTGCTCTGATGCGCCGCATTGAAAAGTGCCAGGATGATCTCAACCAAATGGTGAAAGAGAAACTGAAATCCACAGAGAAACAAGCTGAAGACCTCATCAAAGAGCTGGAGCAGGAAATAGAAGATCTGACCAATAGAAGCTCAGAGGTGAAGCAGCTCTCACAGACTAAAGACCACCTCCACTTCCTCCAGGCCTTCAGATCCCTGAAGGATCCTCCACCCACCAGGGACTGGACCACGGTGGAGGTCCGTCCTCCATCATACGTAGGGACCTTGAGGAGATCCCTGGATCAGCTGGAGGAGACACTGAACATGGAGATGGAGAAGCTGCGTGATGCTGAACTGAAGAGGGTCCAGCAGTATGAAGTAGATGTGACTCTGGATCCTGATACAGCTCATCCCTGGTTTATCCTGTCCGTGGATGGGAAACGAGTACATTATGGAGGTGTACAGATTAAGAAGAGACTCCTAGACAACCCTAAGAGATTTACAAAGCGTCCATGTGTACTCACGAGGCAGAGCTTCTCCTCAGGGAGATTTTACTTTGAGGTCCAGGTTAAAGACAAGATTTATTGGTGGTTAGGAGTGGTCAGAGAGTCCGTCAACAGAAAAGTTCTGAACAGGTGGACCCCTGAGAACGGTTGCTGGACTCTTCTCTGCTACAAGGATGTTTTGATATTTAAAGATGAACCTTCTGTTGGTCTCCCTCGGAGAGCTGGGCTCCAGAAGGTGGGGGTGTTTGTTGATTATGATGAGGGTCTGGTCTCCTTCTATGATGTGGAAGCCAGGGTTCATCTCTACTCTGCTACTGGCTGCACCTTCAGTGAGCCTCTCTATCCAATCCTCTACCCAGGTCCCCGTAAATATAGAGGTAAAAACTCTGCCCCCCTCATCATCTCACCTGTCAATCAAACAGACCAGGACCTTTGATTGGTAATAAAATAATCAAACGACCAAAACAACTAATGTTGTTTCCTGAATTAGAATCTCTATTGTATGAGATCTAAGAGAACTGTATTCATATCTTACTTTTCACTGTCATTTAACAATAAGTAATTCATTAAGCCATTAACACTGTACTATAAAAAAAATAACCCATTATAACCTATAAGACTAATTTTCAATGTCTTTTATCTTATGTTTTTTTTATATTTTTAATTAATGACAAAATAAATGTATTAGATAAGGTGAAAACTTGATTTTAATAACATTATCATTAGTTGATTTCACCAAATAGTAATATTTGTTCATTCTTTTAATCATGTTTGACAATGCAATGTTTGTAAACTTTTGAGATTTGAATAAAAATTTACTAAAAGTAGAATGAGGACCTCTTCTGTGGAATAGTTACATCCTCAGTACAATATGTATTCAGTGGAATAGGTACATTCTCAGTACAAAATGTATTCAGTGGAATAGGTACATTTTCAGTACAATATGTATTCAGTAGAAAAGGTACATTCTCAGTATGTATTCAGTGGAATAGGTACATTCTCAGTACAATATATGTTCAGTGGAAAAGGCACATTATCAGTACAAAATGTATTCAGTAGAATATATACATTATCAGAACAATATGTATTCAGTGGAGTAGGTACATTATCAGTACAATATGTATTCAGTAGAATAGAGACACTATCAGTACAATATGTATTCAGTGGAGTAGCTACATTCTCAGTATGTATCCAGTGGAATAGGTACAAACTCAGTATAATATGTATTCAGTGGAATAGGTACATTTTCGGTATGTACTCAGTGAAATAGGTACATTCTCAGTATGTACTCAGTGGAATCTGTACATTTTCAGTAGAATGGGTGCATCCTTGGTAGGCTACAATATGTATTCAGTGGAATAGATACATTCTCAGTACAATATGTATTCAGTTGAATAGGTACATTCTCAGTACAATATGTATTCAGTGGAATAGGTACATTCTCAGAGGATTAGGTACAATCTCAGTAAAAAGTGTATTCAATAGAATAGGTACTTTATCATTGGGATAAAACAAAAACAACTACGTTGCATAAAAACCCTTTTACACATGATGGGATTCAAGGAAAGATTAAAATCCCATAATAACTGCACACGTTTGTAGCTGATGAGCCAGTAAATTAGTTTTAATGTCCACCTTACAACAACCCAACAAGTGTAACACACCGATACAAAGCTCACAGTGACTATACGTAAAGATTCCCCCAATGTGTGTGAGTATCTTGACTTTGTCTTGTCAGCTCTCCTCTCCATCCTCTCCTCTTAGTTTCTCCTCTCTCCTTCCTCTCTCTTCTCTTCCTCCTCTCTCCTATCTCTCCTCTCCTCTCTAGCTCATCCAGGATTGTGTTTATCATTGTTACGCATTAAAATGATGCGTGTTCAAACTGCAACGGTAAGCATATTTAGATTTGTTTAGTCAAATATTGTTCAGTACATGTCAGCGTGGGAGTGTGTGTGGAGGACGGCTGGTTGAAGCAGCCTCACCTGCTGAGTCTGATTGGACTCTGGGGCTTGGTGAGGGACACACCTGTTGCTCATTGAGTAATCAGTGCTCACAGGTTAAACCAGCCGTTTAGGGCGTGGTCACACCACAATGAGGTGCTTTCAGTGTCAAAGATTTGGGCACATCGCTAAAATCTGTAAGGAAAAGAGGAGGTGTGTGAAACGCTCAGGGGATCATGAGTATGGGAAGTGTGAGGGGACAAAGTTAAAGTGTTGTAGTTGTGGGGGTGAACATGTCGTCACTTTTGAGGCTGTGAAATAATGAAAGAGGAAGTTGCAGTTCAGAAGGTGAAAGTGTTGGACAAAGTGACCTATGCAGGAGCAGTGAAGGTGGTGAAACAGAGGCACGGTGCTAAGAGTCAGGGAATGGTAGCAGCCTGGGGGGCGGAAGGGAAGTGACGAGGGAGTCGATGGGAGAGAAGCACGATGGAACAAAGTGTGGGGAGATAAGAAGCAGGTGGGGATGTTTGTGGCAGCAGTGATGAACTCCACTAGAGACTCCACATCAAAGACAACGAGCATACAGACGATAGCTAAGGCAGCCAAGGGTTATTTGGGGATGGAAGGGTTAAAATGGGAGGCTTTGGTAGGCGAGATAAATACACAGAGTAGTCAGGAGCCGGTGAGAAGACATCATAACCATGGTGAGAACCCTACAGTGGAATGCTAGGAGCTGGGTGGCAAATGGCCGGGAGGTTAAATATTTTTTAAGAGAAATGAAAGGAAAACCACAAGTAATATGCATTCAAGAAACGTTTTTGAAACCAGTGTTAGATTGAGTTATTTATGGATATGTAGGTATAAGAAGAGACAGGAGTGAAGGTGAAGGGGCTGGTGGAGGGTGTGTAACATTTATTAAAGGTCCCATGACATGAAAATCTCACTTTGTGAGGTTTTCTAACATAAATATGAGTTCCCCTAGCCTGCCTATGGTCCCCCAGTGGCTAAAACTTGCGTTTGGTGTAAAACGAGCACTAGCTGTTCTGCTCGCCTTTGAAAAAACGGAGGCTCAAGCGCGCTGATTTGGAATGTCTGTGCTCATGACGTCATGAGGAATCTCGGCTCCTCCCCTTACTCTGCCTGGCCCGCCCAGAGACGTTGGCCCGCCAATGAGACTCGACCGTGCGAGCGCCACATGTGTGTGTGTGAATACACACACTGTAACGCAAGTGTTTCTTGTCGGTTCTTTGACGTGTCTTGTATTTCCACAACGAGACTGTCGTGGGGGTTATCTGAGGATGTTGAGAAGGAATTGGGGGAAAGGAACTTTGGTTTGACTCGCTGAAGTACATGAACTGCGACATGCCGCCGGTTGCCGCGAGGCACCATCGCCCTGCAGCGGGCAGCTGGCAGCAGGCAGCGCGCGGTTCAGTCGACTTCAGGTTGATGTGAAAGTGGAAGAACTAGAGACGTCGCAGAACCCGACAAAGTCGTTTGTGATTCATAATATCGTCTGGAGGCGCACACAATATATTATATGATATAGATATCTATGTATTATATGATATTATTTAGATATAGAGCTCCAGGACTGTAACGCAAGTGTTGTACACTTCCTTGTTATTTGGATAACCGTTCGGCTGTTGGTGTGATGGCGCATAACACGTCGGACTCTCGTCTCTGGTATTTCTACAACGAGACTCGTATTGGGGGTTATCTCAGCCAAGGTTGAGAATGAATTGGGGGGAAAGAACTTTGGCTTCGACTCCCTCAAGTCAAGATCATGAACCACGACAAGGTGGAGAAAGGGATCTTTGCCGGGCAGCGCTTAGGCACCTCCGCCTCCGGCGGTGGTCCCTCAGCGGGGCTCAAGCGGGAGACATTCGCCGCAAACAATCCCTTTCTCCTCCATGTCGTGGTTCATGTTCTTAAGGGAGTCAAAGCCAAAGTTCCTAGTTTATTTAGTACTTGCCAATGGTGGGCTTTTACTTACTACGGGTCATTATTTGTTGATATTTTGCATAATAGTGGAACAGGATGAAATTAATAGCTAAAATATTCACCAAAAATCAATAAAAGTAATTTTTTTCATTCTGATTGCTGTAGTACTTGCCAATGGTTGGCTTTTACTTACTACGGGTCATTATTTGTTGAGATTTTGCATTATAGCGAATGAGGATGCAATTAATAGTTTCAAATATTCACCAAAAATCAATAAAACTATTTTTTTTCATTCTGATTGCTGTAGTACTTGCCAATGGTTGGCTTTTACTTACTACGGGTCATTATTTGTTGAAATTTTGCATTATAGCGAATGAGGAGGTAATTAATAGTTTCAAATAAAGTCAAAGTAAAAGCCAACCATTGGCAAGTACTACAGCAATCAGAATGAAAAAATGTAGTTTTATTGATTTTTGGTGAATATTTGAAACTATTAATTACATCCTCATTCGCTATAATGCAAAATTTCAACAAATAATGACCCGTAGTAAGTAAAAGACAACCATTGGCAAGTACTACAGCAATCAGAATGCGAAAACGTATTTCCATTGATTTTTGGTGAATATTTGAAACTATTAATTGCATCCTCATTCGCTATAATGCAAAATTTCAACAAATAATGACCCGTAGTAAGTAAAAGCCAACCATCGGCAAGTACTACAGCAATCAGAATGCGAAAATGTATTTCCATTGATTTTTGGTGAATATTTGAAACTATTAATGCCATCCTCATTCGCTATAATGCAAAATGTCAACAAATAATGACCCGTAGTAAGTAAAAGCCAACCATTGGCAAGTACTACAGCAATCAGAATGAAAAAATGTAGTTTTATTGATTTTTGGTGAATATTTAAAACTATTAATTGCATCCTGTTTCACTATTATGTAAAATATGAACAAATACTGACCCGTAGTAAGTAAAAGCCCACCATTGGCAAGTACTACAGCAAACAGAATGAGAAAATGTATTTCTATTGATTTTTGGTGAATATTGGAAACTATTAATTGCATCCTCATTCGCTATAATGCAAAATGTCAACAAATAATGACCTGTAGTAAATAAAAGACCCCCTACTGGCAAGTACTACAGCAATCGGAATGAGAATATGTGTTTTTATTGATTATTGGTGATTTCTTTCCTGAAACAATTCCATGGTAACGTCTATGTCACCAGTCCGTGGGGTGTAATTTGTGGACGGTCCCTAAAACAGATTGCAGCCGGACCGTAATTACAGCGCTGTTCTTGCACAGATATCGATAGCAACAACTAATTTCGGTGTGGTTTTTTGTCAGTACGCTGTCCTATACTGTCCTCAACATACTAAACCCGTAATATAGTGCAATTTTGTTGATTAAGCCGATTGATCCGATTGCAAAACTGAATATCCGGCGAATATCCAACCTGCTGCTAACTTTTACCCGCTGTCTCTTTTTGTTGTTATGGGGACAGGACGAGAGGACCCAAACGCTTGACAGGGAGGCTGACGGGTTGGAAAGGAAATGGTGTTTATTGGAACAAGGGGTAACGAGCCGGGGCTAGGCAAGCGGTGGTCAGGCAGGCGAGTTCAGTAACAGACGGCCAGTCAGGCAGGCAGGGGCTCGGCGGTAGGCGTGTAGTCATGCAGGCGAGGATTCGGCAACGGGTAAACAGGGTGACGGACGGAGAACTACAGAAGAGGGAAAAGGGTTACTGGAGGACAGGGAAAACGGACTGGAATTAGTTTAACGCTGGTAGGACCGATACTGACAGTAGGGGATAGTAAAAGAAGAACTGGCGCCGGCTGATTGGAGACCCTGGCTGAAGTAGGGAACGGCGATTGCAGAATGCAGACAGGTGTTGAGAGAGTGAGGACCAGTGGCGCCAAGCGGCCGCTAGATGGGGGTGTTGGACCGGTTAGCAGGACGTGGCTTGTTTTGCACCCGCTCTCTTTTAACTCCAGAAAGAAGAACACGCATCAACGCATTTGAAGAGGCCAACACAGGTAGTCATTTAGTAAGTTAGGTTCTTTATTGTCCCCAAGGGGATAATTGTTCTCACACAGTCAAGTCAAGTTGGTCTCAGGGCAGTATACATTTGAAGAGACAGAACACAGTGTAGCAACACTGTAGCACACAGATATCAAATAAATTATTTCCCCACATATACAACAGATAAACCCTCTTCCCACAATTCCACAGAACAACAAGTAGACAGAAATAATCATGACATGAACCATATACAGTGATGAAAAATCTACATGTTTTTGTTCACTTTTTTTTTATTGGGCTTTTCTCCGGTTCATTACCCTATATCTGCGGCCAGATGGGAGTAATTTGAAGAATGGGCTAAGGGAATGGTCAGGGACGCTGACTATTGCACGAGCCAGGGGTGCTACAGCGAGCTCATTTGCCTCTGACAGGCTAGGGGTGGGGGGGTGATTATCTTGGATGCTATGTGTGGGGTTTTGAGGAGTCTGTTTTTGCTGGTGACAGTGAGCAGGGTGAAGCAGCAGGGGGAACAGTACACTAGGATGGGTTGGATGATGCTTTTGTAGAGGAGTAAGAGGAGGTGGGGGGCCACAGACAGTGATTTCAGTTTGCGTATGACATAAAGCCGTGGATAGGGTTAATGACATGTTGGTTGGAGTTGAGTTTGTCATCTATGGTGAGCCCTAGGTATTTGAAACTGTTGACTAGTTCAACTGGTTGTCCTCTGATGAATGTGTGATTGAATGTGGGAGGTGTCTTGGCTGTGTGTATGACCTTTTCCTTTGTTTTGTCATTGTTTAACTGGAGATAGTTGTCTGTGCACCTCTGTGAAAACTGTGTGGTTGACTGTTGGTATGCTGTGGTGGAATTGTTGTCACTGAGTAGACCTATTATGGCTGTGTCGTCTGCATCTTTATAGTACGTGGTGATGGGGGCTGGGCTGCTGCAGTCATTTGTGTGGAGGGTACACAGAAATGGACTGAGGACGCAGCCCTGAGGTGCTCCGGTGTTGGTGATGAGGGTTGATGATGTTGCTGTACCTACTTTCACTGCATGCGGTCTGTTGCCGAGGAAATTGTATATCCAGTGAGTGTGGAGTGGAATAATGTCCAGATGTTTGAGCGTCTCGATGACCTGGTGCCGCTGGATTGTGTTGAATGCAGAGGTGGTGTCGACCCACAGGACTGATGCTAAGTGGTTTGGTGTCTGGAGATGGTGGAGGAGGGGGTGGAGGAGGCATGCCACTGCGTCCTCCGTCCCACGTTTCGGCCTGTGTGCAAACTGGTGAGGGTCCAGCTGTGGTCCGACGGTTGACAGGATGAGGTGAAGCATTATCTTCTCCATGCACTTCGTTATGATGGGCGTGAGTGCAACCGGACGGAGGTGGTTGGGCTCTGACTGGCGGGGTTTTGGGGGTATTGGTGCAATGGTTGAGGTCCTCCATAGGTCGGGACCTTTAGCTGTTCTGTATGAATCCAACAAGACGGAGTGGAAGACTGGGCAGAGCTCCGTGGCACAGAGCTTTAGCACCCTTGCCGGGATGCCATTCGGCCCCGGGGCCTTGCCAATTTTGCACCTGGCCAGCTGTGGCTGTACACCCTCCTGAGTGAAGGGTGGGTGCTGGGGTTCTACCAGCGCCTCCACAGGAGGCGGTGTAGTCCTTGGTGTCAAACCGGTTGAAGAACTTGTTTAGGAAGTTAGCAAAGTGCATGAATGCAGTGCAGCCATGTATCGTGTGGGCGGAGCCAGGGGTTAGGGGAGGAGCCAGGGGAGGAGGGGAGAGGACGTCAGGTAGAGGAAACGATACTGAATGTTCAGATCAACCAAAGCACCCGACGTGGAAGCAGTTCTGTCGGTCAGGAGAAAAATAAAACGCAGTTTGAAATACGCTGACGGACTGAAACAACATCAAGGTGAGTAAAGAAGAACAACTTTGAGAGAAGTTAAAAACACTTTTGCCGTTACGGAATTAAAAATATAATAATGGGATTGCTCAATACATAAACCTTGTCGTCTGTGTCTAGGAATGGCCTCTGCTAACACCTCCTGGCCTGAAGAGAACTTTTCATGTTCCATCTGTCTGGATGTGTTCAGCAGCCCAGTTACCACACCTTGTGGACACAACTTCTGCAGAACCTGTATTACTAAGTTCTGGGATGAACAAGTCAAGTACAAATGTCCCGTTTGCAACGAGCTTTTCAACACAAGACCTGATTTACGGGTCAATATCCTCTTTTCAGAGATGGTTGATCGGTTTGGAACGTCCCTACGAGTAAAAGAGCAGCCTTGTGTTGAACCAGCAGAAGTTCCCTGTGACGTCTGTACTGGGACCCAGCTGAAGGCCGTGAAGTCCTGCCTAGTGTGTCTTACCTCTTACTGCCAAACCCACCTGGAGCCACATCAGAGAGTCGCAGGCCTGAAGAAACATCGGCTGGTCGAGCCTATGGACCATCTGGACGACAGGATGTGTAAGGAACACAACCGACTTCTGGAGCTCTTCTGCCAGACTGAACATGTGTGTGTGTGTCTGTTGTGCACAGTGACGGACCACAAGTCCCATCCTGTTATACCTCTAAAGGAGGAATATGAAGTGAAGACGGCCCAGCTGGGGAAGATAGAGGCTGAAGTTAAGCAGTTGATCCAGGAGAGACAAAAGAATATTCAGGAGATTAAAGACACAGTTAAACGCAGCAAAGCAGACGCAGACAAAGAGATAGCTGATGGTGTGCAGGTCCTCACTGCTCTGATGCGCTGCATTGAAAAGTGCCAGGATGATCTCAACCAAATGGTGAAAGAGAAACTGAAATCCACAGAGAAACAAGCTGAAGACCTCATCAAAGGGCTGGAGCAGGAAATAGAAGATCTGACCAATAGAAGCTCAGAGGTGAAGCAGCTCTCACACACTGAAGACCACCTCCACTTCCTCCAGGCCTTCAGATCCCTGAAGGATCCTCCACCCACCAGGGACTGGACCACGGTGGAGGTCCGTCCTCCGTCATATGCAGGGACCTTGAGGAGATCCCTTGATCAGCTGGAGGAGACACTGAACATGGAGATGAAGAAGCCGCGTGATGCTGAACTGAAGAGGGTCCAGCAGTATGAAGTAGATGTGACTCTGGATCCTGATACAGCTTATCTCTGGCTTACCCTGTCTGTGGATGGGAAACGAGTACATTATGGAGGTGTAAAGATTAAGAAGAGACTCCGAGACAACCCTAAGAGATTTACACAATATACATGTGTTCTCACGAGGCAGAGCTTCTCCTCAGGGAGATTTTACTTTGAGGTCCAGGTTAAAGACAAGACTGACTGGTTTGTAGGAGTGGCCAGAGAGTCCAGCGACAGAAAAGGTCTGATACCGTTGATCCCTGAGAACGGTTACTGGACTCTTCACTACTACAAGGATGGGTTGATATTTGTTGATAACCCTTTGGTCTGTGTCCCCCTGAGAGCTGGGCTCCAGAAGGTGGGGGTGTTTGTTGATTATGATGAGGGTCTGGTCTCCTTCTATGATGTGGAAGCCAGGGTTGATCTCTACTCTGCTACTGGCTGCACCTTCAGTGAGCCTCTCTATCCAATCCTCGGTCCAGGTCACCCTTTTTATCAAGGTAACAACCCTGCCCCCCTCATCATTTCACCTGTCAATCAAACAGACTAGGACCTTTGTTTGGTAATAAAATAATCAAGCAACCAAAACAACAAATCTTGTTTCCTGAATTAGAATCTCTATTGTATGAGATCAAAGAGAACTGTATTCATATCTTACTTTTCACTGTCATCTAAGGAGTAATTCATTAAGACATTAACACTTTACTATAAAAAAATAACCCATTATAACCTATAAGGCTAATTTTCAATGTATTTTATCTGATGGTTTTTTTATATTTTTAATTGATGAAAAAAGAAATGTATTAGATAAGGTGAAAACTTGATTTTAATAACATTATCATTAGTTGATTTCACCAAATAGTAATATTCGTTAATTCCTTTAATCATGTTTGACAACACAATACAATGTTTGTTAACTTGAGATTTGAATAAAAATGTACTAAAAGTAGAAAGGGGACATCTTCTGTGGAATAGGTACATTCTCAGTACAATATGTATTCAGTGGAATAGGTACATTGTCAGTACAATATGTATTCAGTGGAATAGGTACATTCTCAGAACAATATGTATTCATTGGAATAGGTACATTATCAGTACAATATGTGTTCAGTGGAGTAGGTACATTCTCAGTATGTACTCAGTGGAATAGGTACATTTTCACATCAAAATGATGTGTGTTCAAAGTGCAACGGTAAGCATATGTTGTTTTGTTTAGTCAAATATTGTTGTGGAGATGTTGGGGGTGCTGGTCGCTTTAAAATGGGTGGTGATCTGTGATCTGTACAGATTCAGCATCAGTTTTGGCAAGTATGAGGTCGTTTTACTCAAGTAGTCACCAAGGTTTGTTATTTGAAGTTCTACAGTCGATTACGAGAATCGTTCAGCAGGGGAGGCAAATACATTTCTATGGGTTCCAGCTCATGTAGGGGTGAAGGGAAACGAGAAAGCCGATAAGATGGGGAAGAAGGCATTGGAGAAGGAAAAAATATAAATGAATATCAGTTTAAGTAAGGCAGAAGTTAAAAGCCTGATATGGGGAAAAGTTAACAAGATGTGGCAAGACGAATGGGACAGTGAGGAGAAAGGGAGATATTTATATAATATTCAAAAAAGTGTTAATGTTCAAATAAGGTATTGTGGTCAGAGGAAGGATGAACACATTTTGATAAGGTTAAGGTTGGGGCGCAGTGCACTAAATAAAACAATGAAATTGATAGGAAAACACCCCACTGGATTATGTGAGGGGTGCCAGGTAGAGGAGACAGTGGAACATGTTTTAATGAACTGTAGTGGTTATGGGATGGAGAGGGAAAGTATGAAAATGGTTTATTGGAACAAGGGGTAACGACAAGCCGGGGCTAGGCAAGCGGTGGTCAGGCAGGCGAGGGTTCAGTAACAGACGGGCAGGCAGGGGCTCGGCGGTAGGCGTGTAGTCAGGCAGGCGAGGATTCGGCAACGGGTAAACAGGGTGACGGACTTAGAACTACAGAAGAGGGAAAAGGGTTACTGGAGGACAGGGAAAACTGACTGGATTTAGTTTAACGCTGGTAGGTCCGATACTGACTGAGGTGTAGTAAACGACGAACTGGCGCGGGCTGAATGGAGATCCCCGGCTGAAGTAGGGATTGGCGAATGTAGATTGCAGACAGGTGTGTTGAGAGTGTGGACCAGTGGCGCCAAGCGGCCACTAGATGGGGGTGTTGGACCGGTTAGCAGGACGTGGCTTGTTTTGCACCTGCTCTCTTTTAACTCCAGAAAGAAGAGAACTCACATAAACGCATTTGAAGAGGCCAACACAGGTAGTCATTTAGTAAGTCAGGCTCTTTATTGTTCTCACACAGTCAAGTCAAGTTGGTTTCAGGGCAGCATACATTTGAAGAGACGGAACACAGTGTAGCAACACTGTAGCACACAGATATCAAATAAATTATTTCCCCACACATACAACAGATAAACCCTCTTCCCACAATTCCACAGAAATAAACATGACATGAACCATATACAGTGATGAAAAATCTACATATTTTGATAGCTGAGGGGACTAAACTTTTTTTTTATTGGGCTTTTCTCCGGTTCATTACCCTATAACTGCGGCCAGATGGGAGCAATTGGAAGAATTGGCTAAGGGAATGGTCAGGGACGCTGACTATTGCACGTGCCAGGGGTGCTACAGCGAGCTCATTTGCCTCTGACGGGCTGGGGGGGGGGAGGGTGATTATCTTGGATGCTATGTGTGGGGTTTTGAGGAGTCTGTTTTTGCTGGTGACAGTGAGCAGGGTGAAGCAGCAGGGGGAACAGTACACTAGGATGGGTTGGATGATGCTTTTGTAGAGGAGTAAGAGGAGGTGGGGGGGCCACAGACAGTGATCTCAGTTTGCGTATGACATAAAGCCGTGGATAGGGTTAATGACATGTTGGTTGGAGTTGAGTTTGTTATCTATGGTGAGCCCTAGGTATTTGAAACTGTTGACTTGTTCAACTGGTTGTCCTCTGATGAATGTGCGATTGAATGTAGGAGGTGTCTTGGCTGTGTGTATGACCATTTCCTTTGTTTTGTCATCGTTTAACTGGAGATAGTTGTCTGTGCACCACGGTGAAAACTGTGTGGTTGACTGTTGGTATGCTGTGGTGGAATTGTTGTCACTGAGTAGACCTATAGGAGGGGGTGGAGGAGGCATGCCACTGCGTCCTCCGTCCCACGTTTCGGCCTGTATGCAAACTGGTGAGGGTCCAGCTGTGGTCCGACGGTTGACAGGATGAGGTGAAGCATTATCTTCTCCATGCACTTCGTTATGATGGGCGTGAGTGTAACCGGACGGAGGTGGTTGGGCTCTGACTGGCGGGGTTTTGGGGGTATTGGTGCAATGGTTGAGGGCTTCCATAGGTCGGGAACTTTAGCTGTTCTGTATGAATCCAACAAGACGGAGTGGAAGACTGGGCAGAGCTCCGTGGCACAGAGCTTTAGCACCCTTGCCGGGATGCCATCCGGCCCTGGGGCCTTGCCAATTTTGCACCTGGCCAGCTGTTGCTGTACATCCTCCTGAGTGAAGGGTGGGTGCTGGGGTTCTACCAGCGCCTTCACAGGAGGAGGTGTAGTCCTGGGTGTCAAACCGGTTGAAAAACCTGTTCAGGGAGTTAGCAAAGTGCATGAACGCAGTGCAGCCATGTGTCGTGTGGGCGGAGCCAGGGGTTAGGGGAGGAGCCAGGGGTTAGGAGAGGAGAGGACGTCAGGTAGAGGAAACGAAACTTAAGGTTCAGATCAACCAAAGCACCCGACGTGGAAGCAGTTCTCTCAGTCAGGAGAAAAATAAAACACATTTTGAAATACGCTGACGGACAGAAACTACATCAAGGTGAGTAAAGAAGCACAACTTTGAGAGACGTTAAAAACACTACTGCAGTTTTGGAATTAAAAATATAATAATAGGATTGCTCAATACATAAACCTTGTCGTCTGTGTCTAGGATGGCCTCTGCTAACACTTCCTGGCCTGAAGAGAACTTTTCATGTTCCATCTGTCTGGATGTGTTCAGCAGCCCAGTTTCCACACCGTGTGGACACAACTTCTGCAGAACCTGTATTACTAAGTTCTGGAATGAACAAGTCAAGTACAAATGTCCTGTTTGCAACGAGCTTTTCAACACAAGACCTGATTTACGGGTCAATATCCTCTTTTCAGAGATGGTTGATCGGTTTGGAACGTCCCTACGAGTAAAAGAGCAGCCTTGTGTTGAACCAGGAGAAGTTCCCTGTGATGTCTGTACTGGGACCCAGCTGAAGGCCGTGAAGTCCTGCCTAGTGTGTCTTACCTCTTACTGCCAAACCCACCTGGAGCCACACCATAGAGTCGCAGGCCTGAAGAAACATCGGCTGGTCGAGCCTATGGACCGTCTGGACGACAGGATGTGTAAGAAACACGACCGACTTCTGGAGCTCTTCTGCGAGACTGAACAGGTGTGTGTGTGTCAGTTCTGCACAGAGACGGACCACAAGTCACATCCTGTTGTACCTCTAAAGGAGGAATATGAAGTGAAGACGGCCCAGCTGGGGAAGATAAAGGCTGAAGTTAAGCAGATGATCCAGGAGAGACAAAAAAATATTCAGGAGATTAAAGACACAGTTAAACGCATCAAAGCAGACGCAGACAGAGAGATAGCTGATGGTGTGCAGGTCCTCACTGCTCTGATGCGCCGCATTGAAAAGTGCCAGGATGATCTCAACCAAATGGTGAAAGAGAAACTGAAATCCACAGTGAAACAAGCTCAAGACCTCATCAAAGGGCTGGAGCAGGAAATAGAAGATCTGACCAATAGAAGCTCAGAGGTGAAGCAGCTCTCACAGACTAAAGACCACCTCCACTTCCTCCAGGCCTTCAGATCCCTGAAGGATCCTCCACCCCCCAGGGACTGGACCACGGTGGAGGTCCGTCCTCCGTCATACGCAGGGACCTTGAGGAGATCCCTGGATCAGCTGGAGGAGACACTGAACATGGAGATGAAGAAGCTGCCTGATGATGCTGAACTGAAGAGGGTCCAGAAGTATGAAGTAGATGTGACTCTGGATCCTGATACAGCTCATCCCAAGCTCATCCTGTCTTGGGATGGGAAACAAGTACATAATGGAGGTGTAGTGAAGAGAATCCCATACAACCCTAAGAGATTTACACAGTGTATATCTGTACTCACGAGGCAGAGCTTCTCCTCAGGGAGATTTTACTTTGAAGTCCAGGTTAAAGACAAGACTGTATGGTGGTTAGGAGTGGTCAGAGAGTCCATCGACAGAAAAGGTGTGACCAGGTGGATCCCTGAGAATGGTTACTGGACTCTTCTCTACAAAAAGGATGAGTTCAAGGATGGGTTGGTGTTTTATGATATACCTTCTGTCGATCTCCCTCTGAGAGCTGAGCTCCAGAAGGTGGGGGTGTTTGTTGATTATGATGAGGGTCTGGTCTCCTTCTATGATGTGGAAGCCAGGGTTCATCTCTACTCTGCTACTGGCTGCACCTTCAGTGAGCCTCTCTATCCATTCCTCGGCCCAGGTTACAGTGATTATGAAGGTAACAACTCTGCCCCCCTGATCATCTCACCTGTCAATCAAACAGACTAGGACCTTTGTTTGGTAATAAAATAATCAAACAACCAAAACAACTAATGTTGTTTCCTGAATTAGAATCTCTACTATGGGAGGTCCTAGAGAACTGTATTCATATCTTACTTTTCACTGTCATCTAAGGAGTAATTCATTAAGCCACTAACAATGTACTATAACAAATATAACCCATTATAACCTATAAGACTACACTATAAAGTTCAATGTCTTTTATCAGAACGTTTTTTTATATTTTGAATTAATGAAAAAATAAATGTATTAGATAAGGTGAAACATTGATTTTGATAACCTTATAAGTTTATTTAACCAAATGGTAATATTCGTTTATTTTTTTAATCATGTTTTCCAACACAATACAATGTTTGTAAACTTTTGAGAATTGAATAAAAATGTACTAAAAGTAGAATGGGGACATCTTCTGTGGAATAGTTTCATTCTCAGTACAATATATATTCAGTGGAATAAGTACATTCTCAGTACAATATGTCTTCAGAGGAATAGGTACATTCTCAGTACAAAATGTATTCAGTAGAATAGATACATTATCAGCACAATATGTGTTCATTGGAATATGTACATTATCAGCACAATATGTATTCAGTGGAGTAGGTACATTCTCAGTATGTATTCAGTGGAATAGGTACATTCTCAGTATGTACTCAGTGGAAGAGGTACATTTTCAGTAGAATGGGTACATCCTTAGTACAATATGTATTCAGTGGAATAGGTACATTCTCAGTACAATATGTATTCAGTGGAATAGGTACAATCTCAGTAAAATGTGTATTCAATAGAATAGTTGCTTTATCATTGGGATAAAAAACTACGTTGCATAAAAACCCTTTTACACATGATGGGATTCAAGGAAAGATTAAAATCCCATAATAACTGCACACGTTTGTAGCTGAGCTTACAACAACCCAACAAGTGCAACACACCGATAAAGCTCACAGTGAGTATACGTAAAGATTCCCCCAATGTGTGTGAGTACCGTGACTTTGTCTTGTCAGCTCCCCTCTCCATCCTCTCCTCTTAGTTTCTCCTCTCTCCTTCCTCTCTCTTCTCTTCCTCCTCTCTCCTATCTCTCCTCTCCTTTAGCTCATCCAGGATTGTGTTTATCATTGTTACGCATCAAAATGATGTGTGTTCAAACTGCAACGGTAAGCATATTTAGATTTGTTTAGTCAAATATTGTTCAGTCCATGTCAGCGTGGGAGTGTGTGTGGAGGACGGCTGGTTGAAGCAGCCTCACCTGCTGAGTCTGATTGGACTCTGGGGCTTGGTGAGGGACACACCTGTTGCTCATTGAGTAATCAGTGCTCACAGGTTAAACCAGCCGTTTAGGGCGTGGTCACACCACAATGAGGTGCTTTCAGTGTCAAAGATTTGGGCACATCGCTAAAATCTGTGAGGAAAAGAGGAGGTGTGCGAAATGCTCAGGGGATCATGAGTATGGGAAGTGTGAGGGGGCAAAGTTAAAGTGTTGTAGTTGTGGGGGTGAACATGTCGTCACTTTGGAGGCTGTGAAATAATGAAAGAGGAAGTTGCAGTTCAGAAGGTTAAAGTGTTGGACAAAGGGACCTATGCAGAAGCAGTGAAGGTGGTGAAACAGAGGCAAGGTGCTAAGAGTCAGGGAATGGTAGCAGCCTGGGGGGCGGAAGGGAAGTGACGAGGGAGTCGGTGGGAGAGAAGCACGATGGAACAAAGTGTGGGGAGATAAGAAGCAGGTGGGGATGTTTGTGGCAGCAGTGATAAACTCCACTAGAGACATATATTTATGGATATGTAGGTATAAGAAGAGACAGGAGTGAAGGTGAAGGGCCTGGTGGAGGGTGTGTAACATTTATTAAGCGAGGTATATCATACAGGGTATTAGAAATAGGAACGGAACAAGAGAGTAGAGTGGTGGAGGTATGGGAGGGGGAGAGGAGTTTGTTGGTGTTAATTACTATAATCCATGTCTAAGGTTAGAGAATGATAAGATGGTTAGGATTAAAGGTATAGAAAGACACAAGATAATATGGTGTGCAGACTTCAATGCTCATAACACAATGTGGGGAGGGAATCACACAGACACGAATGGAAAAGTGATTGAAGAGTTAATGGAGGACAAGAATCTTGTTTGTTTGAATGTTGGGAGGGGAGATGGCGAAGAAGGCATTGGAGAAGGAAAAAGTAGAAATGAATATCAGTTTAAGTAAGGCAGAAGTTAAAAGCCTGATATGGGAAAAAGTTAAAATGTGGCAAGACAAATGGGACAGTGAGGAGAAAGGGAGATATTTATATAATATTCAAAAAAGTGTTAATGTTAAAATAAGGTATAGTGGTCAGAGGTAGGATGAACACATTTTGATAAGGTTAAGGTTGGGGCACAGTGCACTAAATAAAACAATGAATCTGATAGGAAAACACCCCACTGGATTATGTGAGGGGTGCCAGGTAGAGGAGACAGTGCAACATGTTTTAATGAACTGTAGTGGTTATGGGATGGAGAGGGAAAGTATGAAAAATCTATTGAGAGAATTGGGTATGCAGGAGTATACTTTGGAAAATATTTTAAGATTAGTGAAGAGGAATTGTGTAAAAGTATTGTTTGGCTTTTTGAGAGAAACAGGGTTATATGATAGGATATAGAGTAGAAAGAAAGTGTGAATGAGAGTGTTTGGAGACGGGAGGGGGCAATGGAGACGAGGAATAGGAGGAGGACGAGAGGGAGGAGGTGGAGGAGGAGTCGATGGAGACAGGAGGAGGATGACAAGAAGAAGGAGGAGGGTTGAAAGTATTTGGGGAAGCACCAGAAACCCGGGTCGATGAACACCGATGAATCCCAGTTCCAATCGCAAGTCACCACTAAAGCACCACAATGTCTCTTGTTGTTGTTAAGGGGACAGGACGAGAGGACCCAAACGCTTGACAGGGAGGCTGAGACGGGGTGGAAAGGAAATGGGGTTTATTGGAACAAGGGGTAACGACAAGCCGGGGCTAGGCAAGCGGTGGTCAGGCAGGCGAGAGGGTTCAGTAACAGACGGGCAGTCAGGCAGGCAGGGGCTCGGCGGTAGGCGTGTAGACGGTGTAGT
The DNA here is from genome assembly GCF_902167405.1 of Gadus morhua. Taxonomy (NCBI): domain Eukaryota; kingdom Metazoa; phylum Chordata; class Actinopteri; order Gadiformes; family Gadidae; genus Gadus; species Gadus morhua. Next base: position 131,174 of record NC_044068.1, on the reverse strand, counting down.
CAGGCAGGCGAGGATTCGGCAACGGCTAAACAGGGTGACGGACGGAGAACTACAGAAGAGGGAAAAGGGTTACTGGAGGACAGGGAAAACGGACTGGATTTAGTTTAACGCTGGTAGGACCGATACTGACAGTAGGGGATAGTAAAAGAAGAACTGGCGCCGGCTGATTGGAGACCCCGGCTGAAGTAGGGAAAGGCGATTGCAGAATGCAGACAGTGGTGTTGAGAGAGTGAGGACCAGTGGCGCCAAGCGGCCACTAGATGGGGGTGTTGGACCGGTTAGCAGGACGTGGCTTGTTTTGCACCGGCTCTCTTTTAACTCCAGAAAGAAGAGAACACGCATCAACGCATTTGAAGAGGCCAACACAGGTAGTCATTTAGTAAGTTAGGTTCTTTATTGTCCCCAAGGGGATAATTGTTCTCACACAGTCAAGTCAAGTTGGTTGCAGGGCAGCATACATTTGAAGAGACAGAATACAGTGTAGGAACACTGTAGCACACAGATATCAAATAAATTATTTCCCCACATATACAACAGATAAACCCTCTTCCCACAAATTCCACAGAAAAACATGCAGTCAGAAATAAACATGACATGAACCATATTAAGCAATGAAAAATCTACATATTTTTGTTCACTGCCATGATAGCTGAGGGGACTAAACTTTTTTTTTTATTGGGCTTTTCTCCAGTTCATTACCCTATATCTGCGGCCACATGGGAGTCATTTGAAGAATTGGCCAAGGGAATGGTCAGGGACGCTGACTATTGCACGTGCCAGGGGTGCTACAGCGAGCTCATTTGCCTCTGACAGGCTGGGGGGGAGGGTGGTTATCTTGGATGCTATGTGTGGGGTTTTGAGGAGTCTGTTTTTGCTGGTGACAGTGAGCAGGGTGAAGCAGCAGGGGGAACAGTACACTAGGATGGGTTGGATGATGCTTTTGTAGAGGAGTAAGAGGAGGTGGGGGGGCCACAGACAGTGATCTCAGTTTGCGTATGACATTAAGCCGTGGATAGGGTTAATGACATGTTGGTTGGAGTTGAGTTTGTTATCTATGGTGAGCCCTAGGTATTTGAAACTGTTGACTAGTTCAACTGGTTGTCCTCTGATGAATGTGCGATAGAATGTAGGAGGTGTCTTGGCTGTGTGTATGACCTTTTCCTTTGTTTTGTCATCGTTTAACTGGAGATAGTTGTCCGTGCACCACTGTGAAAACTGTGTGGTTGACTGTTGGTATTCTGTGGTGGAATTGTTGTCACTGAGTAGACCTATCATGGCCGTGTCGTCTGCATCTTTATAGTACGTGGTGATGGGGGCTGGGCTGCTGCAGTCATTTGTGTAGAGGGTACACAGAAATGGACTGAGGACGCAGCCCTGAGGTGCTCCGGTGTTGGTGATGAGGGTTGATGATGTTGCTGTACCTACTTTCAATGCATGCGGTCTGTTGCTGAGGAAATTGTATATCCAGTGAAGGTGGAGTGGAATAATGTCCAGATGTTTGAGCGTCTCGATGACCTGGTGCCGCTGGATTGTGTTGAATGCAGAGGTGGTGTCGACCCACAGGACTGATGCTAAGTGGTTTGGTGTCTGGAGATGGTGGAGGAGGGAGTGGAGGAGGCATGCCACTGCGTCCTCCGTCCCACGTTTCGGCCTGTATGCAAACTGGTGAGGGTCCAGCTGTGGTCCGACGGTTGACAGGATGAGGTGAAGCATTATCTTCTCCATGCACTTCGTTATGATGGGCGTGAGTGCAACCGGACAGAAGTGGTTGGGCTCTGACTGGCGGGGTTTTGGGGGTATTGGTGCAACGGTTGAGGTCTTCCGTAGGTCGGGAACTTTAGCTGTTCTGTGTGAATCCAACAAGACGGAGTGGAAGACTGGGCGGAGCTCCGTGGCACAGAGCTTTAGCACCCTTGCCGGGATGCCATCCGGCCCTGGGGCCTTGCCAATTTTGCACCTGGCCAGCTGTGGCTGTACATCCTCCTGAGTGAAGGGTGGGTGCTGGGGTTCTACCAGCGCCTTCACAGGAGGCGGTGTAGTCCTGGGTGTCAAACCGGTTGAAGAACCTGCTCAGGGAGTTAGCAAAGTGCATGAATGCAGTGCAGCCATGTGTCGTGTGGGCGGAGCCAGGGGTTAGGGGAGGAGCCAGGGGTTAGGAGAGGAGGGGAGAGGACGTCAGGTAGAGGAAACAAAACTTAAGGTTCAGATCAACCAAAGCACCCGACGTGGAAGCAGTTCTCTCGGTCAGGAGAAAAATAAAACGCATTTAGAAATACGCTGACGGACAGAAACTACATCAAGGTGAGTAAAGAAGCACAACTTTGAGAGAAGTTAAAAACACTTTTGCCGTTAATAAAGGTATTGCTCAATACATAAACTTGTCGTCTGTGTCTAGGAATGGCCTCTGCTAACACTTCCTGGTCTGAAGAGAACTTTTCATGTTCCATCTGTCTGGATGTGTTCAGCAGCCCAGTTTCCACACCATGTGGACACAACTTCTGCAGAACCTGTATTACTAAGTTCTGGGATGAACAAGTCAAGTACAAATGTCCCGTTTGCAACGAGCTTTTCAACACAAGACCTGATTTACGGGTCAATATCCTCTTTTCAGAGATGGTTGATCGGTTTGGAACGTCCCTACGAGTAAAAGAGCAGCCTTGCGTTGAACCAGGAGAAGTTCCCTGTGACGTCTGTACTGGGACCCAGCTGAAGGCCGTGAAGTCCTGCCTAGTGTGTCTTACCTCTTACTGCCAAACCCACCTGGAGCCACACCATAGAGTCGCAGGTCTGAAGAAACATCGGCTGGTCGAGCCTATGGACCGTCTGGAAGACAGGATGTGTAAGAAACACGACCGACTTCTGGAGCTCTTCTGCAAGACTGAACAGGTGTGTGTGTGTCAGTTCTGCACAGAGACGGACCACAAGTCCCATCCTGTTATACCTCTAAAGGAGGAATATGAAGTGAAGACGGCCCAGCTGGGGATGATAGAGGCTGAGGTTAAGCATTTGATCCAGGAGAGACAAAAAAATATTCAGGAGATTAAAGACACAGTTAAATGCAGCAAAGCAGACGCAGACAGAGAGATAGCTGATGGTGTGCAGGTCCTCACTGCTCTAATGCGCTGCATTGAAAAGTGGCAGGATGATCTCAACCAAATGGTTAAAGAGAAACTGAAATCCACAGAGAAACAAGCTGAAGACCTCATCAAAGGGCTGGAGCAGGAAATAGAAGATCTGACCAATAGAAGCTCAGAGGTGAAGCAGATCTCGCACACTAAAGACCACCTCCACTTCCTCCAGGCCTTCAGATCCCTGAAGGATCCTCCACCCACCAGGGACTGGACCACGGTGGAGGTCCGTCCTCCGTCATACGTAGGGACCTTGAGGAGATCCCTGGATCAGCTGGAGGAGACACTGAACATGGAGATGAAGAAGCAGCGTGATGATGCTGAACTGAAGAGGGTCCAGCAGTATGAAGTAGATGTGACTCTGGATCCTGATACAGCTCATCCCAGGCTCATCCTGTCTGAGGATGGGAAACAAGTACATGATGGAGGTGTGAGGAAGAGACTCCCAGACAACCCTAAGAGATTTACACAGTATATATTTGTTCTCACGAGGCAGAGCTTCTCCTCAGGGAGATTTTACTTTGAGGTCCAGGTTAAAGACAAGACTGACTGGTGGTTAGGAGTGGCCAGAGAGTCTATCGACAGAACAGGTGGGACAGAGTGGACCCCTGAGACGGGTTACTGGACTCTTCTCTACACCAAGGATGGGTTGGTATTTAGAGATGACCCTCCTGTCCGTCTCCCTCTGAGAGCTGAGCTCCGGAAGGTGGGGGTGTTTGTTGATTATGATGAGGGTCTGGTCTCCTTCTATGATGTGGAAGCCAGGGTTCATCTCTGCTCTGCTACTGGCTGCACCTTCAGTGAGCCTCTCTATCCTGTCCTCTATCCAGGATTACATTATGGAGGTAACAACTCTGCCCCCCTCATCATCTCACCTGTCAATCAAACAGACTAGGACCTTTGTTTAGTGATAAAATAATCAAACGACCAAAACAACTAATGTTGTTTGCTGAAAGAATCTCTACTATGTGAGGTCTGAGAGAACTGTATTCATATCTTACTTGTCATTTAACAAGGAATAATTCATTAAGCCACGAACACTGTGCTATATAACCCATTATAACCTATAAGACTACACTATAATGTTCAATGTCTTTTATCTGAATGTTTTTTTTATACTTTTAATTAATGAAAAAATTGTAATTCGATAATGCGAAATTTTGATAACATCATTAGTTGTTTGAACCAAATAGTAATATTCGCTCATTATTTTTGAATCATGTTTGACAACACAATACAATGTTTGTAAACCTTTGAGATTTGAATAAAAATGTACTAAAAGTAGAATGAGGACATCTTCTGAAGAATCGTTACATTCTCAGTACAATATATATTCAGTAGAATAGGTACATTCTCAGTACAATATGTTTTCAGTGGAATAGGTACATTCTCAGTACAATATATATTCAGTGGAATAGGTACATTCTCAGTACAATATGTATTCAGTAGAATAGATACATTCTCGGTACAATATGTGTTCATTGGAATATGTACATTATCAGTACAATATGTATTCAGTGGAGTAGGTACATTCTCAGTACGTATTCAGTGGAATAGGTACAAACTCAGTATGATATATATTCAGTGGAATAGGTATATTCTCAGTATGTACTCAGTGGAATAGGTACATTCTCAGTATGTACTCAGTGGAATAGATACATTCTCAGAGGAATAGGTACAATCTCAGTAAAATGTGTATTCAATAGAATAGGTGCTTTATCATTGGGATAAAACAAAAACAACTACGTTGCATAAAAAACCCTTTTACACATGATGGGATTCAAGGAAAGATTAAAATTTCATAATAACTGCACCCGTGTGTAGCTGATGAGCCAGTAAATTACTTTTAATGTCCACCTTACATAACCCAACAAGTGCAACACACCGATACAAAGCTCACAGTGACTATACGTAAAGATTCCCCCAATGTGTGACCGAGGACTTGTGGCTCAGGTCCCCGGCGGGACCTGATGGTGATGCGGGGTCTCCTCAAGCCCAGCGTGGGGATGACGATGGTGGTGGAGTAGAAGTCCTCGGCCCGTCTCTTCCTCCTCCTCCTCCTCCTCCTCCTCCTCATAGCGCGCCACGGAGTCCGTCTGCATCTCTGTCTCAGGCCTTCAGTCTGTGATGTGCTGGGCTTTCATCTCCTCACATCCCATAATAATAAGCAGGGGGAGGGAGTCTGATGTCCTGGTGGTCAGGTGATTGACAGCTGACTGATGAGTGACGCGACACCTGATCAATCATTAGCGGGAAGAAAGAAACTGAATCCGGGGTTTAAACCTCGTCAACTGTTAGAATATTACTTTGGACGAGACAATTAGTTATTCATTAACCCCTTCTTCTTCTTTCATGTGATTGTGCGCGTGCACATCGGGGAGAGTTCCTACAGCAGCGTAGCGCCAATAATCAGCTTTTTGCTCTGTCTGTGTTTGTTGAAAATTGTATCGGGGTTTGATAGAATTTATTCGGGGAAGCCCCGGAAACCTGGGTCACTTAACTCCAGATAGAAGAGAAAGAAGAGAACACACATCAACGCATTTGAAGAGGCCAACGCAGCGCATGAATGCATTGCATGGGGCCGGAGCCAGGGGTTAGGGGAGGACCCAGGGGTTAGGGGAGCAGCCAGGGGTTAGGGGAGGAGGGGAGTGGACGTCATGTTGACGAAACGAAACTGAAGGTTCAGATCAACCGAAGCAACCGACCTGGAAGAAAAACAAAACGCATTTTGAAACACGCTGACGGACAGAAACAGCATCAAGGTTAGTAAAGAATAACAAACTTTGAGGGAAGTTAAAACCTCTCTTCCCGTAATGGATTGACAAGAATAATGGGATTGCTCAATACATAAACCTTGTTTTCCGTTTCTAGGAATGGCCTCTGCTGACACCTCCTGGCCTGAAGAGAACTTTTCATGTTCCATCTGTCTGGATGTGTTCAGCAGCCCAGTTTCCACACCATGTGGACACAACTTCTGCAGAGCCTGTATTACTAAGTTCTGGGATGGACAAGTCAAGTACAAGTGTCCTGTTTGCAACAAGCTTTTCAAGACAAGACCTGATTTACGGGTCAATATTCTCTTTTCAGAGATGGTTGATCGGTTTGGAACGTCCCTACAAGTAAAAGAGCAGCCTTGTGTTGAACCAGGAGAAGTTCCCTGTGATGTCTGTACTGGGACCCAGCTGAAGGCCGTGAAGTCCTGCCTAATGTGTCTTACCTCTTACTGCCAAACCCACCTGGAGCCACACCATAGTGTGTAAGAAACACGACCGACTTCTGGAGCTCTTCTGCAAGACTTAACAGGTGTGTGTGTGTCTGTTGTGCACAGTGACGGACCACAAGTCCCATCCTGTTATACCTCTGAAGGAGGAATATGAAGTGAAGACGGCCCAGCTGGGGAAGATAGAGGCTGAAGTTAAGCAGTTGATCCAGGAGAGACAAAAAAATATTCAGGAGATTAAAGACACAGTTAAACGCAGCAAAGCAGCTGCAGACAAAGAGATAGCCGATGGTGTGCAGGTCCTCACTGCTCTGATGCGCCGCATTGAAAAGTGCCAGGATGATCTCAACCAAATGGTTAAAGAGAAACTGAAATCCACAGAGAAACAAGCTGAAGACCTCATCAAAGAGCTGGAGCAGGAAATAGAAGATCTGACCAATAGAAGCTCAGAGGTGAAGCAGCTCTCACACACTAAAGACCACCTCCACTTCCTCCAGACCTTCAGATCCCTGAAGGATCCTCCACCCACCAGGGACTGGACCACGGTGGAGGTCCGTCCTCCGTCATACGTAGGGACCTTGAGGAGATGCCTGGATCAGCTGGAGGAGACACTGAACATGGAGATGGAGAAGCTGAGTGATGCTGAACTGAAGAGGGTCCAGCAGTATGAAGTAGATGTGACTCTGGATCCTGATACAGCTCATCCAACGCTCATCCTGTCTGAGGATGGGAAACAAGTACATGATGGAGGTGTGAGGAAGAGACTCCCAGACAACCCTAAGAGATTTACACAAAATCTCATGTGTTCTCACGAGGCAGAGCTTCTCCTCAGGGAGATTTTACTTTGAGGTCCAGGTTAAAGAAAAGACTGTATGGTGGTTAGGAGTGGTCCGAGAGTCCATAGACAGAAAAGGTCTGACAGCTTTGACCCCTGAGACGGGTCACTGGATTCTTCTCTACTACCAGGATGTGTTGGTATTTAAAGATAAACCTGATGTCCGTCTCCCTCTGAGAGCTGAGATCCAGAAGGTGGGGGTGTTTGTTGATTATGATGAGGGTGTGGTCTCCTTCTATGATGTGGAAGCCAGGGTTCATCTCTACTCTGCTACTGGCTGCATCTTCAGTGAGCCTCTCTATCCACTCCTCTGCCCGGGATTTCATAAAGGAAGTCCCCGTGTTTATGAAGGTAACAACTCTGCCCCCTGATCATCTCACCTGTCAATCAAACAGACTAGCACCTTTGTTTGGTGATAAAATAATCAAACGACCAAAACAACTAATGTTGTTTCCTGAATGAGAATCTCTGCCATGGGAGATCTGAGAGAACTGTATTAATATCTTACTTTCCACTTTCATTTAACAAGGAGTAATTCATCAAGCCACAAACACTGTGTACTATAAAAAGAATATAACCCATTATAACCTAACATTAAGACTACACTATAATGTTCAATGTCTTTTATCTGAATGTTTTTTACATTTTTAATTAATGAAAAAAGAAAAGTATTAGATAAGGTGAAACATTGATTTTGATAATATTATCATTAGTTGATTTCACCAAATAGTAATATTCGTTTATTTTTTTAATCATGTTTGACAACACAATACAATGTTTGTACACTTTTGAGATTTGAATTAAAATGTACTAAAAGTAGAATGGGGACATCTTCTGTGGAATAGTTACATTCTCAGTACAATATGTGTTCAGTGGAATAGGTACATTCTCAGTATAATATGTATTCAGTGGAATAGGTACATTCTTAGTATAATATGTATTCAGTAGAATAGATACATTATCAGAACAATATGTATTCATTGGAATAGGTACATTATCAGTAAAATATGTATTCAGTGGAATAGGTGCTTTCTCAGTACAATATATATTCAGTGGAATAGGTACATTCTCAGTACAATATGTATTCAGTAGAAAAGGTACATTCTCAGTATGTATTCATTGGAATAGGTACATTATCAGTACAATATGTATTCATTGGAATAGGTACATTCTCAGTACAATATATATTCAGCGGAATAGGTACATTATCAGTACAAAATGTATTCAGTAGAATAGATACATTATCAGAACAATATGTATTCAGTGGAGTAGGTACATTCTCAGTATATGCTCAGTGGAATAGGTACATTCTCAGTATGTACTCAGTGGAATGGTTACATTTTCAGTAGAATGGGTGCTTCCTTAGTACAATATGTATTCAGTGGAATAGGTACATTCTCAGAGGATTAGGTACAATCTCAGTAAAATGTGTATTCAATAGAATAGGTACTTTATCATTGGGATAAAACAAAAACAACTACGTTGCATAAAAACCCTTTTACACATGATGGGATTCAAGGAAAGATTAAAATCCCGTAATAACTGCACACGTTTGTAGCTGATGAGCCAGTAAATGACTTTTAATGTCCACCTTACAACAAGCCAACAAGTGTAACACACCGATACAAAGCTCACAGTGAGTATACGTAAAGATTCCCCCAATGTGTGTGAGCACCGTGACTTTGTCTTGTCAGCTCTCCTCTCCATCCTCTCCTCTTAGTTTCTCCTCTCTCCTTCCTCTCTCTACTCTTCCTCCTCTCTCCTATCTCTCCTCTCCTTTCTAGCTCATCCAGGATTGTGTTCATCATTGTTACGCATCACAATGATGTGTGTTCAAACTGCAACGGTAAGCATGTTTAGATTTGTTATGTCAAATATTGTTCAGCACATGTCAGCGTGGGAGTGTGTGTGGAGGACGGCTGGTTGAAGCAGCCTCACCTGCTGAGTCTGATTGGACTCTGGGGCTTGGTGAGGGACACACCTGTTGCTCATTGAGTAATCAGTGCTCACAGGTTAAACCAGCCGTTTAGGGCGTGGTCACACCACAATGAGGTGCTTTCAGTGTCAAAGATTTGGGCACATCGCTAAAATCTGTAAGGAAAAGAGGAGGTGTGTGAATTGCTCAGGGGATCATGAGTATGGGAAGTGTGAGGGGGCCAAGTTAAAATGTTGTAGTTGTGGGGGTGAACATGTCGTCACTTTTGGAGGCTGTGAAATAATGAACGGGGAAGTTGCAGTTCAGAAGGTGAAAGTGTTGGACAAAGGGACCTATGCAGGAGCAGTGAAGGTGGTAAAACAGAGGCACGGTGCTAAGAGTCAGGGAATGGTAGCAGCCTGGGGGGCGGAAGGGAAGTGACGAGGGAGTCAGTGGGAGAGCAGCACGATGGAACAAAGTGTGGGGAGATGAGAAGCAGGTGGGGATGTTTGTGGCAGCAGTGATAAACTCCACTAGAGACTCCACATCAAAGACAACGAGCATACAGACGATAGCTAAGGCAGCCAAGGGTTATTTGGGGATGGAAGGGTTAAAATGGGAGGCTTTGGTAGCCGAGATAAATACACAGAGTAGTCAGGAGCCGGTGAGAAGACATCATAACCATGGTGAGAACCCTACAGTGGAATGCTAGGAGCTGGGTGGCAAATGGCTGGGAGGTTAAATATTTTTTAAGAGAAATGAAAGGAAAACCACAAGTAATTCAATAAGCATTCAAGAAACGTTTTTGAAACCAGTGTTAGATTTTGTTATTTATGGATATGTAGGTATAAGAAGAGACAGGTGTGAAGGTGAAGGGGCTGGTGGAGGATGTGTAACATTTATTAAGCGAGGTATATCATACAGGGTATTTGAAATTGGAACGGAACAAGAGTGTAGAGTGGTGGAGGTATGGGAGGGGGAGAGGAGTTTGTTGTTGTTAATTACTATAATCCATGTAAAAGGTTAGAGTGGAAATTGCTATAAGTGAAAGATACAATTTCGCACGTTGAGCACACAATGGTGTGACTCGTTTATTTAGTCAAAGAGAAAAGCCGGAAATCAAAACGTGCTGCAGGTAAACAAATCCCGAATGGGCTCTGACGTCATGAGACGTCGTAATCCTTAAAGGGACAGCGATCCCTGAGCCACCAAAACAGTAAATGACAACACAATTGAAATAACAACACATAACAAAATACTGTAGGTGAATTATGTTACACTCACTGCAAGAAAATGATAAGCTAGTAAGGATTAAAGGTATAGAAAGACACAAGATAATATGGTTCGAGACTTCAATGCTCATAACACAATGTGGGGAGGGAATCACACAGACACGAATGGAAAAGTGATTGAAGAGTTAATGGAGGACAGGAATCTTGTTTGTTTGAATGATGGGAGGGGGACAAGGAAGGGTATAAGAACAAGTAATGAGTCAGTGTTGGATCTGACGTTGGTGTCAGTAAGTTTGGTAGTAAAAATAGAAGGGATAGGAAGTTAGTTCCTTGGTGGACAGAGGAGTGTTCCAAGGCATTTAAAGCCCGAAACAAAGCATTTAAGAAAGTTAAAAGAGAGCATAATACACAAAGTGTGGTGGAGTATCAGAGGGCACAGGCACTGGTAAAGAGAAGAGAACACAGAGGGTAAGCTGGAGACCGTTTAGTGGTAAGATAGGAAGAACTACACCGGTAGAAGTGTGGGGAATGATAAGGAAGATGGGAGGAGATAGAAGAGAGTGGGAGTACCCAGTGATTACATTAGAGGAGCAAACTGCAATACGTGATAAAGATAAGGCTGATTTGATGGCCAAATCTTTTGCTAAGGTGCATAGTGTTGATCATTTGACAGTGGAAGGGAGAAGGAGAAGAGAAGTTACTTTGAGTAATTATCCTGATGTGCTAGTTAGGAGAATAGATACTAGGGAGAAAATAGAAGATGGAGTTACAATGGCAGAGCTTGTGAGAGCAATTAAAAAAGCTAAGCCCTCAGCTCCAGGGGGAGATCAGGTGAGCTATGTAATGTTCAAACATCTAGGAGAAAGAGGAGTGGTAAAACTGTTAGAACTAGTATGGGTGGAGGGAAAGTTACCAAGTGTATGGAAGGAAGCGGTGGTGATTCAAATTAGGAAACCAGGGAAAGATCCAGGTAAACCTTCTAGTTATAGGCCAATAGCGTTAACGTCTAATGTATGTAAAATAATGGAGAGATTGGTGACAGAAAGGTTAACGTATGAGCTTGAGAAGAAAGGGTTGTTGACAAGTTGTCAGTGGTTTCAGAAAAGGGAGATATACAATGGATGCAGTGGTAAGGCTGGAAGATGAGACACGGAAAGCACAGGCAAACAAAGATTCAGTGGTGGTAGTGTTTTTTGATATCGAAAAAGCATATGACATGATGTGGAGGGAAGGTTTGTGAATTAAGTTGTATAAGATGGGAGAAGGTGGAAGGGTTTTAACTGGATAAAGAATTTTTTGTTTGACAGGAAAATACAAGTCCGGATTGGGTCTGAAATGTCAAATAAGTATATGGTGGGGAATGGCTCTCCCCAAGGAAGTGTAATTAGTCCTTTATTGTTTATAATCATGATAAATGATGTTTTTTTCAAAGGTACCAGAGGATATAGGAAGTTCACTGTTTGCAGACGATGGGCTTTGTGGAAAAGGGGAGGAAATGTGATGCATATTATTAGTAAAGTCCAGTCTGCAGTTGATGGGGTGACAGAGTGGGGATTTGACTGGGGGTGCAGATTTTCAGTAGAGAAAACTCAAACTGTATTTTTTACCAGGAAAAGAATTGAGGATGGGATGAAATTGAGGATGTATGGGAAAGAGTTGGATCATTTAAATATTTGGGAGTTATTTTTGATTCTAGGGTAACATGGGCAGACTATATTAGGAAGATAGAGGATGAATGCAAAAAGGTAATGTGATGAGATGTTTGACTGGTAGGGATTGGGGAGCGAGCTGTTCAGCTTTAAAGACCATATATGTAGCTATGATTAGATCTGTGTTTGATGATGGGTGTGTAGTGTTTGGGTCAGCCACAGTGTCTCTCTTGAGGAAGCTGGATGTGATTCAGGCCAAGGCATTAAGGGTATGCAGTGGGGCTTTAAACCATCACCAGTGGACGTGATTCAGGCCAAGGCATTAAGGGTATGCAGTGGGGCTTTCAAACCATCACCAGTGCCTGCTCTGCAGGTAGACATGGGGGACGTGATCCAGGCCAAGGCATTATGCAGTGGGGCTTTAAACCATCACCAGTGCCTGCTCTGCAGGTAGACATGGGGGAAATGCCACTGGAGTTGAGAAGGAAACAACTGATGGGGAACTATTGGGCAAATCTGCGAGGGCACAGTGAGTCTCACCCCACAAAAGGAGTGTTGAAAGAGTGCTGGGTTTATGGGAAGTGTGAGAGGAATCCTTTTGGTCGGGTGGGGAATGATATGGCGAAAGAGTTTGGTGTGGGTGAATTGAAGCTCAGTCCAGCAGTGGTATATCCAATAATGCCGCCATGGAGGATGGTGTGGCCAGAGGTGGACTGGTTTGGGTTGGATATAAAGAAGAGAGAGAGAGAGAACAGATAGACCTGGCTAGTGTTCTTAATATTCATCTTCTTATAGAGTACAATGAGTGTGTTCATGTTTTTACAGATGGTGCCAAACAACCTGAAACAGGAGAGACAGGGTTTGGAGTAGCTGTTCCATCAGAAAGAATAGAGGTTAATAGAAGAACATCGGATAATTTAAGCCTTTATACAGTGGAGATGTTGGGGGTGCTGGTCGCTTTAAAATGGGTGGAATCAAGTACAGAGGAAGAAATTGTGATCTGTACAGATTCAGCATCAGTTTTGGCAAGTATGAGGTCGTTTTACTCAAGTAGTCGCCAAGGTTTGTTATATGAAGTTCTACAGTCAATTACGAGAATCGTTCAGCAGGGGAGGCAAATACATTTTTTATGGGTTCCAGCTCATGTACGGGTGAAGGGAAATGAGAAAGCCGATAAGATGGTGAAGAAGGCATTGGAGAAGGAAAAAGTAGAAATGAATATCAGTTTAAGTAAGGCAGAAGTTGGTATGGGAAAAAGTTAACAAAATGTGGCAAGACAAATGGGACAGTGAGGAGAAAGGGAGATATTTATATAATATTCAAAAAAGTGTTAATGTTAAAATAAGGTATAGTGGTCAGAGGAAGGATGAACACATTTTGATAAGGTTAAGGTTGGGGCACAGTGCACTAAATAAAACAATGAAATTGATAGGAAAACACCCCACTGGATTATGTGAGGGGTGCCAGGTAGAGGAGACAGTGCAACATGTTTTAATGAACTGTAGTGGTTATGGGATGGAGAGGGAAAGTATGAAAAATCAACTGAGAGAATTGGGTATGCAGGAGTATACTTTGGAAAATATTTTAAGATTAATGAAGAGGAATTGTATAAAAGTATTGTTTGGCTTTTTGAGAGAAACAGGGTTATATGATAGGATATAGAGTAGAAAGAAGGTGTGAATGAGTGTTTGGATATTTTTGTTTTGATTCATTAACTGGATCAGAAGAGGGCGGTAATGCACCAAGTGGTGGATACTGTTGTAGCATTAATAATAACAACTTATCTAATTCACTTCAACTAGCTATAAGCAAAGAGGAATCGGGGAGTCCAGGTCAAGTATAGATGGAGAGTTTATTGCCACCTGCAAACGAGAGACTACAAAGCCGAATGGTATCCTCAAATACACACTACTGATTGAATCCCGGACAGCTCCTTATATCCCCAATTCTTACACAATACAAAGTTGGACTTTCATCAAATATAGAATTTCCCATCAGGGTCATACTGTGTGGATGTCAGCATATTCTCATGTCTTCTGGATCCCAATGTGACCTTAGAACATATATTATCCTCATACAAACAGAGATGATGCACACGTGTGAATGTAAGCATTGTCTTCAGAGAATACATCAGATGGGAATAGACTGGACCCACTCACTGGTGTCACATGGCACATCAGGTGGGAATGGACTGGACCTACTCACTGGTACCACATGGCACATAACATCTAGGCTAAAGGTGATCAGCTCTTTTCCACTATTAAAGTATCTATATGATATGTAGGCCTAATAATAATCATAGTTTAACATAGAATGTAAGGTTAATTTCTACCACAATACCAACCGCCGTAAAACCCCAAGAAGAAGAAGAACAACAACACACATCAACGCATTTGAAGAGGCCAACTCAGGTAGTCATTTAGTAGGACCGGTTCTTTATTGTCCCCAAGGGGATAATTGTTCTCACACAGTCAAGTCAAGTTGGTTTCAGGGCAGCATACATTTGAAGTGACAGAACATAGTGTAGCAACACTGTAGCACACAGATATCAAATAAATTATTTCCCCACATATACAACAGATAAACCCTCTTCCCACAAATTCCACAGAAAAACATGTAGACAGAAATAAACATGACATGAACCATATTCAGTGACGAAAAATCGACATATTTTTGTTCACTTCTATGATAGCTGAGGGGACTAAAACATTTTTTTTGGGGGGGCTTTTCGCCGGTTCATTACCCTATATCTGCGGCCAGAGACGCTGACTATTACACGAGCCAGGGGTGCTACAGCGAGCTCATTTGCCTCTGACAGGCTGGGGGGGGGAGGGTGATTATCTTGGATGCTATGTGTGGGGTTTTGAGGAGTCTGTTTTTGCTGGTGACAGTGAGCAGGGTGAAGCAGCAGGGGGAACAGTACACTAGGATGGGTTGGATGATGCTTTTGTAGAGGAGTAAGAGGAGGTGGGGGGGCCACAGACAGTGATCTAAGTTTGCGTATGACATAAAGCCGTGGATAGGGTTAATGACATGTTGGTTGGAGTTGAGTTTGTTATCGATGGTGAGCCCTAGGTATTTGAAACTGTTGACTAGTTCAACTGGTTGTCCTCTGATGAATGTGCGATTGAATGTAGGAGGTGCCTTGGCTGTGTGTATGACCTTTTCCTTTGTTTTGTCATCGTTTAACTGGAGATAGTTGTCTGTGCACCACTGTGAAAACTGTGTGGTTGACTGTTGGTATTCTCTGGTGGAATTGTTGTCACGGAGTAGACCTACTATGGCCGTGTCGTCTGCATATTTATAGTCTGTGGTGATGGGGGATGGGCTGCTGCAGTCATTTGTGTGGAGGGTACACAGAAATGGACTGAGGACACAGCCCTGAGGTGCTCCGGTGTTGGTGATGAGGGTTGATGATGTTGCTGTACCTACTTTCACTGCATGTGGTCTGTTGCCGAGGAAATTGTATATCCAGTGAAGGTGGAGTGGAATAATGTCCAGATGTTTGAGCGTCTCGATGACCTGGTGCCGCTGGATTGTGTTGAATGCAGAGGTGGTGTCGACGCACAGGACTGATGCTAAGTTGTTTGGTGTCTGGAGATGGTGGAGGAGGGGGTGGAGGAGGCATGCCACTGCGTCCTCCTTCCCACGTTTCGGCCTGTATGCAAACTGGTGAGGGTCCAGCTGTGGTCCGACGGTTGACAGGATGAGGTGAGGCATTATCTTCTCCATGCACTTCGTTATGATGGGCGTGAGTGCAACTGGACGGAAGTGGTTGGGCTCTGACTGGCGGGGTTTTGGGGGTATTGGTGCAATGGTTGAGGTCTTCCATAGGTCGGGAACTTTAGCTGTTCTGTATGAATCCCAGAAGACGGAGTGGAAGACTGGGCAGAGCTCCATGGCACAGAGCTTTAGCACCCTTACCGGGATGCCATCCGGCCCTGGTGCCTTGCCAATTTTGCACCTGGCCAGCTGTGGCTGTACATCCTCCTGAGTGAAGGGTGGGTGCTGGGGTTCTACCAGCGCCTTCACAGGAGGCGGTGTAGTCCTGGGTGTCAAACCGGTTGAAGAACCTGTTCAGGGAGTTAGCAAAGTGCATGCATGCAGTGCAGCCATGTGTCGTGTGGGCGGAGCCAGGGGTTAGGGGAGGAGCCAGTGGTTAGGAGAGGAGGGGAGAGGACTTCAGGTAGAGGAAACGATACTGAATGTTCAGATCAACCAAAGCACCCGACGTGAAAGCAGTTCTCTCGGTCAGGAGAAAAATAAAACGCCTTTTGAAATACGCTGACGGACAGAAACAACATCAAGGTGAGTAAAGAAGCACAACTTTGAGAGAAGTTAAAAACACTACTGCTGTTATGGAATTAAAAATATAATAATGGGATTGCTCAATACATAAACCTTGTCATCTGTTTCTAGGAATGGCCTCTGCTAACACTTCCTGGTCTGAAGAGAACTTTTCATGTTCCATCTGTCTGGATGTGTTCAGCAGCCCAGTTTCCACACCATGTGGACACAACTTCTGCAGAACCTGTATTACTAAGTTCTGGGATGGACAAGTCGAGTACAAATGTCCCTTTTGCAACGAGCTTTTCAACACAAGACCTGATTTACGGGTCAATATCCTCTTTTCAGAGATGGTTGATCGGTTAGGAACGTCTGTACGAGTAAAAGAGCAGCCTTGTGTTGAACCAGCAGAAGTTCCCTGTGACGTCTGTACTGGGACCCAGCTGAAGGCTGTGAAGTCCTGCCTAGTGTGTCTTACCTCTTACTGCCAAACCCACCTGGAGCCACATCATAGAGTCGCAGGCCTGAAGAAACATCGGCTGGTCGAGCCTATGGACCGTCTGGACGACAGGATGTGTAAGAAACACGACCGACTTCTGGAGCTCTTCTGCAAGACTGAACAGGTGTGTGTGTGTCAGTTCTGCACAGAGACGGACCACAAGTCACATCCTGTTATACCTCTAAAGGAGGAATATGAAGTGAAGACGGCTCAGCTGGGGAAGCTGGAGGCTGAAGTTAAGCAGTGGATCCAGGAGAGACAAAAGAATATTCAGGAGATTAAAGACACAGTTAAACGCAGCAAAGCAGACGCAGAAAGAGAGATAGCTGATGGTGTGCAGGTCTTCACTACTCTGATGCGCCGCATTGAAAAGTGCCATGATGATCTCTACCAAATGGTTAAGGAGAAACTGAAATCCACAGTGAAACAAGCTGAATACCTCATCAAAGAGCTGGAGCAGGAAATAGAAGATCTGACCAATAGATGCTCAGAGGTGAAGCGGCTCTCACAGACTAAAGACCACCTCCACTTCCTCCAGGCCTTCAGATCCCTGAAGGATCCTCCACCCAACAGGGACTGGACGACAGTGGAGGTCCTTCCTCCGTCATACGTAGGGACCTTGAGGAGATCCCTGGATCAGCTGGAGGAGACACTGAACATGGAGATGAAGAAGCTGCGTGATGATGAACTGAAGAGGGTCCAGCAGTATGAAGTAGATGTGACTCTGGATCCTGATACAGCTCATTCCTGGCTCATCCTGTCTGAGGATGGGAAACAAGTACATGATGGAGGTGTATTGAAGGATCTCCCAGACAACCCTAAGAGATTTACATGGTATAGATTTGTTCTCACGAGGCAGAGCTTCTCCTCTGGGAGATTTTACTTTGAGGTCCAGGTTAAAGATAAGACTGGATGGTTTGTAGGAGTGGCCAGAGAGTCCATCGACAGAAAAGATAAGGCAAAGTGGACCCCTGAGGAGGGTTACTGGACTCTTCTCTACTACAAGGATTACTTGGTATTTAGAGATGACCCTGCTGTCCGTCTCCCTCTGAGAGCTGAGCTCCAGAAGGTTGGGGTGTTTGTTGATTATGATGAGGGTCTGGTCTCCTTCTATGATGTGGAAGCCAGGGTTCATATCTACTCTGCTACTGGCTGCACATTCAGTGAACCTCTCTATCTAATCCTCAATCCAGAAATACATAAAGGAGGAAACTCTGCCCCCCTGATCATCTCACCTGTCAATCAAACAGATTGGACCCTTTTTTAGTAACAAAATAATCAAACAACCAAAACAATGTTGTTTCCTGAATTAGAATCTCTATTGTATGAGATCTGAGAGAACTGTATTCATATCTTACTTTCATTTTTCACACGTCATTTAACAAGGAATAATTCATTAAGCCATTAACACTGTGTACTGTAAAAAATATAACCCATTATAACCTATAAGACTACTCTATAATGTTCAATGTCGTTTATCTGAATGTTTTTCTAGATTTTTTTAATTAATGAAAAAATTTTAATTCGATAATGTGAAATGTTGATTTTGATAACATTATCATATCATAGTAATATTCCTTTATTATTTTTGAATTATGTGTGTCAACACAAAACAATGTTTGTAAACTTTTGAGATTTGAATAAAAATGAACTAAAAGTAGAATGACGACATCTTCTGTGGAATCGTTACATTCTCAGTACAATATGTATTCAGTGGAACAGGTACATTCTCAGAACAATATGTATTCAGTAGAATAGGTACATTGTCGGTACAATGTGTACTCAGTGGAATAGGTACATTCTCAGTACAATGTGTACTCAGTGGAATAGGTACATTCTCAGTATCATATTGTGGGAGTGTGTTCTGCTGGTGGCTGGTCTCAGCAGCCTCACCTGGCCCGAGTCAGACTGAGTGGACTCTGGGGCTTGGGGGGGGGGGGGGGGGGGGGGGGGCTGCACACCTGTTGGGCATTGAGGGATAATTCGATCACTGGAATCCTCGTGTGTGTGTGCGTGTGCGTGTGTGTCTCCCACTTTAACCGCCAGGGGGTACTCTAGTTCTTCAAACGATGCAAACTTTACAAAAGAAAATCCCTGAAAAAGCCAGAGGCGTACTCCCATTCACTCCCTCGACTGGTTTATTAGGCTTATATCGAGATATATATAACTACATTTATTGGACGACTGTTGTGACGGTTGGCTCATTTCAATAAATGGCAGAAATTGTTAATCCTACAGAATACTATACTTTATCTTTTATTGAGGTGTTCTAAAATCGAAGAATTCCAAGTAATGCCTAGAAAGTGTTACTGTAGAGATAAATATTGTTTATTATGGACAGAAACATGAGAGAGTGTGTACATCACAGTCTCTCCACACACGATCATTCAGTGATTAGAATCCTCCGGAAGCAGCAGATAAATAAACACACGGTATAAATGTGAGTTATATTAAAATATACTCTAGCTGGCCGTCCCCACCGAGAAGGCATTACAGTCAAGGCTCGTGTAGTTCAGAATAACCAGTGCTTTGAGTCCTCTTAAACCATGCAAATGAGTCGACATCTTCGCCTGCTAAATAAAATAACATCGATAAAAATCATCATTCAACAATAATATCCATAAAATAACCTGGTTTTTATTCCACTAAATGCGGTGGGCTCTAAGCCCCGCCCACTAGCCCGAGGGGTCCGGCGGCCATCTTGTCGTCCGCGTGACCAGACGCCGTCGCCACGGAGACGCTCAGCTCTTCCCGCCCGACGAGGAGGCGGGGCCACACCCGGCCGACCTCCTCAGCTCGATCTTCATCAGCTGACCCTCGGAGCGCGACTCCATCCTGGTTACCGTGGCGACGGCCGCGCCCGCCTTGGCGGAGGTCTTCAGGCCCCTGGACATCGGGATCCGGGACGCGGCGCCGGCCTGGGGATCGAACACACGACACCGACCGGCGGTCAGGAGGGTGACTGACAGGCAGTGTGGTCAGGGGGCGGGGCCTGGGGGCGGGGCCTGTTCACCACTCAGGACCGCGTTCAGACGACCACTGACCGATGTGAGGACCGCAGAGTCCCTCACCGGCTGAACGAGACCCGAGGCTCACCTGGTCAGAGGTCACCTGGACTCTGCAGGTGAACTCCTAGACTCCGCCCAGCAGGGCTGGCTGTGCAGAGAGGTCTCAAGCCCCTCCCCTCCGACTGGTTGTATGTTGTACATCCTGGCTCTTAATGTACGCACTTATTGTGTGTTGTGTTGAGCTATAGTACTTAGTTATGTAGCAGCTTATCCTAGCTATCTCTGTGGACTACGGGGAACGGGTTAACCTAGTGATTGTTGGTGATTGGCACTTGGTATTATGAACATCCTTATTGTACCCACAGAGAATCACCTTCTTATCACAAATGTACTTCTTAGTCGCTTTGAATAAAAGTGTCCTAAATGTAAATGACGTGACGGTGGAATGGAAAAATGGACTATAATTGAACGTCATGCATGAACGCATGTCAACATGAGTAGTGGGAAGCGGTCAGCTGCTCTGTAGGGAACACACGCCCCTCATACCATCAGAAACCTTTCAGACCCATCTGCCAGTAAACACTTCAGATGAATGTGCTCTAAGAAACAAACGGTACCCAGTCGCGCTTGAGCCTCTCTACCAACCGGGAGAGGAACCGTCCAATCAGAGACCAGAGGGAAGGCTTCTGGTCCTCCTACCCCTCCTCCTTCCCCTCCTCCCCCTCCTCCTTCTCCCCCTCCCCCTCCTCCTCCTCTTCCTCCGTGTAGCGCGCCACGTCATCCGTCTGCATCTCTGTCTCAGGCCTTCGGTCTGTGATGTGCTGGGCTTTCATCTCCTCACATCCCATAATAATAAGCGCAGCTCCCCTCCCAGGACCCGGTCCCGGTCCCGGTCTGGACCCCGACCCCTCCTCAGCTTTCACTGGTTACCTTTCAAGACGTATTCGGTCCAGCAGAAGAAGATTCAGAACACGGATGGGTATGCCTTCTCTGTTCTAAACCCATATGCTTCAGGTTACAGACTGACACAAAGATAATTATGCCCCATAATGTCATACATATCATGAAGTAGCCTGCATTTATGACTTTTTATACTGCGTTGTTATTTTATTTGATGGCGACACCATTGGTACGTTTTGTTATTGTTTCTGTGTCCGGGGGAGGGAGTCTGATTGGCTGAGCTGGTGTCCTCGTGGTCATGTGAGTGACAAGGTGATTGACAGCTGACTGATGAGTGACGCACCACCTGATCAATCATTAGCGGGAAGAAAGAAACAGAATCCGGGGTTTAAACCTCGTCAACTGTTAGAATGTTACTTTGGACGAGACAATTAGTTATTCATTAACTCCTTCTTCTTCTATCATGTGATTGTGCGCGTGCACATCGGGGAGAGTTCCCACAGCAGCGTAGCGCCAATAAACAGCTTTTGCTCTCTGTCTGTGTTTGTTGAAAATTGTATCGGGGTTGGATAGAAAGTATTCGGGGAAGCACCGGAAACCCGGGTCACTTAACTCCGGATTGAAGAGGAAGAAGAGAACACACATCAACACATTTGAAGAGGCCAACGCAGCGCATGAATGCATTGCAGCCAAGTGTCTTGGGGGCGGAGCCAGAGTTTAGGGGAGGAGCCAGGGGTTAGGGGAGGAGGGGAGTGGACGTCATGTTGACGAAACGAAACTGAAGGTTCAGATCAACCGAAGCAACCGACCTGGGACAGTGCGCTCGTTCAGGAGAAAAATAAAACGCATTTTGAAACACGCTGACGGACAGAAACAGCATCAAGGTCAGTAAAGAACAACTTTGAGGGAAGTTTAAACCTCTCTTCCCGTAATGGAATGACAAGAATAATGGGAATGCTCAATACATAAACCTTGTTTTCTGTGTCTAGGAATGGCCTCTGCTAACACCTCCTGGCCTGAAGAGAACTTTTCATGTTCCATCTGTCTGGATGTGTTCAGCAGCCCAGTTTCCACACCATGTGGACACAACTTTTGCAGAGCCTGTATTACTAAGTTCTGGGATGAACAAGTCAAGTACAAATGTCCCGTTTGCAACGAGCTTTTCAACACAAGACCTGATTTACGGGTCAATATCTTAATTTCAGAGTTGGTTGATCGGTTTGGAACGTCCCTACGAGTAAAAGAGCAGCCTTGTGTTGAACCAGCAGAAGTTCCCTGTGAAGTCTGTACTGGGACCCAGCTGAAGGCCGTGAAGTCCTGCCTAGTGTGTCTTACCTCTTACTGCCAAACCCACCTGGAGCCACACCATAGAGTCGCAGGCCTGAAGAAACATCGGCTGGTCGAGCCTATGGACCGTCTGGACGACAGGATGTGTAAGAAACACGACCGACTTCTGGAGCTCTTCTGCCAGACTGAACAGGTGTGTGTGTGTCAGTTCTGCACAGAGACGGACCACAAGTCCCATCCTGTTATACCTCTAAAGGAGGAATATGAAGAGAAGACGGCCAAGCTGGGGAAGATAGAGGCTGAAGTTAAGCAGTTGATCCAGGAGAGACAAAAAAATATTCAGGATATTAAAGACACGGTTAAACGCAGCAAAGTAGACGCAAACAGAGAGATAGCTGATGGTGTGCAGGTCCTCACTGCTCTGATGTGCCGCATTGAAAAGTGCCGGGATGATCTCAACCAAATGGTTAAAGAGAAACTGAAATCCACAGTGAAACAAGCAGAAGACCTCATCAAAGGGCTGGAGCAGGAAATAGAAGATCTGACCAATAGAAGCTCAGAGGTGAAGCAGCTCTCACACACTAAAGACCACCTCCACTTCCTCCAGGCCTTCAGATCCCTGAAGGATCCTCCACCCACCAGGGACTGGACCACGGTGGAGGTCCGTCCTCCGTCATACGTAGGGACCTTGAGGAGATCCCTGGATCAGCTGGAGGAGACACTGAACATGGAGATGAAGAAGCTGCGTGATGCTGAACTGAAGAGGGTCCGGCAGTATGAAGTAGATGTGACTCTGGATCCTGATACAGCTTATCCCTGGCTCATCCTGTCTGAGGATGGGAAACAAGTACATGATGGAGGTGTGAGGAAGGAACTCCCAGACAACCCTAAGAGATGTACACAGTGTACATGTGTTCTCACGAGGCAGAGCTTCTCCTCGGGGAGATTTTACTTTGAGGTCCAGGTTAAAGACAAGACTGCATGGTGGTTAGGAGTGGCCAGAGAGTCCATCGACAGAAAAGGTCGGACAGACTGGACCCCTGAGACGGGTTACTGGACTCTTCACTACTACAACAAGGATGTGTCGGTATTTTATGATAAACCTGCTGTCTGTGTCCCTCTGAGAGCTGAGCTCCAGAAGGTGGGGGTGTTTGTTGATTATGATGAGGGTCTGGTCTCCTTCTATGATGTGGAAGCCAGGGTTCATCTCTACTCTGCTACTGGCTGCACCTTCAGTGAGCCTCTCTATCCAATCCTCGGCCCAGGTCCCCTTGAACATAAAGGTGACAACACTGCCCCCCTGATCATCTCACCTGTCAATCAAACAGACTAGGAGCTTTGTTTGGTAATAAAATAATCAAACGACCAAAACAACTAATGTTGTTTCCTGAATTAGAATCTCTACTATGGGAGGTCTGAGAGAACTGTATTCATATCTTACTTTTCACTGTCATCTAAGGAGTAATTCATTAAGCCACTAACACTGTACTATAAAAAATAGAACCCATTATAACCTATAAGACTACGCTATAATGTTCAATGTCTTTTATCTGAATGTTTTTTTATATTTTTAATTAATGGAAAAAGAAATGCATTAGATCAGGTGAAACATTGATTTTGATTACATTATCATAAGTTGATTTAACCAAATAGTAACATTTGTTTATTATTTTTTGAATCATTAGATTAGATTAGGCTTTATTGATCCTTTTGGGAAGACTCCCTCAAGGAAATTGATTGTCCAGTAGCTTACAGAAAGAAACACAATATTAAATTATATACCATATAAGAAACAATAAACTCATGAATCATGTTTGATAACACAATACAATGTTTGTAAACTTTTGAGATTTGAATAAAAATGTACTAAAAGTAGAATTGGGACATCTTCTTTGTGATAGTTACATTCTCAGTACAATATATATTCAGTGGAATAGGTACATTCTCAGTACAGTATGTATTCATTGGAATAGGTACATTATCAGTACAATATATATTCAGTGGAATAGATACATTCTCAGTATGTACTCAGTGGAATAGGTACATTTTCAGTAGAATGGGTACATCCTTAGTACAATATGTATTCAGTGGAATAGGTACAATCTCAGTAAAATGTGTATTCAATAGAATAGGTACTTTATCATTGGGATAAAACAAAAACAACTACGTTGCCTAAAAACCCTTTTACACATGATGGGATTCAAGGAAAGATTAAAATCCCATAATAACTGCACACGTTTGTAGCTGATGAGCCAGTCAATGACTTTTAATGTCCACCTTACATAACTCAACAAGTGCAACACACCGATACAAAGCTCACAGTGACTATACGTAAAGATTCCCCCAATGTGTGTGAGTACCGTGACTTTGTCTTGTCAGCTCTCCTCTCCATCCTCTCCTCTTAGTTTCTCTTCCCTCCTTCCTCTCTCTTCTCTTCCTCCTCTCTCCTATCTCTCCTCTCCTTTCTAGTTTATCATTGTTACGCATCAAAATGATGTGTGTTCAAACTGCAACGGTAAGCATATTTAGATTTGTTTAGTCAAATATTGTTAAGCACATGTCAGCGTGGGAGTGTGTGTGGAGGACGGCTGGTTGAAGCAGCCTCACCTGCTGAGTCTGATTGGACTCTGGGGCTTGGTGAGGGACACACCTGTTGCTCATTGAGTAATCAGTGCTCACAGGTTAAACCAGCCGTTTAGGGCGTGGTCACACCACAATGAGGTGCTTTCAGTGTCAAAGATTTGGGCACATCGCTAAAATCTGTAAGGAAAAGAGGAGGTGTGTGAAATGCTCAGGGGATCATGAGTATGGGAAGTGTGAGGGGGCAAAGTTAAAGTGTTGTAGTTGTGGGGGTGAACATGTCGTCACTATTGGAGGCTGTGAAATAATGAAAGAGGAAGTTGCAGTTCAGAAGGTTAAAGTGTTGGACAAAGTGACCTATGCAGAAGCAGTGAAGGTGGTAAAACAGAGGCACGGTGCTAAGAGTCAGGGAATGGTAGCAGCCTGGGGGGCGGAAGGGAAGTGACGAGGGAGTCGGTGGGAGAGAAGCACGATGGAACAAAGTGTGGGGAGATAAGAAGCAGGTGGGGATGTTTGTGGCAGCAGTGATAAACTCCACTAGAGACTCCACATCAAAGACAACGAGCATACAGACGATGGCTAAGGCAGCCAAAGGTTATTTGGGGATGGAAGGGTTAAAATGGGAGGCTTTGGTAGCCGAGATAAATACACAGAGTAGTCAGGAGCTGGTGAGAAGACATCATAACCATGGTGAGAACCCTACAGTGGAATGCTAGGAGCTGGGTGGCAAATGGCCGGGAGGTTAAATATGTTTTAAGAGAAATGAAAGGAAAACCACAAGTAATTTGCATTCAAGAAACGTTTTTGAAACCAGTGTTAGATTTTGTTATTTATGGATATGTAGGTATAAGAAGAGACAGGTGTGAAGTTGAAGGGGCTGGTGGAGGATGTGTAACATTTATTAAGCGAGGTATATCATACAGGGTATTTGAAATTGGAACGGAACAAGAGTGTAGAGTGGTGGAGGTATGGGAGGGGGAGAGGAGTTTGTTGTTGTTAATTACTATAATCCATGTAAAAGGTTAGAGTGGAAATTGCTATAAGTGAAAGATACAATTTCGCACGTTGAGCACACAATGGTGTGACTCGTTTATTTAGTCAAAGAGAAAAGCCGGAAATCAAAACGTGCTGCAGGTAAACAAATCCCGAATGGGCTCTGACGTCATGAGACGTCGTAATCCTTAAAGGGACAGCGATCCCTGAGCCACCAAAACAGTAAATGACAACACAATTGAAATAACAACACATAACAAAATACTGTAGGTGAATTATGTTACACTCACTGCAAGAAAATGATAAGCTAGTAAGGATTAAAGGTATAGAAAGACACAAGATAATATGGTTCGAGACTTCAATGCTCATAACACAATGTGGGGAGGGAATCACACAGACACGAATGGAAAAGTGATTGAAGAGTTAATGGAGGACAGGAATCTTGTTTGTTTGAATGATGGGAGGGGGACAAGGAAGGGTATAAGAACAAGTAATGAGTCAGTGTTGGATCTGACGTTGGTGTCAGTAAGTTTGGTAGTAAAAATAGAAGGGATAGGAAGTTAGTTCCTTGGTGGACAGAGGAGTGTTCCAAGGCATTTAAAGCCCGAAACAAAGCATTTAAGAAAGTTAAAAGAGAGCATAATACACAAAGTGTGGTGGAGTATCAGAGGGCACAGGCACTGGTAAAGAGAAGAGAACACAGAGGGTAAGCTGGAGACCGTTTAGTGGTAAGATAGGAAGAACTACACCGGTAGAAGTGTGGGGAATGATAAGGAAGATGGGAGGAGATAGAAGAGAGTGGGAGTACCCAGTGATTACATTAGAGGAGCAAACTGCAATACGTGATAAAGATAAGGCTGATTTGATGGCCAAATCTTTTGCTAAGGTGCATAGTGTTGATCATTTGACAGTGGAAGGGAGAAGGAGAAGAGAAGTTACTTTGAGTAATTATCCTGATGTGCTAGTTAGGAGAATAGATACTAGGGAGAAAATAGAAGATGGAGTTACAATGGCAGAGCTTGTGAGAGCAATTAAAAAAGCTAAGCCCTCAGCTCCAGGGGGAGATCAGGTGAGCTATGTAATGTTCAAACATCTAGGAGAAAGAGGAGTGGTAAAACTGTTAGAACTAGTATGGGTGGAGGGAAAGTTACCAAGTGTATGGAAGGAAGCGGTGGTGATTCAAATTAGGAAACCAGGGAAAGATCCAGGTAAACCTTCTAGTTATAGGCCAATAGCGTTAACGTCTAATGTATGTAAAATAATGGAGAGATTGGTGACAGAAAGGTTAACGTATGAGCTTGAGAAGAAAGGGTTGTTGACAAGTTGTCAGTGGTTTCAGAAAAGGGAGATATACAATGGATGCAGTGGTAAGGCTGGAAGATGAGACACGGAAAGCACAGGCAAACAAAGATTCAGTGGTGGTAGTGTTTTTTGATATCGAAAAAGCATATGACATGATGTGGAGGGAAGGTTTGTAAATTAAGTTGTATAAGATGGGAGAAGGTGGAAGGGTTTTAACTGGATAAAGAATTTTTTGTTTGACAGGAAAATACAAGTCCGGATTGGGTCTGAAATGTCAAATAAGTATATGGTGGGGAATGGCTCTCCCCAAGGAAGTGTAATTAGTCCTTTATTGTTTATAATCATGATAAATGATGTTTTTTTCAAAGGTACCAGAGGATATAGGAAGTTCACTGTTTGCAGACGATGGGCTTTGTGGAAAAGGGGAGGAAATGTGATGCATATTATTAGTAAAGTCCAGTCTGCAGTTGATGGGGTGACAGAGTGGGGATTTGACTGGGGGTGCAGATTTTCAGTAGAGAAAACTCAAACTGTATTTTTTACCAGGAAAAGAATTGAGGATGGGATGAAATTGAGGATGTATGGGAAAGAGTTGGATCATTTAAATATTTGGGAGTTATTTTTGATTCTAGGGTAACATGGGCAGACTATATTAGGAAGATAGAGGATGAATGCAAAAAGGTAATGTGATGAGATGTTTGACTGGTAGGGATTGGGGAGCGAGCTGTTCAGCTTTAAAGACCATATATGTAGCTATGATTAGATCTGTG
Source organism: Gadus morhua (assembly GCF_902167405.1). Taxonomy (NCBI): domain Eukaryota; kingdom Metazoa; phylum Chordata; class Actinopteri; order Gadiformes; family Gadidae; genus Gadus; species Gadus morhua. Next base: position 103,569 of record NC_044068.1, on the reverse strand, counting down.
TTTGATGATGGGTGTGTAGTGTTTGGGTCAGCCACAGTGTCTCTCTTGAGGAAGCTGGATGTGATTCAGGCCAAGGCATTAAGGGTATGCAGTGGGGCTTTAAACCATCACCAGTGGACGTGATTCAGGCCAAGGCATTAAGGGTATGCAGTGGGGCTTTCAAACCATCACCAGTGCCTGCTCTGCAGGTAGACATGGGGGACGTGATCCAGGCCAAGGCATTATGCAGTGGGGCTTTAAACCATCACCAGTGCCTGCTCTGCAGGTAGACATGGGGGACATGCCACTGGAGTTGAGAAGGAAACAATTGATGGGAAACTATTGGGCTAATCTGCGAGGGCACAGTGAGTCTCAGCCCACAAAAGGAGTGTTGAAAGAGTGCTGGGTTTTAGGGGAAGTGTGAGAGGAATCCTTTTGGTCGGGTGGGGAATGATATAGCGAAAGAGTTTGGTGTGGGTGAATTGAAGCTTAGTCCAACAGTGGTATATCCAATAATGCCGCCATGGAGGATGGTGTGGCCAGAGGTGGACTGGTTGGTGTTGGATATAAAGAAGAGAGAGAGAGAACAGATAGACCTGGCTAGTGTTTTTAATATTCATCTTCTTGTAGAGTACAGTGAGTATGTTCATGTTTTTACAGATGGTGCCAAACAACCTGAGACAGGAGTGACAGGGTTTGGAGTAGCTGTTCCATCAAAAAGAATAGAGTTTAATAGAAGAACATCAGATAATTTAAGCGTGTATACAGTGGAGATGTTGGGGGTGCTGGTCGCTTTAAAATGGGTGGAATCAAGTACAGAGGAAAGAATTGATCTGTACAGATTCAGCATCAGTTTTGGCAAGTATGAGGTCGTTTTACTCAAGTAGTCGCCAAGGTTTGTTATATGAAGTTCTACAGTCTATTACGAGAATCGTTCAGCAGGGGAGGCAAATACAATTTTTATGGGTTCCAGCTCATGTAGGGGTGAAGGGAAATGAGATAGCCGATGGCGAAGAAGGCATTGGAGAAGGAAAAAGTAGAAATGAATATCAGTTTAAGTAAGGCAGAAGTTAAAAGTCTGATATGGGAAAAAGTTAACAAAATGTGGCAAGACAAATGGGACAGTGAGGAGAAAGGGAGATAGTTATATAATATTCAAAAAAGAGTTAATGTGAAAATAAGGTATAGTGGTCAGAGGAAGGATGAACACATTTTGATAAGGTTAAGGTTGGGGCACAGTGCACTAAATAAAACAATGAAATTGATAGGAAAACACCCCACTGGATTATGTGAGGGGTGCCAGGTAGAGGAGACAGTGGAACATGTTTTAATGAACTGTAGTGGTTATGGGATGGAGAGGGAAAGTATGAAAAATCAATTGAGAGAATTGGGTATGCAGGAGTATACTTTGGAAAATATTTTAAGATTAGTGAAGAGGAATTGTATAAAAGTATTGTTTGGCTTTTTGAGAGAAACAGGGTTATATGATAGGATATAGAGTAGAAAGAAAGTGTGAATGAGTGAGTGTTTGGAGACGGGAGGAGGTAATGGAGACGAGGAATAGGAGGAGGACGAGAGGGTGAAGGTGGAGGAGGAGTCGATGGAGACAGGAGGAGGATGACGAGAAGAAGGAGGAGGGTTGAAAGTATTTGGGGAAGCACCAGAAACCCGGGTCGATCAACACCGATGAATACCAGTTCCAGTCGCAAGTCACCACTAAATCACCACAATGTCTCTTGTTGTTGTTAAGGAGACAGGACGAGAGGACCCAAACGCTTGACAGGGAGGCTGAGACGGGGTGGAAAGGAAATGGGGTTTATTGGAACAAGGGGTAACGACAAGCCGGGGCTAGGCAAGCGGTGGTCAGGCAGGCGAGAGGGTTCAGTAACAGACGGGCAGTCAGGCAGGCAGGGGCTCGGCGGTAGGCGTGTAGACGGTGTAGTCATGCAGGCGAGGATTCGGCAACGGGTAAACAGGGTGACGGACGGAGAACTACAGAAGAGGGAAAAGGGTTACTGGAGGACAGGGAAAACGGACTGGATTTAGTTTAACGCTGGTAGGACCGATACCGACTGAGGGGATAGTAAAAGAAGAACTGGCGCCGGCTGATTGGAGACCCCGGCTGAAGTAGGGAAAGGCGATTGCAGAATGCAGACAGCCAGGTGTGTTGAGAGAGTGAGGACCAGTGGCGCCAAGCGGCCACTAGATGGGGGTGTTGGACCGTGTAGCAGGACGTGGCTTGTTTTGCACCGGCTATCTTTTAACTCCAGAAAGAAGAGAACACACATCAACGCATTTGAAGAGGCCAACACAGGTAGTCATTTAGTAAGTCAGGTTCTTTATTGTCCCCAAGGGGATAATTGTTCTCACACAGTCAAGTCAAGTTGGTTTCAGGGCAGCATACATTTGAAGAGACAGAATACAGTGTAGCAACACTGTAGCACACAGATATCAAATAAATTATTTCCCCACATATACAACAGATAAACCCTCTTCCCACAAATTCCACAGAAAAACATGTAGACAGAAATAAACATGACATGAACCATATTCAGTGACGAAAAATCGACATATTTTTGTTCACTTCTAAGATAGCTGAGGGGACTAAAACATTTTTTTTGGGGGGGCTTTTCGCCGGTTCATTACCCTATATCTGCGGCCAGAGACGCTGACTATTACACGTGCCAGGGGTGCTACAGCGAGCTCATTTGCCTCTGACAGGCTGGGGGGGGGAGGGTGGTTATCTTGGATGCTATGTGTGGGGTTTTGAGGAGTCTGTTTTTGCTGGTGACAGTGAGCAGGGTGAAGCAGCAGGGGGAACAGTACACTAGGAGGGGTTGGATGATGCTTTTGTAGAGGAGTAAGAGGAGGTGGTGGGGCCACAGACAGTGATCTCAGTTTGCGTATGACATAAAGCCGTGGATAGGCTTAATGACATGTTGGTTGGAGTTGAGTTTGTTATCTATGGTGAGCCCTAGGTATTTGAAACTGTTGACTAGTTCAACTGGTTGTCCTCTGATGAATGTGCGATTGAATGTAGGAGGTGTCTTGCCTGTGTGTATGACCTTTTCCTTTGTTTTGTCATTGTTTAACTGGAGATAGTTGTCTGTGCACCTCTGTGAAAACTGTGGTTGACTGTTGGTATGCTGTGGTGGAATTGTTGTCACTGAGTAGACCTATTATGGCCGTGTCGTCTGCATCTTTATAGTACGTGGTGATGGGGGCTGGGCTGCTGCAGTCATTTGTGTGGAGGGTACACAGAAATGGACTGAGGACGCAGCCCTGAGGTGCTCCGGTGTTGGTGATGAGGGTTGATGATGTTGCTGTACCTACCTTCACTGCATGCGGTCTGTTGCTGAGGATATTGTGTATCTAGTGAAGGTGGAGGGGAATAATGTCCAGATGTTTGAGCGTCTCGATGACCTGGTGCCGCTGGATTGTGTTGAATGCAGAGGTGGTGTCGACGCACAGGACTGATGCTAGGTGGTTTGGTGTCTGGAGATGGTGGAGGAGGGAGTGGAGGAGGCATGCCACTGCGTCCTCCGTCCCACGTTTCGGCCTGTGTGCAAACTGGTGAGGGTCCAGCTGTGGTCCGACGGTTGACAGGATGAGGTGAAGCATTATCTTCTCCATGCACTTCGTTATGATGGGCGTGAGTGCAACCGGACGGAAGTGGTTGGGCTCTGACTGGCGGGGTTTTGGGGGTATTGGTGCAATGGTTGAGGTCTTCCATAGGTCGGGAACTTTAGCTGTTCTGTATGAATCCAACAAGATGGAGTGGAAGACTGGGCAGAGCTCCGTGGCACAGAGCTTTAGCACCCTTGCCAGGATGCCATCCGGCCCCGGGGCCTTGCCAATTTTGCACCTGGCCAGCTGTGGCTGTACACCCTCCTGAGTGAAGGGTGGGTGCTGGGGTTCTACCAGCGCCTTCACAGGAGGCGGTGTAGTCCTGGGTGTCAAACCGGTTGAAGAACCTGTTCAGGGAGTTAGCAAAGTGCATGAACGCAGTGCAGCCATGTGTCGTGTGGGCGGAGCCAGGGGTTAGGGGAGGAGCCAGGGGTTAGGAGAGGAGGGGAGAGTACGTCAGGTAGAGGAAACGAAACTTAAGGTTCAGATCAACCAAAGCACCCGACGTGGAAGCAGTTCTCTCGGTCAGGAGAAAAATAAAACACATTTTGAAATACGCTGACGGACTGAAACTACATCAAGGTGAGTAAAGAAGAACAACTTTGAGAGAAGTTAAAAACACTTTTGCCGTTATGGAAATAAAAAAATAATAATGGGATTGCTCAATACATAAACCTTGTCGTCTGTGTCTAGGAATGGCCTCTGCTAACACTTCCTGGCCTGAAGAGAACTTTTCATGTTCCATCTTTCTGGATGTGTTCAGCAGCCCAGTTTCCACACCATGTGGACACAACTTCTGCAGAACCTGTATTACTAAGTTCTGGGATGGACAAATCAAGTACAAATGTCCCGTTTGCAACGAGCTTTTCAACACAAGACCTGATTTACGGGTCAATATCCTCTTTTCAGAGATGGTTGATCGGTTTGGAACGTCCCTACGAGTAAAAGAGCAGCCTTGTGTTGAACCAGCAGAAGTTCCCTGTGACGTCTGTACTGGGACCCAGCTGAAGGCCGTGAAGTCCTGCCTAGTGTGTCTAATCTCTTACTGCCAAACCCACCTGGAGCCACACCATAGAGTCGCAGGCCTGAAGAAACATCGGCTGGTCGAGCCTATGGACCGCCTGGACGACAGGATGTGTAAGAAACACGACCGACTTCTGGAGCTCTTCTGCCAGACTGAACAGGTGTGTGTGTGTCTGTTCTGCACAGAGGGTGACCACAGGTCCCATCCTGTTATACCTCTAAGGGAGGAATATGAAGTGAAGACGGCCCAGCTGGGGAAGATAGAGGCTGAAGTTAAGCAGTTGATCCAAGAGAGACAAAAAAATATTCAGGATATTAAAGACACAGTTAAACGCAGCAAAGCAGATGCAGACAGAGAGATAGCCGATGGTGTGCAGGTTCTCACTGCTCTGATGCGCCGCATTGAAAAGTGCCAGGATGATCTCAACCAAATGGTTAAAGAGAAACTGAAATCCACAGAGAAACGAGCTGAAGACCTCATCAAAGAGCTGGAGCAGGAAATAGAAGATCTGACCAATAGAAGCTCAGAGGTGAAGCAGCTCTCACACACTAAAGACCACCTCCACTTCCTCCAGGCCTTCAGATCCCTGAAGGATCCTCCACCCACCAGGGACTGGACCACGGTGGAGGTCCGTCCTCCGTCATACGTAGGGACATTGAGGAGATCCCTGGATCAGCTGGAGGAGACACTGAACATGGAGTTGAAGAAGCTGCCTTATGATGCTGAACTGAAGAGGGTCCAGCAGTATGAAGTAGATGTGACTCTGGATCCTGATACAGCTTATCCCAGTCTCATCCTGTCTGAGGATGGGAAACGAGTACATCATGGAGGTGTAGAGAAGAAACTCCCAGACAACCCCAAGAGATTTACACGGTTTCTATATGTTCTCACGAGGCAGAGCTTCTCCTCAGGGAGATTTTACTTTGAGGTCCAGGTTAAAGACAAGACTGGATGGCGTTTAGGAGTGGCGAGAGAGTCCATCGACAGAATAGGTCAGACAGATCGGACCCCTGAGACGGGTTACTGGACTCTTCTCTACTACCAGGATGTGTTGGTATTTAGAGATAACCCTTCTGTCTGTCTCCCTCTGAGAGCTGGGCTCCAGAAGGTGGGGGTGTTTGTTGATTATGATGAGGGTGTGGTCTCCTTCTATGATGTGGAAGCCAGGGTTCATCTCTACTCTGCTACTGGCTGCACCTTCAGTGAGCCTCTCTATCCACTCCTCAGCCCAAGTCGCCATGATTATGAAGGTAACAACTCTGCCCCCCTCATCATCTCACCTGTCAATCAAACAGACTAGGACCTTTGTTTGGTAATAAAATAATCAAACAACCAAAACAACTAATGTTGTTTCCTGAATTAGAATCTCTACTATGTGAGATCTGAGAGAACTTTATTCATATCTTACTTTTCACTGTCATCTAAGGAGTAAATCATTAAGCCACTAACAATGTACTGTAACAAATATAACCCATTATAACCTATAAGACTACACTATAAAGTTCAATGTCTTTTATCTGAACGTTTTTTTATGTTTTGAATTAATGAAAAAATAAATGTATTAGATAAGGTGAAACATTGATTTTGATAACCTTATCATAAGTTTATTTAACCAAATGGTAATATTCGTTTATTTTTTTAATCATGTTTTCCAACACAATACAATGTTTGTAAACTTTTGAGAATTGAATAAAAATGTACTAATAGTAGAATGGGGACATCTTCTGTGGAATAGTTTCATTCTCAGTACAATATATATTCAGTGGAATAGGTACATTCTCAGTACAAAATGTATTCAGTAGAATAGATACATTACCAGCACAATATGTGTTCATTGGAATAGGTACATTATCAGTACAATATGTATTCAGTGGAGTAGGTACATTCTCAGTATGTATTCAGTGGAATAGGTACAAACTCAGTATAATATGTATTCAGTGGAATAGGTACATTCTCAGTATGTACTCAGTGGAATAGGTACATTTTCAGTAGAATGGGTACATCCTTAGTACAATATGTATTCAGTGGAATAGGTACATTCTCAGTACAATATGTATTCAGTGGAATAGGTACAATCTCAGTAAAATGTGTATTCAATAGAATAGGTACTTTATCATTGGGATAAAACAAAAACAACTACGTTGCATAAAAACCCTTTTACACATGATGGGATTCAAGGAAAGATTAAAATCCCATAATAACTGCACACGTTTGTAGCTGAGCTTACAACAACCCAACAAGTGTAACAAACCGATACAAAGCTCACAGTGACTATACGTAAAGGTTCCCCCAATGTGTGTGAGTACCGTGACTTTGTCTAGTCAGCTCCCCTCTCCATCCTCTCCTCTTAGTTTCTCCTCTCTCCTTCCTCTCTTCCTCCTCTCTCCTATCTCTCCTCTCCTTTCTAGTTTATCATTGTTACGCATCAAAATGATGTGTGTTCAAACTGCAACGGTAGGCATATTTAGATTTGTTTGTTCAAATATTGTTCAGTACATGTCAGCGTGGGAGTGTGTGTGGAGGACGGCCGGTTGAAGCAGCCTCACCTGCTGAGTCTGATTGGACTCTGGGGCTTGGTGAGGGACACACCTGTTGCTCATTGAGTAATCAGTGCTCACAGGTTAAACCAGCCGTTTAGGGCGTAGTCACACCACAATGAGGTGCTTTCAGTGTCAAAGATTTGGGCACATCGCTAAAATCTGTAAGGAAAAGAGGAGGTGTGTGAAATGCTCAGGGGATCATGAGTATGGGAAGTGTGAGGGGGCAAAGTTAAAGTGTTATAGTTGTGGGGGCGAACATGTCGTCACTTTTGGAGGCTGTGAAATAATGAAAGAGGAAGTTGCAGTTCAGAAGGTGAAAGTGTTGGACAAAGGGACCTATGCAGGAGCAGTGAAGGCGGTAAAACAGAGGCAAGGTGCTAAGAGTCAGGGGTTGGTAGCAGCCTGGGGGGCGGAAGGGAAGTGACGAGGGAGTCGATGGGAGAGCAGCACGATGGAACAAAGTGTGGGGAGATAAGAAGCAGGTGGGGATGTTTGTGGCAGCAGTGATAAACTCCACTAGAGACTCCACATCAAAGACAACGAGCATACAGACGATGGCTAAGGCAGCCTAGGATTATTTGGGGATGGAAGGGTTAAAATGGGAGGCTTTGGTAGCCGAGATAAATACACAGAGAAGTCAGGAGCCGGTGAGCAAACATCATAACCATGGTGAGAACCCTACAGTGGAATGCTAGGAGCTGGGTGGCAAATGGCCGGGAGGTTAAATATTTTTTAAGAGAAATAAAAGGAAAACCACAAGTAATATGCATTCAAGAAACGTTTTTGAAACCAGTGTTAGATTGAGTTATTTATGGATATGTAGGTATAAGAAGAGACAGGAGTGAAGGTGAAGGGGCTGGTGGAGGGTGGGTAACATTTATTAAGCGAGGTATATCATACAGGGTATTAGAAATGGGAACGGAACAAGAGAGTAGAGTGGTGGAGGTATGGGAGGGGGAGAGGAGTTTGTTGGTGTTAATTACTATAATCCATGTCAAAGTTTAGAGAATGATAAGATAGTTAGGATTAAAGGTATAGAAAGACACAAGATAATATGGTGTGCAGACTTCAATGCTCATAACACAATGTGGGGAGGGAATCACACAGACGCGAATGGAAAAGTGATTGAAGAGTTAATGGAGGACAAGAATCTTGTTTGTTTGAATGATGGGAGGGGGACAAGGATGGATATAAGAACGAGTAATGAGTCAGTGTTGGATCTGACATTGGTGTCAGTAAGTTTGGCAGGGATCAGTAACTGAGAGGTTTTGACAGGTCATTCTTTAGGTAGTGACCACTATGTGTTAGTTTGTTCAGTAGGAGGAAGAGGAGAAGTGAATGTTGGAAGTGGAATTCAGAAATGGGTGTATAGTAAAGATGGGATACATTTAAGTTGGTAAGTGAAGAAGTAATGGTTTCAGTTGATACTAGTGGAGATATAGATACAGTAAATAACAGTGTTACATCAGCAAGTATCGCTGCAGCAAGTAAATCCATTCCAAGAAGTAAAAATAGAAGGGATAGGAAGTTAGTTCCTTGGTGGACAGAGGAGTGTTCCAAAGCATTTAAAGCCCGAAACAAAGCATTTAAGAAAGTTAAAAGAGAGCATTATACACAGTGTGGTGGAGTATCAGAGGGCACAGGCACTGGTAAAGAGAGTTACAAAGAGAACACAGAGGGTAAGCTGGAGACCGTTTAGTGGTAAGATAGGAAGAACTACACCGGTAGGAGAAGTGTGGGGAATGATAAGGAAGATGGGAGGAGATAGAAGAGAGTGGGAGTACCCAGTGATTACATTAGAGGAGCAAACTGCAATATGTGATGAAGATAAGGCTGATTTGATGGCCAAACCTTTTGCTAAGGTGCATAGTGTTGATCAGTTGACAGTGGAAGGGAGAAAGAGAAGAGAAGTTACTTTGAGTAATTATCCTGATGTGCTAGTTAGGAGAGTAGATACTAGGGAGAAAATAGATGATGGAGGTACAATGGCAGAGCTTGTGAGAGCAATTAAAAAAGCTAAGCCCTCAGCTCCAGGGGGAGATTAGGTGAGCTATGTAATGTTCAAACATCTCGGAGAAAGAGGAATGGTAAAACTGTTAGAACTATATGATAGAGTATGGTTGGAGGGAAAGTCACCAAGTGTATGGAAGGAAGCGGTGGCGATTCAGATTAGGAAACCAGGGAAAGATCCAGGTAAACCTTCTAGTTATAGGCCAATAGCGTTAACGTCTGATATATGTGAACTAATGGAGAGATTGGTGACTGAAAGGTTAACGTATGAGCTTGAGGAGAAAGGGTTGTTGACAAGTTGTCAAAGTGGTTTCAGAAAAGGGAGACATACAATGGATGCAGTGGTAAGGCTTGAAGACGAGACACGGAAAGCACAGGCAAACAAAGATTCAGTAGTGGTAGTGTCTTTTGATATCGAAAAAGCATGTGACATGATGTGGAAGGAAGATTTGTTAATTAAGTTGTACAAGATGGGTGTAGGTGGAAGGGTTTTTAACTGGAAAAAGAATTTTTTGTTTGACAAAAAAAAATACAAGTCCGGATTGGGTCTGAAATGTCAAATAAGTATATGGTGGGGAATGGCACTCCCCAAGGAAGTGTAATTAGTCCTTTATTGTTTATAATCATGATAAATGATGTTTTTTCAAAGGTACGAGAGAATATAGGAAGTTCACTGTTTGCAGACGATGGGGATTTGTGGAAAAGGGGAAGAAATGTGATGCATTTTATTAGTGAAGTCCAGTCTGACATTGATGGGGTGACAGAGTGTTGAGCCCCTTCCTCTTCTCCCTCTACACTCTCGACTGCAAACCCACCCACGATGCCAACACCATGTTTAAATTTGCAGACGACACCATGGTGGTAGGCCGGATCTCAAGCAACAACGAGGCTGCCTACAGGACAGAGGTAGAGAACCTGGTGAGCTGGAGCCGAGAGAACAACCTGATCCTCAACGCAGCAAAAACCAAGGAGCTGATCCTGGACTTCAGGAGGAAGACGAAGCCCTTCGTCCATCACCCCATCACCATCGACGGCGAGACAGTGGAGGTTGTGCAGAACATCAGGTACCTCGAGGTCAACATCAGCCATGACCTGACTTGGACCGTCAACACCACCGCGACGGCCAAGAAAGGACTTCAAAGGCTTTACTTCCTGAGGTGCTTGAAGAGGGCATGTCTCCCACAAAAGCTGCTGGTGAGCTTCTACAGGTCAGCCATCGAGTCAGTTCTCAAATACTGCATCACCGCATGGTACTCTGGCTGCACCACAGATAATAGGAAAGCTCTCCAGCGCATCATTAAGATGGCTGAGAGGATCACCGGCACCCAGCTCCCCAGACTGGAGGACATCTACCAAACCCGCTGTACTCGGAGGGTTATGGGCATCCTCAGAGACAGCACAAACCCTGGACACTGCCTCTTCACTCTCATGCCCTCAGGAAGACGATACAGGACACTGCCCGCCCGCACTACAAGACTGCAGGACAGTTTCTATCATGGGGCTGTGACACTGCTAAACTCCACACACTCCAACACACTGATACTCCCTATCTCATCTCATGCACACATGATTGCACTATTGCACAGGACCTGGACTTTTTAAAACATTTTATTTGTGTGTGTGTGTGTGTGTGTGTGTGTGTGTGTGTGTGTGTGTGTGTGTGTGTGTGTGTGTGTGTGTGTGTGTGTGTGTGTGTGTGTGTGTGTGTGTGTGTGTGTGTGTGTGTGTGTGTGTGTGTGTGTGTGTGTGTGTGTATTGTGGCAACCCGGGCCCGAGAATGTCCGGGTGAGGCAAGGAATCACCACACGGGGCGGCTGGTTCAAAGCCCGGAGGGCGTTTATTCTGAACAGCGATCTCCCCGGAGGGAAAATGAAAATCATACACTAGCTCCGAGAGCTAGGAAACAGTGAAACAAGGATTGAGCTGTCTCTGGTGGGTCTGCTGGGTCCGGGTGCGGCGCGGTTCTCCTCCCCTCGCTCGTTCCTGGGTCTGGTTGCACTCCCAGCGTCTCGCACCAACTCTCCTCTGGGATCCGGGAAAGCGCCGGTTAACAGCGTGTCTCACTTCCCCCCCCAGGTGTTTCCCATCCCCCTCATTAGTGTGTCGGGAGTGCCGGCCTCTGGCTCCCTCTGTCGGCTGCCGCCGGTACACGCCCTCCACCACCTCTCCCCTGGGCCCTCCAGCCCGAGGGGTTGGGGACGGGTTGCCACACTCCTCCACCGCTGCTTCACGCCCCTGGTAGTCTCCGACCGCCCCTAGGCACATGTCTCGGCGGGACAGGGCGTCGGCGTTGGCATGTTCCCTGCCCGGCCTGTGGTCCACCTGGAACCTGTAGTCCTGGAGTGCCAGGAACCACCTCGTCACCCGGGCGTTTGTGTCCTTCGCGCCGGCCATCCACTTCAGTGGTGCGTGGTCGGTCACCAACGTGAACTCCCGTCCCAGGAGGTAGTACCTTAGTTTGTCCAGGGCCCACTTGATGGCCAGGGCCTCCTTCTCCACGGTGGAGTAATTCCTCTCGTTGGGGAGGAGCTTCCGGCTGATGTATGTCACCGGGTGTTCTTCTCTCGCCCGCACCTGGGAGAGTACCGCTCCTAGCCCCACCTCGGATGCATCTGTGTGGACTATAAGGGGCAGAGAGAAATCAGGGGTTATCAGGACGTGTTCGGAGCAGAGGGCGCTCCTCAAGGTTTCGAAGGCCCCCTCTGCTGCCTCCGACCACTTCACCCGGTCAGGTAACGCCTTCCGGGTCAGCTCGTTCAGGGGGCTCGCCATAGTGGCGAAGCCGGGGATAAACCTCTGGTAGTACCCTACCAGGCCCAGGAACGACTTCACCTGCTTCTTGGTGGTGGGCCGGGGCCAGTCCCGGATGGCGGCGACTTTGCTGTCCTGCGGCCTGACGTTCCCCCGTCCCACCCGGTAACCTAGGTACGCCGTCTCCTCCAGCCCCAAGCGGCACTTGGCGGGGTTGGCGGTGAGTCCGGCCCTCCTCAGCTCCGCCAGGACTGCATGTCCCAGCTGGCGCTATGAATAATGATGTCGTCGATGTACGCGGCCGCATACGCCTGATGAGGCCGCAGGATCTGGTCCATCATCCGCTGGAAGGTCGCCAGGGCGCCGTGGACACCGAACGGCAGGACCGTGTACTGATACAGCCCCCCCGGGGTTGCAAACGCCGTTTTTTCCCTGGCGTTCCGGGTGAGTGGCACCTGCCAGTACCCTTTAGTGAGGTCCAGGGTGGTGAGGTAGCGGGCTGGTCCCAGCCGCTCGATCAGCTCATCCACCCTGGGCATGGGGTAGGCGTCGAATTCGGACACCGCGTTGAGTTTCCGGAAGTCGTTGCAGAACCGGAAACTGCCGTCGGGTTTGGGGACCAGGACGACCGGACTGGACCAGGCGCTGCGAGACTCCTCGATGACACGGAGACGAAGCATTCGGGTGACTTCCTTCCGGATGGCGATCCGCCGGGCTTCTGGGACCTGGTAGGGGGGGACGCGCACCGTGATGCCGGGCGCCGTTTTGATGTCGTGTTGCGTTCTGGTAGTTCTCCCGGGCAGCTCGGAGAAGACATCCTGGTGCTGGAGGATGACCTCCTCAAGGTCCTGCTTCTGGGCGGGACTGAGATCTTCCCCCATGGGGACTGCCGGTATGTCGCACCGGGCGGCCAGGGCGAGGGTAGCCGGCGCCGTCGGGGTCGGGTTCGCCCTCCACTGCTTCAGGAGGTTGACGTGGTAGAGTTGGGTGGGTTTTCGTCTCCCGGGCTGCCGCACCCGGTAGTTCACCGACCCCACCTGTTCCATGACCTCGTACGGGCCCTGCCACTTGGCCAAGAATTTACATTCCGACGTCGGGATCAGCACCATGACCAGGTCTCCGGGTCGGAACAGGCGTAGCTGGGCCCCGCGGTTGTAGACCCGGGCCTGGGCCTGCTGGGCCTGCCGAAGGTGGTCCCGGACGATGGGCCAGACCTGGGCCATGCGGTCCCTCACCTGCTCCACATGGTCGACCAGGGTGCGATCGGGGGAGGGTCGACTCTCCCACGCCTCTTTGGCGAGGTCGAGGAGCCCCCGGGGTCTTCTCCCGTATAACAGCTCGAAGGGGGAGAACCCTGTCGAGGCTTGGGGCACTTCGCGGACTGCGAAGAGCACATGGGGCAGGAGCTGGTCGCAGTTTTTTCCGTCGGCGTCCATGACCTTCTTTAGCATCTGCTTCAGTGTCTTATTGAAGCGCTCTACCAACCCGTCGGTCTGTGGGTGGTACACCGAGGTCCGGAGCTGGGAGACCTGGAGGAGACTGAGCAGTTGTTTCATGACCCGGGACATGAAACAGGACCCCTGGTCCGTTAATACCTCCCGGGCTATCCCCACCCGGCTAAACAGTAGCATTAGCTCCCTGGCTACTGCCTTGGTGGTGGCGGCGCGGAGGGGAAGGGCTTCGGGGTATCTGGTGGCGTAATCTACAATAACCAGGATGTATCTATGCCCCCTGCTGGTCTTCGGGAGCGGGCCGACAATGTCCAGCGCTATCCGCTCAAAGGGGACCTCAATGATCGGCATGGGGATCAGGGGGTTTCGTGCTGTGGGTCTCGGGGCCGTACGCTGGCATTCCGGGCAGGACTGACAATAGCGGACTACATCCCCTTTCACCCCGGGCCAGTAAAACCGTGCTAGCACTCTTTCCCTGGTTTTATCCATGCCTAGGTGAGCCCCTAGCAGGTGAGAGTGGGCCATGAATAGCACCTTACTAATGTAGGGCCGGGGTACTAGTAATTGTTCTACCACTTCCCCCCCTTTTTCGACAACCCGATATAACAGACCCCCCCTGGTGCTGAAGTGAGGGTGTGGGAGGCGACTCACCGAATCCCTCGCTTGTCCCTCATGGGCGAGGACGTGGCTCCAGGCGTGCTTTAGGGCGTCATCCTGTAGCTGGGCGCTGGCGAACTGTCCGGGTCGATGCGTTCTCCCCCCCCTCCCGGTCGGGAGAAAATCCGAGAACTCGGGGAGCTCTCGGAGCCTCCCGGTGGACCGGACTGCTCGGTTGCCGTCAGGGTGTCCGGCGTGTCCAAGGGCGGTCCCGGCGTCACCACTCGGTGGGACCCTCCCGCCGAGCGCGCTGGGGTGCCTGGCGGGGTGGGTCCGTCCGCCGTCCTCCTCCGATGCCTCCGCTGGGGTTCCGGGGGCCGGCCGAGCCCCGTAAGCAGGTCGGACCGTCCGCCCGGTCCGACGTGATGGATCTCGCCGGAGCCGGGAACTCGGGCCGGTGTTCAGCAGGCGGGTGAGCAAGGGGCAGTCCCTGCCGATGAGCAGGGGTACGGGCAGGTTGGGCACGATCCCGGCCCGCGTCACATACACCCCTCGGGGGGTCCTCACGACCACGTGGCACGTGTCGTAGGTGCGGGTGTCCCCGTGGACGCACGCGACTTCTATGGGCTCGCCCCTCCGTCCCCCCTCAAGGTCTGGGCGTAGGAGGGTGACCACACTGCCGGTATCTAGTAGGGCCTCCGTGTCCTTCTTCCCCACCCTCACCGGGATCGTTGGGGCTCCGGATGTCTGGTGGGCCCAGCAGTTGGTCAGCAGACACGGTCCTGGTCGTCCCCCGTCGGCGAAGGCCGACGGCATGGACACGTCCCGGTTCCCGGTGCACTGTCGGGCTAGGTGTCCGGTTTGCCCACAAGTGTAGCACCGTCGGTCCTCCCGGAGCCCCGGGGCGACGCTCTGTGGTCTCGGTGGGACCCCCTGTTGTCCGGCCCCCGGGCCTCGCTGGTCACCGCGCGGCTCGGCGGCCCGTGACGGGGTCCGGGGCCCGCCCCCCAACTGTTGGGCCACCTGCCAGTTTTCCAACTGTCGGATCAGCTCATCCACGGTGTCGGGGCGGTGGTGCGCGAAGGTTCTCCGTGAGTCTGGGGGGAGCTGACGGATGGTATTGTCTATAAGGACCTGATCCAGGATGCTGGGTCCTTCTCCCGTAGTGAGCCACCTCCGTATCAGCCGTCCGTGCTGGGAGATCTGCGCGCGCACCGCACCTCGCATGTCGAATCGCCAGACATGGAAGCGCTGGGCTCTGGCAGCGAGGCTATGACCATAATAGGCCAGGATGGCCTGCTTCAGGGTCGGGTACTGGCTGGCGTGCTCCGGCGTCAGGTCCTGGCTGGCCTGCTGGGCAGGTCCGGTAAGAAAGGGAGACAGGATGTGCGCCCACTGGTCCTCCGGCCACTGCTCCCGTCGGGCCTCTCGAATACCTCCAAGTACGCCTCCACGTCGTCGTCCGGTCCGAGCTTGGTGAGGCGGCTGGTTGGAGCGGCTGTCGGAGCCTCGCGCCCCGCTTGCTGGGTGAGCCTTATCACCGCCTCTCGGAGAAGAGCGAGGCTCTCCGTGGTGTCTCGCTGGTGCCGCTGTGCGGCGGCGGCGGCGGCTTCCGGGTTCTGCATCGGGGTTGGGCGGGTGATTCCTTATAATCCGTAGCGAGGTCAAGTTGCCTGCGTTCTCCACCATATGTGGCAACCCGGGCCCGAGAATGTCTGGGTGAGGCAAGGAATCACCACACGGGGCGGCTGGTTCAAAGCCCGGAGGGCGTTTATTCTGAACAGCGATCTCCCCGAAGGGAAAATGAAAATCATACACTAGCACCGAGAGCTAGGAAACAGCGAAAACAAAGATTGAGCTGTCTCTGGTGGGTCTGCTTGGTCCGGGTGCGGCGCGGTTCTCCTCCCCTCGCTCGTTCCTGGGTCTGGTTACTCTCCCAGCGTCTCGCACCAACTCTCCTCTGGGATCCGGGAAAGCGCCGGTTAACAGCGTGTCGCGCTTCCCCCCCCCCAAGTGTTTCCCATCCCCCTCATTAGCGTGTCGGGAGTGCCGGCCTCTGGCTCCCTCTGTCGGCTGCCGCCGGTACACGCCCTCCACCACCTCTCCCCTGGGCCCTCCAGCCCGAGGGGTTGGGGACGGGTTCCCACAGTATATGTGCAGGGTTTCCCCCAGCACTATCTTGTTAAGGCGGCCGCCTTAACCAGACTAGGGCCCCGCCTTGACTACCAATGTATTGAAAAAAAAAAAAAAAAAAAAAAGATAAAAAAAAAAAAAGATTTCAAAAAATATATATATATTAAAAAAATATATTAAATATACAACATTGACTTCATTCACTCTATGTGTAGATAAAGACAGACCTGCGAAACAGGCTGCAGGGCAAGAGTCTTACAGCCTGCATGAAGATCAGCATCAATGGCCCACCAGTGTCTAAGTTCAATTACAGCAGGGCGCTGGAACTGTTCTTTGCACAGCCACGCAGAATTGCATGCACTGATGCCTCTTGTCGGCTGTGCCGCAAATAAGATCCAAAAAAGGAACTGTAAATAGTTGAATTTGCATACAAAAGTTAAGTGTATTGTCCATTATTTGTATTTAATTTGCACTTTTCTTTAATTTTATTTTGTAGTGTCTGCATGTTTGCACAACATTTGTACCTACTGTTGTTTATTTATATGGAAATAAACAGTCGTTTATTTCATTCATGCGTACTGGCATCTTTGAGCAAAATACCCCCAAAATTTTTCGCCTCGGCGCTTTGCGCCGCGCCAACAACACCACCAACTGCTTACCACCTTGACTGAGACATTTACTGGGGGAAACACTGATGTGTATATATATATTGCTGATACTGATTTATTTATTTATTTTATTTTATTTATAGAACTGTGCAACTGGAGGAGGACTGCTCCAAACAAAATTTCGTTGTCTTGTACAATGACAATAAAGATTATTCTATTCTAGAGTGGGGATTTGACTGGGGATGCAGATTTTCAGTAGAGAAAACTCAAACTGTATTTTTCACCAGGAAAATAATTGAGGATGGGATGAAATTGAGGATGTATGGGAAAGAGTTGGATCATTTAAATATTTGGGAGTTATTTTTGATTCTAGGGTAACATGGGCAGACCATATTAGGAAGATGGAGGATAAATGCAAAAAGGTAATGAATGTGATGAGATGTTTGACTGGTAGGGGTTGGGGAGCGAGCTGTTCAGCTTTAAGACCATATATGTAGCTATGATTAGATCTGTGTTTGATTATGGGTGTGTAGTGTATGGTTCAGCCGCAGTGTCTCTCTTGAGAGAGCTGGACGTGAATCAGGCCAAGGCATTAAGGGTACGCAGTGGGGCTTTAACCATCACCAGTGGACGTGATTCAGGCCAAGGCATTAAGGGTATGCAGCGGGGCTTTAAACCATCACCAGTGCCTGCTCTGCAGGTGGAAATGGGGGACGTGCCACTGGAGTTGAGAAGGAAACAGTTGATGGGGAACTATTGGGCAAATCTGCGAGGGCCCAGTGAGTCTCACCCCACAAAAGGAGTGTTGAAAGAGTGCTGGGTTTATGGGATGTGTGAGAGGAATCCTTTTGGTCGGGTGGGGAATGATATAGTGAAAGAGTTTGGTGTGGGTGAACTGAAGCTTAGTCCAGCAGTGGTATATCCAATAATGCCGCCATGGAGGATGGTGTGGCCAGAGGTGGACTGGTTTGTGTTGGATATAAAGAAGAGAGAGAGAGAACAGATAGACCTGGCTAGTGTTTTTAATATTCATCTTCTTATAGAGTACAGTGAGTATGTTCATGTTTTTACAGATGGTGCCAAACAACCTGAGACAGGAGTGACAGGGTTTGGAGCAGTTGTTCCATCAAAAAGAATAGAGGTTAATAGAAGAACATCTGATAATTTAAGCGTGTATACAGTGGAGATGTTGGGGGTGCTGGTCGCTTTAAAATGGGTGGAATCAAGTACAGTGGAAAGAATTGATCTGTACAGATTCAGCATCAGTTTTGGCAAGTATGAGGTCGTTTTACTCAAGTAGTTGCCAAGGTTTGTTATATGAAGTTCTACAGTCAATTACGAGAATCGTTCAGCAGGGGAGGCAAATACATTTTTTATGGGTTCCAGCTCATGTAGGGGTGAAGGGAAACGAGATAGCCGATAAGATGGCGAAGAAGGCATTGGAGAAGGAAAAAATAGAAATGAATATCAGTTTAAGTATGGCAGAAGTTAAAAGTCTGATATGGGAAAAAGTTAACAAAATGTGGCAAGACAAATGGGACAGTGAGGAGAAAGGGAGATATTTATATAATATTCAAAAAAGAGTTAATGTTAAAATAAGGTATAGTGGTCAGAGGAAGGATGAACACATTTTGATAAGGTTAAGGTTGGGGCACAGTGCACTAAATAAAACAATGAATTTGATAGGAAAACACCGCACTGGATTATGTGAGGGGTGCCAGGTAGAGGAGACAGTGGAACATTTTCGAATGAACTGTAGTGGTTATGGGATGGAGAGGGGAACGTATGAAAAATCAATTGAGAGAATTGGGTATGCAGGAGTATACTTTGGAAAATATTTTAAGATTAGTGAAGAGGAATTGCATAAAAGTATTGTTTGGCTTTTTGAGAGAAACAGGGTTATATGATAGGATATAGAGTAGAAAGAAGGTGTGAAGGAGTGAGTGTTTGGAGACGGGAGGAGGCAATGGAGACGAGGAATAGGAGGAGGACGAGAGGGAGGAGGTGGAGGAGGAGTCGATGGAGACAGGAGGAGGATGACGAGAAGAAGGAGGAGGGTTGAAAGTATTTGGGGAAGCACCAGAAACCCGGGTCGATCAACACCGATGAATCCCAGTTCCAGTCGCAAGTCACCACTATGTCTCTTGTTGTGGTTATGGGGACAGGACGAGAGGACCCAAACGCTGGACAGGGAGGCAGAGACGGGGTGGAAAGGAAATGGGGTCTATTGGAACAAGGGGTAACGACAAGCCGGGGCTAGGCAAGCGGTGGTCAGGCAGGCGAGGGTTCAGTAACAGACAGGCAGGCAGGGGGTAGGCGGTAGGCGTGTGGACGGTGTTGTCATGCAGGCGAGGATTCGGCAACGGGTAAACACGGGGACGGACGGAGAACTACAGAAGAGGGCAAAGGGTTACTGGAGGACAGGGAAAACGGAATGGATTTAGTTTAATGCTGGTAGGACCGATACTGACTGAGGGGATAGTAAAAGAAGAACTGGCGCCGGCTGATTGGAGACCCCGGCTGAAGTAGGGAAAGGCGATTGCAGAATGCAGACAGGTGTGTTGAGAGAGTGAGGACCAGTGGCGCCAAGCGGCCGCTAGGTGGGGGTGTTGGACCGTGTAGCAGGACGTGGCTTGTTTTGCACCGGCTATCTTTTAACTCCAGAAAGAAGAGAACACACATCAACGCATTTGAAGAGGCCAACACAGGTAGTCATTTAGTAAGTCAGGTTCTTTATTGTCCCCAAGGGGATAATTGTTCTCACACAGTCAAGTCAAGTTGGTTTCAGGGCAGCATACATTTGAAGAGACAGAACACAGTGTAGCAACACTGTAGCACACAGATATCAAATAAATTATCTCCACACATATACAACAGATAAACCCTCTTCCCACAAATTCCACAGAAAAACATGTAGACAGAAATAAACATGACATGAACCATATTCAGTGACGAAAAATCTACATATTTTTGTTCCCTGCTATGATAGCTGAGGGGACGAAACCTTTTTTTTATTGGGCTTTTCTCCGGTTCATTACACTATATCTGCGGCCAGATGGGAGTAATTTGAAGAA
Organism: Gadus morhua; assembly: GCF_902167405.1. NCBI lineage: Eukaryota > Metazoa > Chordata > Actinopteri > Gadiformes > Gadidae > Gadus > Gadus morhua. The sequence continues at coordinate 83,775 of NC_044068.1, read as the reverse complement.
TTGGCAAAGGGAATGGTCAGGGACGCTGACTATTACACGTGCCAGGGGTGCTACAGCGAGCTCATTTGCCTCTGACAGGCTGGGGGGGGGAGGGTGGTTATCTTGGATGCTATGTGTGGGGTTTTGAGGAGTCTGTTTTTGCTGGTGACAGTGAGCAGGGTGAAGCAGCAGGGGGAACAGTACACTAGGAGGGGTTGGATGATGCTTTTGTAGAGGAGTAAGAGGAGGTGGGGGGCCACAGACAGTGATCTCAGTTTGCGTATGACATAAAGCCGTGGATAGGGTTAATGACATGTTGGTTGGAGTTGAGTTTGTTATCTATGGTGAGCCCTAGGTATTTTAAACTGTTGACTAGTTCAACTGGTTGTCCTCTGATGAATGTGCGATTGAGTGTAGGAGGTGTCTTGGCTGTGTGCATGACCTTTTCCTTTGTTTTGTCATCGTTTAACTGGAGATAGTTGTCTGTGCACCACTGTGAAAACTGTGTGGTTGACTGTTGGTATGCTGTGGTGGAATTGTTGTCACTGAGTAGACCTATTATGGCCGTGTCGTCTGCATCTTTATAGTACGTGGTGATGGGGGCTGGGCTGCTGCAGTCATTTGTGTGGAGGGTACACAGAAATGGACTGAGGACGCAGCCCTGAGGTGCTCCGGTGTTGGTGCTGAGGGTTGATGATGTTGCTGTACCTACTTTCACTGCATGCGGTCTGTTGCTGAGGAAATTGTATATCCAGTGAAGGTGGAGTGGAATAATGTCCAGATGTTTGAGCGTCTCGATGACCTGGTGCCGCTGGATTGTGTTGAATGCAGAGGTGGTGTCGACCCACAGGACTGATGCTAAGTGGTTTGGTGTCTGGAGAGGGTGGAGGAGGGAGTGGAGGAGGCACGCCACTGCGTCCTCCGTCCCACGTTTCGGCCTGTATGCAAACTGGTGAGGGTCCAGCTGTGGTCCGACGGTTGACAGGATGAGGTGAAGCATTATCTTCTCCATGCACTTCGTTATGATGGGCGTGAGTGCAACCGGACGGAAGTGGTTGGGCTCTGACTGGCGGGGTTTTGGGGGTATTGGTGCAATGGTTGAGGTCTTCCATAGGTCGGGACCTTTAGCTGTTTTGTATGAATCCAACAAGACGGAGTGGAAGACTGGGCAGAGCTCCGTGGCACAGAGCTTTAGCACCCTTACCGGGATGCCATCCGGCCCCGGGGCCTTGCCAATTTTGCACCTGGCCAGCTGTGGCTGTACACCCTCCTGAGTGAAGGGTGGGTGCTGGGGTTCTACCAGCGCCTTCACAGGAGGCGGTGTAGTCCTGGGTGTCAAACCGGTTGAAGAACCTGTTCAGGGAGTTAGCAAAGTGCATGAACGCAGTGCAGCCATGTGTCGTGTGGGCGGAGCCAGGGGTTAGGGGAGGAGCCAGGGGTTAGGAGAGGAGGGGAGAGGACGTCAGGTAGAGGAAACCAAACTTAAGGTTCAGATCAACCAAAGCACCCGACGTGAAAGCAGTTCTCTCGGTCAGGAGAAAAATAAAACGCATTTTGAAATACGCTGACGGACAGAAGCTACATCAAGGTGAGTAAAGAAGCACAATTTTGAGAAGTTAAAAACACTACTGCCGTTATGGAATTCAAAATATAATAATGGGATTGCTCAATACATAAACCTTGTCGTCTGTGTCTAGGAATGGCCTCTGCTGACACCTCCTGGCCTGAAGAGAACTTTTCATGTTCCATCTGTCTGGATGTGTTCAGCAGCCCAGTTACCACACCATGTGGACACAACTTCTGCAGAACCTGTATTACTAAGTTCTGGGATGAACAAGTCAAGTACAAATGTCCCGTTTGCAACGAGCTTTTCAACACAAGACCTGATTTACGGGTCAATATCCTCTTTTCAGAGATGGTTGATCGGTTTGGAACATCGGTACGAGTAAAAGAGCAGCCTTGTGTTGGACCAGCAGAAGTTCCCTGTGACGTCTGTACTGGGACCCAGCTGAAGGCCGTGAAGTCCTGCCTAGTGTGTCTAATCTCTTACTGCCAAACCCACCTGGAGCCACACCAGAGAGTCGCAGGTCTGAAGAAACATCGGCTGGTCGAGCCTATGGACCGTCTGGACGACAGGATGTGTAAGAAACACGACAGACTTCTGGAGCTCTTCTGCAAGACTGAACAGGTGTGTGTGTGTCTGTTCTGCACAGAGACGGACCACAAGTCCCATCCTGTTATACCTCTAAAGGAGGAATATGAAGTGAAGACGGCCCAGCTGGGGAAGATAGAGGCTGAAGTTAAGCAGTTGATCCAGGAGAGACAAAAAAATATTCAGGAGATTAAAGACACAGTTAAACGCATCAAAGCAGACTCAGACAGAGAGATAGCTGATGGTGTGCAGGTCCTCACTGCTCTGATGCACCGCATTGAAAAGTGCCAGGATGATCTCAACCAAATGGTGAAAGAGAAACTGAAATCCACAGTGAAACAAGCTGAAGACCTCATCAAAGAGCTGGAGCAGGAAATAGAAGATCTGACCAATAGAAGTTCAGAGGTGAAGCAGCTCTCACACACTAAAGACCACCTCCACTTGCTCCAGACCTTCAGATCTCTGAAGGATCCTCCACCCCCCAGGGACTGGACCACGGTGGAGGTCCGTCCTCCGTCATACGTAGGGACATTGAGGAGATCCCTGGATCAGCTGGAGGAGACACTGAACATGGAGATGAAGAAGCTGCGTGATGCTGAACTGAAGATGGTCCAGCAGTATGAAGTGGATGTGACTCTGGATCCTGATACAGCTCATCCCCGTCTCATCCTGTCTGAGGATGGGAAACAGGTACATGATGGAGGTGTGTGGAAGGAACTCCCAGACAACCCCAAGAGATTTACACGGTGGGGAGGTGTTCTCACGAGGCAGAGCTTCTCCTCAGGGAGATTTTACTTTGAGGTCCAGGTTAAAGACAAGACTGAATCGTGGTTAGGAGTGGCCAGAGAGTCTATCGACAGAAAATGTCTGATACTGTTGACCCCTGAGACGGGTTACTGGACTCTTCTCTACTACAAGGATGTGTTGGTATTTAGAGATGACCCTTCTGTCCGTGTCCCTCTGAGAGCTGAGCTCCAGAAGGTGGGGGTGTTTGTTGATTATGATGAGGGTCTGGTCTCCTTCTACGATGTGGAAGCCAGGGTTCATCTCTACTCTGCTACTGGCTGCACCTTCGGTGAGCCTCTCTATCCAATCCTCCACCCAGGTCCCCGTGAACATAAAGGTAACAACTCCGCCCCCCTGATCATCTCACCTGTCAATCAAACAGACTAGGACCTTTGTTTGGTAATAAAATAATCAAACGACCAAAACAACTAATGTTGTTTCCTGAATTAGAATCTCTACTATGTGAGGTCTGAGAGAACTGTATTCATATCTTACTCTTCACTGTCTTCTAAGGAGTAATTCATTAAGCCACGAACACTGTACTATAAAAAATATAACCCATTATAACCTATAAGACTACGCTATAATGTTCAAAGTCTTTTATCGGAGTGTTTTTTTATATTTTTAATTAATGAAAAAAATGTAATCAGATAATGTGAAATGTTGATTTTGATTATCATTAGTTGTTTTAACCAAATAGTAATATTCGTTTATTTTTGAATCATGTTTGACAACACAATATAATGTTTGTAAACTTTTGAGATTTGAATAAAAATGTACTAGAATGAGGACATCTTCTGTGGAATAGTTAAATTCTCAGTAGAATATGTATTCAGTAGAATAGGTACATTCTTGGTACAATGTGTACTCAGTGGAATAGGTACATTCTCAGTACAATGTGTACTCAGAGGAATAGGTACATTCTCAGTACAAGTGGAATATATACATTATCAGTACAATGTGTACTCAGTGGAATAGGTACAGTACATTCTCAGTACAATATGTATTGAGTAGAATATATACATTCTCAGTACTATGTGTACTCAGTGGAATAGGTACATTCTCAGTACAATGTGTACTCAGTGGAATAGGTACATTCTCAGTATAATATTGTGGGAGTGTGTTCTGCTGGTGGCTGGTCTCAGCAGCCTCAACTGGCCCGAGTCCGACTGAGTGGACTCTGGGGGGGGGGGGGGGGGGGCTGCACACCTGTTGGGCATTGAGGGATCAACGTGTGTGTGTGTGTGTGTGTGTGTGTGTGTGTGTGTGTGTGTGTGTGTGTGTGTGTGTGTGTGTGTGTGTGTGTGTGTGTGTGTGTGTGTGTGTGTGTGTGTGTGTGTGTGTGTGTGTGTGTGTGTCCCCCACTTTAACCGCCAGGGGGTACTCTAGTTCTTCAATATAGAGATATATAACTTTAAATGTTTCTACATATGTGTTTTGAATTGTCATACTTATATATACACACACACATATATATGACTTCCAGTTTAAGGGCAGATGATAACGGCCTTCTGAAGCTCCTGTTAGATAGAGTAGTCCCCCCTCTCTCCCTCTCTCACTCTCTCTCTACAAAGGGGCTTTGGAATGGGAAACATTACATTGCCATGGCAAGCCCAAAAATTTAGAATTAAAGATATGTATATGTGCATGCAGAGCTGTGATTATTAAATGTTTAGCAAAAATAAGAAAACGGAAAGAGATTACTTATTGGACGACTGTTGTGACAGTTGCCTCTTCTCAATCAATGGCAGAAATTGTAACCCCGATCAAATTAAACATAAACAGACGGAAGCAAACAGAGAGCAGTGTGTGTGTGTGTGTGTGTGTGTGTGTGTGTGTGTGTGTGTGTGTGTGTGTGTGTGTGTGTGTGTGTGTGTGTGTGTGTGTGTGTGTGTGTGTGTGTGTGTGTGTGTGTGTGTGTGTGTCCCACATTAACCGCCAGGGGGTACTGTAGTTCTTCAAACGATGCAAACTTTACAAAGGAAAATCCCTGAAAAAGCCGGAGGCGTACTCCCATTCACTCCCTCGACTGGTAAATTTCAGTCTTTATAACAAAAATATAGAGATATATAATTTTATATTTTTCTTCATATGTTTTGAATTGTCGTACATATATGCACACACACACATATATATGACTTCCAGTTTAAGGGCAGGTGATAACGGCCTTCTGAAGCTCCTTTTAGGTAGAGTAGGTCTCTCTCTCTCTCTCTCTCTCTCTGTCTCTGTCTCTGTCTCTGTCTCTATACTAAGTGGCTTTGGAATGGGAAACATTTCATTGCCATGGCAACAAGAAAATGTAGAATTAAAGATATGCATATGTGCATGCAGAGCTGTGATTATTAAATATTTAGCAAAAATAAGAAAACGGAAAGATTACTTATTGGACGACTGTTGTGACGGTTGCCTCTTCTCAATAAATGGCAGAAATTGTAAATCTTGCAGAATACTATACTTTATCTTTTATTGAGGTGTTCAAAAATCGAAGAATTCCAAGTAATGTCTAGAAAGTGTTACTGTAGAGATAAATATTGTTTATTATGGACAGGAAGATGAGAGAGTGTACATCACAGTCTCTCCACACACGATCATTCAGTGATTAGAATCCTCCGGAAGCAGCAGATAAATAAACACACGGTATAAATGTGAGTTATATTAAAATATACTCTAGCTGGCCGTCCCCAACGAGAAGGCATTACAGTCAAGGCTCGTGTAGTTCAGAATAACCAGTGCTTTGAGTCCTCTTAAACCATGCAAATGAGTCGATATCTTCGCCTGCTAAATAAAATAACATCGATAAAAATCATCATTCAACAATAATATCCATAAAATAACCTGGTCTTTATTCCACTAAATGCGGTTGGCTCTAAGCCCCGCCCACTAGCCCGAGGGGTCCGGCGGCCATCTTGTCGTCCGCGTGACCAGACGCCGTCGCCACGGAGACGCTCAGCTCTTCCCGCCCGACGAGGAGGCGGGGCCACACCCGGCCGACCTCCTCAGCTCGATCTTCATCAGCTGACCCTCGGAGCGCGACTCCATCCTGGTTACCGTGGCGACGGCCGCGCCCGCCTTGGCGGAGGTCTTCAGGCCCCTGGACATCGGGATCCGGGACGCGGCGCCGGGCTGGGGATCGAACACACGACACCGACCGACGGTCAGGAGGGTGACGGGCAGTGTGGTCAGGGGGAGGGCCTGGGGGCGGGGCCTGGGGGCGGGGCCTGTTCACCGCTCAGGACCGCGTTCAGACGACCACTGACCGATGTGAGGACCGCAGAGTCCCTCGCCGGCTGAACGAGACCCAAGACTCACCTGGTCAGAGGTCACCTGGACTCTGCAGGTGAACTCCTAGACTCCGCCCAGCAGGGCTGGCTGTGCAGAGAGGTCTCAAGCCCCTCCCCTCCGACTGGTTGTATGTTGTACATCCTGGCACTTAATGTACGCACTTATTGTGTGTTGTATTGAGCAATAGTACTTAGTTATGTAGCAGCTTATCCTAGCTATCTCTGTTGAGTACGGGGAACGGGTTAACCTAGTGATTGTTGGTGATTGGCACTTGGTATTATGAACATCCTTATTGTACCGACAGAGATTTATTGTTTTACTTTCTAAAGACGAAAACACTTATTGTAAGTCGCTCTGGATGAAAGTGTATGCTAAATGACCGAGTCCGACATGTAAATGACGTAACGGTGTGCTCAGTGAAGCACTCTGAGGCTGTACCTGGGATGAAGGGGGATACAAAGAAAATGAAATAGAATTTAACGTCATGCATGAACGCATGTCAACATGAGTAGTGTGATGTGGTCAGCTGCTCTAGGGGGAAACACACCTCCCTTGATATCATTAAAAACCTTTCAGACCCAACTGCCATCAAAGGTGAAAAACTATACGACCGGGTGTGGGTGTGATTAGCCGTTACAAGCCGTTTTAAAAAGATGCCTCTTCTGACATCACTAGTGGGCGTGTCCACCTAGATGTGTGCTGGATAGATCAGTCTACCAGCCCACCCAGTGGACTGTAGCCAACGTTGCTCATCTATCCGTCGTACATCTAGGCGGACGCGCCCACCTGTGTTGTTAGAAGAGGCATCTTTTCAGAGCGGCTGGTAACGGCTAATCACCCTCACACCTGGTGGTGTAACATGTCACCTTTAAACACTGTTCAGAGGAATGTTCTCTTTGAGACTCAACTCATTCCTCAACAAGAGCCTCTTTACAAACTGAGGAAGAAACCGTCCAATCGGAGACCAGAAGGACCCAGGCGGGGGTCACAGGTCACCGAGCGGTGGTCAGAGGTCACCAAGCGGGGGTCACAGGTCACCCAGCGGGGGTCACAGGTCACCCAGCGGGGGTCACAGGTCACCCAGCGGGGGTCACAGGTCACGGGGGGTACTCACCGGCGGCTGCGTGGGCCGGCAGGTTGCCGAGGTGATGGGCGTGATGGTGATGCTGCTCGTCATCTTCCCTGTCGCCGTGGCGCCGGCCTGGCGAGGGGACCGGAGGACCGTCCCCGTGGAGGTCTCCCTCCCCTCGGCCACGCCCAGCGTCCGGACGCTCAGCCCCGGGCCCCTCCCCCGGGCGCGGCCCCGCCGGGCCCAGGTGGATGTGGATCCGGTTGTCCTCGGTGGTGGTGATGTTGGACTTCCTGCCCGGGGCGGGCTGCTTCTCCGGGGTCAGCCTGAAGACGCTGCGGCCGGGGGTCCCGTCCCGGAGCTCCGGGGGTCCCGACGCCTCCTCCAGCACCGGGGCGGTGCTGACGGAGAGGACGGAGACCGGGGAGCGGGCGCCGGGGCTCCGGTCCGGGGACGAGGCCCTGGAGACGGTCGTCATGGTGACCGTGGAACAGCGGCCCCCCGTCGACCCGGGGCGGGGCCTTGTCCGGCGGCCCGCCCGCCCGCCTCCTTCTTCTTCATCCAGGGGATCCAGGACCTCCTGGCGGCCCCCGGCTCGGCCGCCGCCGCGGGGGGGTAGCGCTCCGGCACGGCGGGCTGCTTCAGCCCCTGCTGGCGGAGGTTGCTCATGAGGTGGTTCTCCTCCAGCACCGAGTTCCTGATGAAGCCGGCGGGAGTCTCCTCCTCCTCCTCCTTCCTCTTCCCCCTCCCCCTCCTCCTCCTCCTTCCTCTTCCCCCTCCCCCTCCCCCTCCTCCACCTCCACCTCTTCCTCTTCCTCTTCCTCCTCCTCCTCCGTGTAGCGCGCCACGGCGTCCGTCTGCATCTCTGTCTCCGGCCTTCAGTCTGTGATGTGCTGGGCTTTCATCTCCTCACATCCCATAATAATAAGCGCTGCTCCCCTCCCAGGACCCGGTCCCGGTCCCGGTCTGGACCCCGACTCCTCCTCAGCTTTCACTGGTTACCTTTCAAGACGTATTCGGTCCAGCAGAAGAAGATTCAGAACACGGATGGGTATGCCTCCTCTGTTCTAACCCCATATGCTTCAGGTTACAGACTACTGACACACAACATGACACAAAGATAATCATGCCCCATAATGTGATACATATCATGAAGTAGCCTGCATTTAGGACTTTTTATACTGCTTTGTTATTTTATTTGATGGCGACACCATTGGTACGTTTTGTTATTGTTTCTGTGTCCGGGGGAGGGAATCTGATTGGCTGAGCTGGTGTCCTCGTGGTCATGTGAGTGACAAGGTGATTGACAGCTGACTGATGAGTGACGCGACACCTGATCAATCATTAGATAGATAGATTACATAGTCGACGCATCGCTACGCATACGCGTCCAAAAGGCTACGCGACGCGACGCTTCGGCCGCCAGGGAAGAAAGAAACTGCATCCGGGGTTTAAACCTTGTCAACAGTTAGAATGTTACTTTGGACTAGACAATTAGTTATTCATTAACCCCTTCTTCTTCTTCTTCTTTCACTTGATTGTGCGCGTGCACATCGGGGAGAGTTCCTACAGCAGCGTAGCGCCAATAATCAGCTTTTTGTTCTCTGTCTGTGTTTGTTGAAAATTGTGTCGGGGTTGGATAGAATGTATTCGGGGAAGCCCCGGAAACCCGGGTCGCTTAACTCCAGATAGAAGAGAAAGAAGAGAACACGCATCAACGCATTTGAATCGGCCAACGCAGCGCATGAATGCATTGCAGCCAAGTGTCTTGGGGCCGGAGCCAGGGGTTAGGGGAGGGGTTAGGGGAGGAGGGGAGTGGACGTCATGTTGACGAAACGAAACTGAAGGTTCAGATCAACCGAAGAAACCGACCTGGAAGTAGTGCGCTCGTACAGGAGAAAAACAAAACGCATTTTGAAACACGCTGACGGACAGAAACAGCATCAAGGTCAGTAAAGAATAACAACTTTGAGGGAAGTTTAAACCTCTCTTCCCGTAATGCAATGACAAGAATAATGGGATTGCTCAATACATGAACCTTGTCGTCTGTGTCTAGGAATGGCCTCTGCTAACACCTCCTGGCCTGAAGAGAACTTTTCATGTTCCATCTGTCTGGATGTGTTCAGCAGCCCAGTTTCCACACCATGTGGACACAACTTTTGCAGAGCCTGTATTACTAAGTTCTGGGATGAACAAGTCAAGTACAAATGTCCCGTTTGCAACGAGCTTTTCAACACAAGACCTGATTTACGGGTCAATATCCTAATTTCAGAGATGGTTGATCGGTTTGGAACGTCCCTACGAGTAAAAGAGCAGCCTTGTGTTGAACCAGCAGAAGTTCCATGTGACGTCTGTACTGGGACCCAGCAGAAGGCCGTGAAGTCCTGCCTAATGTGTCTTACCTCTTACTGCCAAACCCACCTGGAGCCACACCATAGAGTCGCAGGCCTGAAGAAACATCGGCTGGTCGAGCCTATGGACCGTCTGGACGACAGGATGTGTAAGAAACACGACCGACTTCTGGAGCTCTTCTGCCAGACTGAACAGGTGTGTGTGTGTCAGTTCTGCACAGAGACGGACCACAAGTCCCATCCTGTTATACCTCTACAGGAGGAATATGATGTGAAGACGGCCCAGCTGGGGAAGATAGAGGCTGAAGTTAAGCAGTTGATCCAGGAGAGACAAAAAAATATTCTGGCGATTAAAGACACAGTTAAACGCAGCAAAGTAGACGCAGACAGAGAGATAGCTGATGGTGTGCAGGTCCTCACTGCTCTGATGCGCCGCATTGAAAAGGGCCAGGATGATCTCAAAGAAATGGTTAAAGAGAAACTGAAATCCACAGTGAAACAAGCTGAAGACCTCATCAAAGGGCTGGAGCAGGAAATAGAAGATCTGACCAATAGAAGCTCAGAGGTGAAGCAGCTCTCACACACTGAAGACCACCTCCACTTCCTCCAGGCCTTCAGATCCCTGAAGGATCCTCCACCCCCCAGGGACTGGACCACGGTGGAGGTCCGTCCTCCGTCATACGTAGGGACCTTGAGGAGATCCCTGGATCAGCTGGAGGAGACACTGAACATGGAGATGGAGAAGCTGCGTGATGCTGAACTGAAGAGGGTCCAGCAGTATGAAGTAGATGTGACTCTGGATCCTGATACAGCTTATCCCCGTCTCATCCTGTCTGAGGATGGGAAACAGGTACATGATGGAGGTGTGAGGAAGAGACTCCCAGACAACCCTAAGAGATTTATACTGTTGGGAGTTGTTGTCACGAGGCAGAGCTTCTCCTCAGGGAGATTTTACTTTGAGGTCCAGGTTAAAGACAAGACTGGATGGTGGTTAGGAGTGGCCAGAGAGTCCATAGACAGAAGAGGTGGGACCATGCGGACCCCTGAGAACGGTTACTGGACTCTTCTCTACTACCAGGATGAGTTGGTATTTAGAGATGACCCTGCTGTCCGTCTCCCTCTGAGAGCTGGGCTCCAGAAGGTGGGGGTGTTTGTTGATTATGATGAGGGTCTGGTCTCCTTCTATGATGTGGAAGCCAGGGTTCATCTCTACTCTGCTACTGGCTGCACCTTCAGTGAGCCTCTCTATCCATTACTCGGCCCAGGTTCCCGTGTTTATGAAAGCAACAACTCTGCCCCCCTCATCATCTCACCTGTCAATCAAACAGACTAGGACCTTTGTTTGGTAATAAAATAATCAAACAACCAAAACAACTGATGTTGTTTCCTGAATTAGAATCTCTACTATGTGAGGTCTCAGAGTACTGTATTCTTATCTTGCTTTTCACTGTCATCTAAGGAGTAATTCATTAAGCCACTAACACTGTGCTATAACAAATATAACCCATTATAACCTATAAGACTACACTATAATGTTCAATGTCTTTTATCTGAATGTTTTTTTATATTTTTAATTAATGAAAAAATAAATGTATTAGATAAGGTGAAACATTGATTTTGATAACATTATCATTAGTTGATTTAACCAAATAGTAATATTCGTTTATTTTCTGAATCATTAGATTAGATTAGATTAGGCTTTATTGATCCTTTTGGGATGACTCCCTCAAGGAAATTGATTGTCCAGTAGCTTACAGAAAGAAACACAATATTAAATTATATACCATATAAGATAAACAATAAACTCATGTATCATGTTTGACAACACAATACAATGTTTGTAAACTTTTGAGATTTGAATAAAAATGTACTAAAAGTAGAACATCTTCTGTGTGATAGTTACATTCTCAGTACAATATATATTCAGTGGAATAGGTACATTCTCAGTACAATATGTATTCAGTGGAATAGGTACATTCTCAGTACAATATATATATTCAGTGGAATAGGTACATTCTCAGTACAATATGTATTCAGTATAGTAAAGGTACATTCTCAGTATCTATTCAGTGGAATAGGTATATATTCAGTGGAATAGGTACATTATCAGTACAAAATGTATTCAGTAGAATAGATACATTATCAGAATAATATGTGTTTGTAGCGGTATCATATTCACTGTGTATGTTGTATGGTGCGTGCCCCCTTTAAGGGAAGGGGGCATGGCACCCACCTGGTGTTACAACGCAGGTCTTAAGGAACGCACCTCTGGCTGTGCGGGTTCTGTGTTTTGGGAAATAAATCCTTCTCGTGTTTTTCACCGGCAATCAAGTCTCCGTCTCCATTTCATTGCGATCTCCTACATTTGTGACCCTGACGTGATCTGAACACGCAACCTCCCCGCACCGGTTCCGCTGAGTCGTTTCGGGCGGGTGCTCAGGGCTCCTTCCCGTTGGCCTTGACTGTTCGGAAGTGTGAATTCTGGGGGGGGCGTCTGTAGCGGTATCATATTCACTGTGTATGTTGTATGGTGCGTGCCCCCTTTAAGGGAAGGGGGCATGGCACCCACCTGGTGTTACAACGCAGGTCTTAAGGAACGCACCTCTGGCTGTGCGGGTTCTGTGTTTTGGGAAATAAATCCTTCTCGTGTTTTTCACCGGCAATCAAGTCTCCGTCTCCATTTCATTGCGATCTCCTACATGTTCATTGGAATAGGTACATTCTCAGTACAATATGTATTCAGTGGAATAGGTACATTCTCAGTATGTACTCAGTGGAATAGGTACAAACGCAGTATGTACTCAGTGGAATAGGTACATTTTCAGTAGAATGGGTACATCCTTAGTACAATATGTATTCAGTGGAATAGGTACATTCTCAGTACAATATGTATTCAGTGGAATAGGTACATTCTCAGTACAACATGCATTCAGTGGAAATAGGTACAATCTCAGTAAAATGTGTATTCAATAGAATCGGTACTTTATCATTGGGATAAAACAAAAACAACTATGGTGCATAAAAAAACCCTTTTACACATGATGGGATTCAAGGAAAGATTAAAATCCCATAATAACTGCACACGTGTGTAGCTTTGTAGCAGTAAATTACTTTTAATGTCCACCTTACAATAACCCAACAAGTCTAACCCACCGATACAAAGCTCACAGTGACTATGTGTAAAGATATGTGCGAGTGTCTTGACTTTGTCTTGTCGGCTCTCCTCTCCATCCTCTCCTCTTAGTTTCTCCTCTCTCCTTCCTCTCTCTTCTCTTCCTCCTCTCTCCTATGTCTCCTCTCCTCTCTAGCTCATCCAGGATTGTGTTTATCATTGTTACGCATCAAAATGATGTGTGTTCAAACTGCAACGGTAAGCATAAGTTGATTTGTTGAGTCAAATATTGTTCAGTACATGTCAGCGTGGGAGTGTGTGTGGAGGACGGCTGGTTGAAGCAGCCTCACCTGCTGAGTCTGATTGGACTCTGGGGCTTGGTGAGGGACACACCTGTTGCTCATTGAGTAATCGGTGCGCACTGGTTGAACCAGCCGTTTAGGGCGTGGTCACACCACAATGAGGTGCTTTCAGTGTCAAAGATTTGGGCACATTTCTAAAATCTGTAAGGAAAAGAGGGGGTGTGCGAAATGCTCAGGGGATCATGAGTATGGGAAGTGTGAGGGGGCCAAGTTAAAAGGTTGTAGTTGTGGGGGTGAACATGTGGTCAATTTTGGAGGCTGTGAAATAATGAAAGAGGAAGTTGCAGTTCAGAAGGTGAAAGTGTTGGACAAAGGGACCTATGCAGGAGCAGTGAAGGTGGTAAAACAGAGGCACGGTGCTAAGAGTCAGGGAATGGTAGCAGCCTGGGGGGCGGAAGGGAAGTGACGAGGGAGTCGATGGGAGAGCAGCACGATAGGGGCTGGGGGAAAGAGATCCTCCTCAACGAGGCTTTGGCGACTGACTATGTACAGAAGGACGCTCGGAGGCTAGAGTTTGGATGCTAGGAGAGTTGGAGACTGGACAGTGCAACAGTTGAGAGAGAAGGAGGATGGCGAAGTCTGGTATCGTTAGTGATGATATGGAGTATGATGATTCAGATGCAGAAATTTGGAATCCCGTGACCAGTAGGAAAAAGAATAGAAGAAGAACAAGAAGGTGTTCTGAGATGAATGACAGTGACGGAGAAAAGCAGAATGAGTCGAAAAAAGCAAGGAGGAAGGAGGAAGGAGAAGTGTGGAAAGTGATTGTGGAGTTTGAAGAGATAGCTAGTAGCAAGCTACACCCAGTCAAACTGTCGAAAGCTATGAGGAATGAGATTGGTTCGGTCAAACAGGCAAGGTTCTTGAGCAAAGGAAGGATGTTAATAGAAACTGTTAACAAAGATCAGCAAGAAAAGATTTTGAAAATGAGTACACTGAACGAAGTGAGAATCAAAAGTCAAATCCCTGGTATAAATCGTAAGATACGTGGAGTGATAACCGGAGTGCCAATAGACTTAAGTATTGAAGAACTGCAGAAAGAAATCAAGGGAGCCAAAGTGACTGTTGAAAAAAGGTTGTCCACTAGATACCAGGGGAAAATAGTGGACAGTTTGTCTGTGCTTATTCAGTTTGAAGGGGCAATAAAGGATAAGGTTACGATTGGATACCTGAGTTACCCGGTTAGAGAATTTGTTCCCAGGCCATTGCGGTGCTTTAAATGCCAGAGGTTTGGGCATATAGCAGGACAATGTAGGGCAAAGCCAAGATGTGCCAAATGTGCAGGGGAACATGAATACGGTCAATGCGAGGCAGAGGCTAAAGCTAAATGCTGCAATTGTGGAGGGGATCACAGTGCGGCATATCAAGGATGCGAAGCACAGATTAAAGCAAAAGAAGTTCAGAAATATAAAGTCCAGAATAAAGTAACATATGCAGAGGCAATCAAACAAGTAAAAGGACCACAAGGTGGTGCAAGTGTGGGTGTTGTTGAACCCTCTCAGTATTCACCGCAAGCTTTAAAGCCAGTAGGTTTGCAATGTGATGTGAATAAGGACACTTTGATTGTGGATAAGGCTAACTTTGTATTCTTCATGGCGAAGGTCATAAATCTAGCTATGCAGGACAAAAATACAAGGTCAGATCGGATAAAGATTGTTGTGGAGGCAGCAAGGGAATACTTAGACATAAAGGATGTAACGGGAGAGATGGTACAGGATGAGATCAATAGAAATGAAGGGGTTACTAAGTAGTATAATTATGGGGTTCCTTATTCTGCAGTGGAATGCCAGAAGCCTGATATCGAATGGGCAAGAATTTAAGAGATATATAGAGAAATTAGACGTTAAACCAGAAATCATTTGTATGCAAGAAACATGGATGAAATCACACTTGGATTTTAAAATTGTAGGATACAACTCAGTTAGACTGGATAGGAATGAGCGGCAGGCAGGGGGATGTGCAACGTTTATTAAGGAAGGAGTATTGTATGAAAGAGTACCAATGAATTATGAAACTAGTCTAGAGATAATTGTTATTGAAATCTGGGTTAATAAAAGGAAAATTACTATAATCAATTTGTACAATCCATGTAAGAAAATGAAGTTGGAGGAATTGGAGAGGGTAGGACAAAGGCAAAATGCTATATGGTGTGGAGATTTGAATGCACACAGCACGTTATGGGGAGGAAGGAAAGATGATGATAATGGGAAGGTGATAGAGGAATTAATGGACAACAAGGGAATAGTTTGTTTAAATAATGGGGAGGGGACAAGAATAAATGTAAGCAATGGAGTGGAGTCAGCGTTAGATCTTACACTAGTAACAGATACACTGGCAGGAGTATGTTCATAGGAAGGAAGGAAAGAGACGACTGTTGGAAGTGATCACTATCCTATAATCATTGGAGTAGAATTGACAATTGTAATGAGAGTGCAATCTAGAAAGAGTGATGAATTGGGACTTTCACAATGCAGAGTGGGAACTATTTAAGGAAATAAGTGAGAAAGAAATGTTAGAAATTGAGATAGGAGAAGATGTTGACCAGCTAAATACGAATGTGTGCAGAGTTATATTAGAGGCTGTTGAGAGAACAATTAAGAGGAAAGAAGGAAAAGGGAAAAAGAGGATGGTACCATGGTGGAACAAAGAATGTAGTAAAGCAATCAAGAGTAGAAATAAAGAATTTAGAAGGCTAAAGGGAAACCATAGGTTTGAGAACCTTATTGAATATAAAAGAAGTCAAGCAAATGTAAGGAGAACTAATAAAAATGGAAGGAAAACTTGTGGGAGGAATTTTTGCAATTCGGTGGGACGGGAAACGGAATTGGGACAGATTTGGGGCATGATTAAAAAGATGAATGGGGTTAAGAGAGAATATGGATATCCAGTTTTGAAGGTAGGGGAAACAATAGCAATGAAGGAAGAAGAAAAGGGGGAGATGTTAGCAAAGGCTTTTGTGAAAGTTCATAGTTCAGAAAATATTAGTGAAGAGGGAAAAAGAGGGAGGGAGGCTACTTTAGTGGAGTATGAAGTGTTGATGCAAGATGAGGAAGAAAATGAAGATTTGCTTAATAAGACTTTCACAATGACAGAAATTAATCGTGCATTAAGGAAAACAAAGATGACCGCACCAGGAAAGGATCAGGTTTGTTATATAATGATAAGTAATTTAAGTGAAGCAGCAAAAGGAATATTATTGGAGTTATACAATAGAGTTTGGAAGGAAGGTAAATTACCAGAAAGTTGGAAGGAGGCAGTTATTGTACCAATACCTAAACCAGGGAAGGACAGTTCCAACCCAGAGAACTATAGGCCAATTGCCTTAACATCGAATATATGTAAAATAATGGAGAAAATGATAAATGAAAGATTAACATACTATATGGAGAGTAAAGGATTTATGTCAAAGTATCAGAGTGGGTTCAGAAAGGGGAGGAACACTATGGATCCGACCATATGTCTAGAACATGAGATCAGAAAGGCACAGATAAATAAGGAAAGTGTTGTAGCTGTGTTTTTTGATATTGAGAAGGCATATGACATGATGTGGGTAGAAGGATTATTAGTTAGATTAAGGAAGTTGGGAGTTAAAGGGAGAATATACAGATGGATTGAAGATTTTTTAACTGAGAGATCAATACAGGTGAGAGTAGGAAAAAGCTTCCCAGGGAAATTTAAAATAGAGAATGGAACACCACAGGGGAGCATAATTAGTCCACTATTATTTTCCATTATGATAAATGAAGTTTTTGAAGAAATAGAGAGTGGTATGGGTTTTTCATTATTTGCAGATGATGGGGCAATATGGAAGAGGGGGAAAAATATGAAATTCATTGTTAAAAAATTACAGGAGGCAATCAATAGAGTGGAGGAATGGTCTTTATAAATGGGGTTTTAAGTTTTCGGTAGGGAAGACAAACATAATGTTTTTCACCAGGAAAAGAGTGGGAGATGAGATTAAATTAAAACTTTATAAACAAGACCTAAAAAGAGTAAAACACTAAGTTATTAGGAATGTGGTTTGATGAAAGGTTAACATGGAATATACACATTCAGAAGGTTGTGGACAAATGTAAAAAGGTTATAAATATAATGAGGTGTCTAGTTGGAAAAGAGTGGGGGGCGGATAGAGTGGCACTAAAGGGTATATATATATATGAGCATTTATAGATTATGGGAGTGTGGTATATGGGGCAGCAGCAGAGACACATATGAAGAAACTGGGAGGTATACAGAATCAGGCATTGCGTTTATGTACAGGCGGTTTTAAAACAACACCTATAGCTGCGCTGCAGGTAGAAATGGGGGTCATGGATTTGAGAAGGCTGCAATTGTCACTGACATACTGGGTGCATTTACAAGGACATAGCAAGGACCATCCAGCGCAAGACACGTTAAAACCTAGTTGGGAAAAAGAGAAAAAGGAAGTTAGGAATTTTGGTTGGACAGCAGTGCAGAGGGCAAAATAAATTGGAATTGAAAAGATACAGTTTAGTCCAACAGTACCAATATCAGCACTCCCACCCTGGATTCTTCCAGATGCTACAGTAGATCTGACAATTCTAGAAAGGAAAAATAAAGATAGAGAGTTTGTTTGTAATGCCATAAGTGTGCAAGAGTATATTGATAAATTCTATGGTTATGTAAAGATATATACAGATGGATCAAAGAGTGCAGAAAGTAAAGTAGGAGTAGCATTTTGGGTCCCAGAATTTCAGGTGCGGGTGGGTAAAAGGGTCAATGATGAAGTATCGGTGTATACAGCAGAAATGATTGCAGTATTATTGGCAATACATTGGGTAGAGGAAACTAGACCAGTAAGTGTAATAATATGTTCGGACTCAAGTTCAGTTCTAACCAGTCTACAGAGCAGTAAGTCAGATAGCAGGCCGGACATTCTAATAGAGATAAAACAGATTTTATATAGAATAGAGATGATGGGTATAACAGTGGTGTTTGTGTGGGTACCGGCACATATTGGAGTGAGAGGGAATGAGGTGGTAGATAAGGTGGCAAAAGAGGCAACAAAATGTGAAGAAATTGAATTATGCATAAATATCAGCAAGATGGAGGGTAAAAACATAATTAAAAGGAAAATGAAGGAGAAATGGCAGAAGAGGTGGGAGGAGGAGAGGAAGGGAAGGTGGTTTTATAAAATTCAGAGGAAAGTAGGAGAGGCCAGGGGAACAGGAAGGAGCAGAAGGGAAGAAACCGTAATATCACGGTTAAGATTTGGACATACAGGGCTAAATGCATCGTTGTTTATGGTTGGAAAACATGACACAGGGAGGTGTGATCATTGTGAGGAGCAGGAAACTGTAGATCATGTAATGAACATTAGTAGAAAGTATGAAGTAGAGAGACGACAAATGCAGGATAATTTGGCAGAAATTAAAGAAAAATATGAGTTAGAGAATATATTAAGGAAAATGTCAGGAGATAGATGCTATAGGCACGTATTTAGATATTTAAAAGAAACAAATTTGATAAAGAAAATATGAAATCCGGGTAACTCAGGGTTACAATAGTAAATAAAGATGCATAAAGAAACCAGTAGGTGGCGGTAATGCGCATGTTTGTTTGCCAACCGCCAATAAAAACAAATAGAAGAAGAAGAAGAACCGAAGCAACCGACCTGGAAGCAGTGCGCTCGTTCAGGAGAAACATAAAACGCACTTTGAAACACGCTGACGGACAGAAACAGCATCAAGGTCAGTAAAGAAGAACAACTTTGAGGGAAGTTTAAACCTCTCTTCCCGTAATGGAATGACAAGAATAATGGGATTGCTCAATACATGAACCTTGTCGTCTGTGTCTAGGAATGGCCTCTGCTGACACCTCCTGGCCTGAAGAGAACTTTTCATGTTCCATCTGTCTGGATGTGTTCAGCAGCCCAGTTTCCACACCATGTGGACACAACTTTTGCAGAGCCTGTATTACTAAGTTCTGGGATGAACAAGTCAAGTACAAATGTCCCGTTTGCAACGAGCTTTTCAAGACAAGACCTGATTTACGGGTCAATATCCTCTTTTCAGAGATGGTTGATCGGTTTGGAACGTTCCTACGAGTAAAAGAGCAGCCTTGTGTTGAACCAGCAGAAGTTCCCTGTGACGTCTGTACTGGGACCCAGCTGAAGGCCGTGAAGTCCTACCTAATGTGTCTTACCTCTTACTGCCAAACCCACCTGGAGCCACACCAGAGAGTCGCAGGCCTGAAGAAACATCGGCTGGTCGAGCCTATGGACCGTCTGGACGACAGGATGTGTAAGAAACACGACCGACTTCTGGAGCTCTTCTGCAAGACTGAACAGGTGTGTGTGTGTCAGTTCTGCACAGAGACGGACCACAAGTCACATCCTGTTATACCTCTAAAGGAGGAATATGAGGTGAAGACGTCCCAGCTGGGGAAGATAGAGGCTGAAGTTAAACAGTTGATCCTGGAGAGACAAAAAAATATTCTGGCGATTAAAGACACGTTAAACGCATCAAAGCAGACGCAGACAGAGAGATAGCTGATGGTGTGCAGGTCCTCACTGCTCTGATACGCTGCATTGAAAAGTGCCAGGATGATCTCAACCAAATGGTTAAAGAGAAACTGAAATCCACAGAGAAACAAGCTGAAGACCTCATCAAAGAGCTGGAGCAGGAAATAGAAGATCTGACCAATAGAAGCTCAGAGGTGAAGCTGCTCTCACACACTGAAGACCACCTCCACTTCCTCCAGACCTTCAGATCCCTGAAGGATCCTCCACCCACCAGGGACTGGACCACGGTGGAGGTCCGTCCTCCGTCATACGTAGGGACCTTGAGGAGATCCCTGGATCAGCTGGAGGAGACACTGAACATGGAGATGGAGAAGCTGCATGATGCTGAACTGAAGAGGGTCCAGCAGTATGAAGTAGATGTGACTCTGGATCCTGATACAGCTCATCCTAAGCTCATCCTGTCTGAGGATGGGAAACAGGTACATGATGGAGGTGTAAAGAAGGAACTCCCAGACAACCCTAAGAGATTTACACAGTGTATATCTTTACTCACAAGGCAGAGCTTCTCCTTAGGGAGATTTTACTTTGAGGTCCAGGTTAAAGACAAGACTCTCTGGTCTTTAGGAGTGGCCAGAGAGTCCATCGACAGAAAAGATTGGACAGATGGGACCCCTGAGACGGGTTACTGGACTCTTCTCTACTACCAGGATGGGTTGGTATTTAGAGATAACCCTGATGTCCGTCTCCCTCTGAGAGCTGAGCTCCAGAAGGTGGGGGTGTTTGTTGATTATGATGAGGGTGTGGTCTCCTTCTATGATGTGGAAGCCAGGGTGCATCTCTACTCTGCTACTGGCTGCACCTTCAGTGAGCCTCTCTATCCATTCCTCAGCCCAAGTCGCCATGATTACAGAGGTAACAACTCCGCCCCCCTGATCATCTCACCTGTCAATCAAACAGACTAGGACCTTTCATTGGTGATAAAATAATCAAACGACCAAAACAACTAATGTTGTTCCCTGAATTAGAATCCCTATTGTATGAGATTTTCCACACTTCTTTTAACAAGGAGTAATTTATCAAGCCACTAACACTGTGTACTATAAAAAAATATAACCAATTATAACCTATAAGACTACATTATAATGTTCAATGTCTTTTATCTGAATGTTTTTTTATATTTTTAATTAATGAAAAAAATGTAATAAGATAATGTGAAACGTTGATTTTTTTTTTTTAACCAAATAGTAATATTCCTTTATTATTTTTTAATCATGTTTGACAACACAATACAATGTTGGTAAACTTTTGAGATTTGAATAAAAATGTACTAAAAGTAGAATGAGGGCATCTGCTGTGGAATTGGTACATTCTCAGTACAATATATATTCAGTGGAATAGGCACATTATCAGTACAAAATGTATTCAGTAGAATATATACATTATCAGAACAATATGTATTCAGTGGAGTAGGTACATTATCAGTACAATATGTATTCAGTAGAATAGAGACATTATCAGTACAATATGTATTCAGTGGAATAGGTACATTCTCAGTATGTAGGCCTATTCACTGGAATAGGTACAAACTCAGTATAATATGTATTCAGTGGAATAGGTACATTCTCAGTATGTACTCAGTGGAATAGGTACATTCTCAGAGGAATGGATACAATCTCAGTAAAATGTGTATTCAATAGAATAGGTACCATATCATTGGGATAAAACAAAAACAACTACGTTGCATAAAAACCCTTTTACACATGATGGGATTCAAGGAAGGATTAAAATCCCATAACTGCCCACGTTTGTAGCTGATGAGCCAGTAAATGACTTTTAATGTCCACCTTACAATAACCCAACAAGTGCAACACACCGATACAAAGCTCACAGTGACTATGTGTAAAGATTCCCCCAATATGTGTGAGTATCTTGACTTTGTCTTGTCAGCTCTCCTCTCCATCCTTTCCTCTTAGTCTCTCCTCTCTCCTTCCTCTCTCTTCTCTTCCTCCTCTCTCCTATCTCTCCTCTCCTTTCCAGCTCATCCAGGATTGTGTTTATCATTGTTACGCATCAAAATGGTGTGTGTTCAAACTGCAACGGTAAACATATTTAGATTTGTTTAGTCAAATATTGTTCAGTCCATGTCAGCGTGGGAGTGTGTGTGGAGGACGGCTGGTTGAAGCAGCCTTACCTGCTGAGTCTGATTGGACTCTGGGGCTTGGTGAGGGACACACCTGTTGCTCATTGAGTAATCAGTGCGCACAGGTAAAACCAGCCGTCTAGGGTGTATTCACACCAGAAAAGTCTGAAGTTCGATCTTTTTGGTCCGGACCGAAACGCAATTTTTATTTTTTGGTTCATTGGACAAGACGGTCGGGGGTGGGGTAACGCATAAAAAAAAGAAGTAAACAAACTATGGAGATTCAGCGTGCTGCCCTCGTTGTGCTTATACTGATGATTGGCAGTGTTTCCCCCAGTAAATGTCTCAGTCAAGGTGGTAAGCAGCCGGTGGTGTTGTTGGTGCGGCGCAAAGCGCCGTGGCGAAAAATTTTGGGGGTATTTTGCTCAAAGATGCCAGTACGCATGAATGAAATAAACGACTGTTTATTTCCATATAAATAAACAACAGTAGGTACAAATGTTGTGCAAACATGCAGACACTACAAAATAAAATTAAAGAAAAGTGCAAATTAAATACAAATAATGGACAATACACTTAACTTTTGTATGCAAATTCAACTATTTACAGTTCCTTTTTTGGATCTTATTTGCGGCACAGCTGACAAGAGGCATCATCACTTTATCTATTAAGATAAAGTTTATGGAGTGGAGTTGCCATCAGTTATACTGTAGTCCTACATAATGATGAATGCTGTCTTTTATTTTTAATTTGAATAGAAGTAGTACCGGTAGTTTGAATCGGCAAAGGTTTGACTTGTTGCCTTACGTTTTTTCGGGCCTCGGTGTGAGGGAGGGGTCCGTTAAGTCGATGGATGCGATGTTTAATCATTTAGTCCAAACTACAGTAGGCTACGGGCAAACCTGAAGTCACCGTCGTGACATTTCATATACGTCCCGTGTGTGTGTGTGTGTGTGTGTGTGTGTGTGTGTGTGTGTGTGTGTGTGTGTGTGTGTGTGTGTGTGTGTGTGTGTGTGTGTGTGTGTGTGTGTGTGAAAGGGAGGAACTTATTTGAAATCGGCCGTGCCTGTTTGTTGTTTATTGTTTTTGATTTAACAATATATAGTTTTAGAGAAATCTGGCTTTCAGAACTCAGTGCCTACCCACTCACTGACCTCACCGCACGTCACTGGCGGTAGATTGACAGGTGACTATGATAGACTATGCAACAATATATTCAACCACCAGATGTCGCCGTCTCAATTACACTCAAAAAACTTTATTGGCACGACTAATGTTGTAAACAGTATTACCTGAGTATTACGAATGCCTTTTTTTTTTTTTTTTTTTTTTTTTTTTAACTTTTTTTTTTTTTTTTTTTTTTCAATACATTGGTAGTCAAGGCGGGGCCCTAGTCTTGTTAAGGCAGCCGCCTTAACAAGATAGTGCTGGGGGAAACCCTGATTGGTTTCATGCAGTTACAAACATTTGCAGTACTTTGCGTCTAAGCGTCTTAGAGTACCATATTAAGCGCTATATAAATTTCATTTATTATTATTATTATTATTACTTTTGGAGCATCAGAGGCGTTTGGCACAACGTTGATTTCTGTTGCGTCCAATAAGGCACATTGTTTTTAGAACTGGGTCGGACCGAGCGCGGTCGCTTTCACATCTCAAGTGAACCGCACCAGGGTTGGTTTGGAAGCGAACCGAGACCACCTCTCGGGCTGGGTCTCGGACCGGCTGGTTGGTCCGCACCAGAGTTCGATGGTTTGTATTCCCACCAGCCCAAAAGGTCCGCACCAGCGATTGTTTTGGTTCGAACCAAACAAGGCAGGTGTGAATTCGCGCTTAAAGAACCCTTTGTTCTGCCCTCTACCCCCAGCGCCTTGCCAGGGTCGACAGATAGTATAGACTCCTCTCCAACAAACCACGCAGACGAAAAGTTGCTGGTCACTCTTTATGGTGAGGTGAAGTAGGGTAAAACTGAGAAATGAAAGTACCACATTTCAGTATGAGAATAACAGAATGCTGTAAAATTAGCTTGGCTACTAAATTAGCTTGCTAATGTAAGAATATCCATCCATCTAATTTGTTTACAAGTTTCCTTAATCTCATTATACATCAAATCATCTTAACATATCATTGTTAAGATGTGTGAGTGCGAGCACCATGCTTTCCGATCAAGTGAATGTAGCGTAATGGAGTCCAAGGCATAGGCCTACATATCAGAACGTATTTCAGAACAATACCAAAGTTCGCCAGTAGATGGCATCACAGGACCATCAATAAACATAGGAGACTGAATTACACTGGGGAAACATACATGTAACAGAACGCCCTTTATACACAAGTATTACTGCAAGGCCATGGCCAGCGGAAAACAGTGGAAACCCAGGCAGCAGTGCTGCTCATGTAACTCTTAGCATACACAACGTTAATGAAAGTGTATTAATTTAAGCACAAGATTCCTGATGGGACTCTAAAAAAATCGTAGGGGATTTTATTAAAGCCTCATACATGTTCACATTGAATTTGCGTTGCGTTTCCCTGGGTCGTTCATAAACTTTAGGCTATGCCCTCCCCTACTCAGTTCTGTTCGCTTTGCATTGGTGGAAGTGAGAAAGGGGGAGTGGTTAAGAAGAGCCTTCAGATTGGACGGTTTGACTGAGTTACCGTCATGTTTTGTAATTATGTTTTTAGGGGTCCAAGCCAACAGGTTGGATCCCTATTGTTTTTGTAAGGATTATTATTCCTATTATTAGGGGTCCAAGCCAACAGGTTGGATCCCTATTGTTTTTGTAAGGATTTTTATTTTTAGGGGTCCAAGCCAACAGGTTGGATCCCTATTGTTTTTGTAAGGATTTTTATACTTCCTACCAAGAAAGTGGTACTACAGCCCAAACCGTAAATGGTGCACACACGCCAATTACATGACTAGATCCAGGTACGTGAAGACTATGCAGACGACAAAATCCAGACATGCCGGCCACTAGGTGGCGCTATACCAAGGAATACGCGTTTGGGGCTATAACTCCCACACCGAAACTCCCACAGTCAAAAACTTGTACGCACATATTCACTGGAGTCTGCTGCATCTTTTGACCTAGGCCACGCCCATTTGCGTCTGGGAATATGTTTCGCTAAATCACGAAAACCGCAAAAATGTTTTTTCGCTACTCCTCCCACATTTCTCGACCAATTGACACAAAACTTTGCACACGGCATCTTCAGACCTACACGAAAAGAATTCCTGCATTACTTTTTTGATCCGACCTTCGACGACGAAACGGTAGCGTTTTGAATATTGGTTTATTAGCTAAATTAGACGTGGAAAATCCAAAATCCCAAAAAATCCAAAATTACACATCGGATCGACTCCAAGTTTTACACACATGTTGGTGCTAACCTTAACGTCGTACGATAAAAATTTCGGAAAATTTCGCCCTTAGGGGGCGCCATAAACGAGGAAATTGTATATCTTCTACAAAATTTTGCCGCGAAAACGCTACACTGACTTCTCGCTACTCCTACCACAGTCAAATCCTTTGTATCCACAGGTTCAGGGTAGCGTTTTGAACACATGCTTCGCGTTGTGCCGGCGAAACGCACATTTCTTGTCGCGTTGTGCCGGCGAAATGCACACTTCTTGGACCCCTGCATAACTGCTTGCAGTTCTAGTTAGGGGTCCAAGCCAACAGGTTGGATCCCTATTGTTTTTGTAAGGATTTTTAGGGGTCCAAGCCAACAGGTTGGATCCCTATTGTTTTTGTAAGGATTTTTCTTCCTATTATTTTTATACTTACCCCCCTAAAAGTGGTACCACAGCCCAAACCGTAAATGGTGCACACACGCCAATTACATGACCAGATCCAAATCTCTTCGGACTACGCAGACGACCAAATCCAGACATGCCGGCCACTAGGTGGCGCTATACCAAGGAATACGCGTTTGGGGCTATAACTCCCACACCGAACCTTCCACAGTCAAAAACTTGTACCCACATATTCACTGGAGTCTGCTGCATCTTTTGACATAGGCCACGCCCATTTGCGTCCATAATTTTTTTTCGCAAAATCGCGAAAACCACAAAACTGTTTTTTCCCTACTCCTCCCACATTTCTTGACCAATCGACACCAAACTTTGCACACGACATCGTCAGACGAACACGAAAAGAAAAACTCAAACACTTTTTGATCCGACCTTCGACTACGAAACGGTAGCGTTTTGAATATTTGTTTATTAGCTACGTTTTACGTCGATACGCAAAAATTCAGAAAATACCAAAATTAGACATCGGATCAAGTCCAAATTTTAGACACATGTCGGTGCTACCCTTAATGGCGTTCATTAAAGAATTCGGAATATTTCGCCATTAGGGGGCGCAATAAACGAGGAAATTGTATATCTTCTAATTGGCCAAAGGAATGTTCTTCAAACTCAAGGGAAACCATCAAGGGGCAAACCCGAGTCTATATAGAAAATATGGCCGAGAATTATTAATGTGGGCGGGAGTTATTTGGCAAAGGATAATTGTCTTTGGAAAATTAAAAATTTCGCCACAGGGCAGCGCCAAAAAACGACGACATTGTCTATCTCCTATTTGGCCAATGGAATGTTCTGAAAACGCGTTTTGGGCTATAACTCCCACACCGAAGGTCCCACAGTCAAAACCTTTATATCCACATGTTGTTCACGGTAGCGTTTTGAACACATGCTTCGCTTTGTGCCGGCGAAACGCACATTTCTTGTCGCGTTGTGCTGGCGAAATGCACACTTCTTGGACCCCTGCATAACTGCTTGCAGTTCTAGTTATTAGGGGTCCAAGCCAACAGGTTGGATCCCTATTGTTTTTGTAGTGTTTATTATTATACTTACCTCCTTGAAAGTGGTACCGCAGCCCAAACCGTAAATGGTGCCGACACGCCAATTGCATGACTAGATCCAGATCCGTGGGGACTACGCAGACGCCAAAATCCAGACATGCCGGCCACTAGGTGGCGCTATACCTAGGAAAACACGTTCGGGGCTATAACTCCCACACCGAACCTTCCAGAGTCCAAAAACTTGTACCCACAAATGCACTGGAGTCTGCTGCATCTTTTGGCCTAGGCCACGCCCATTTGCGTCTAGAATTTTTTTTCGCAAAATCGCGAAAACCGCAAAACTTCTTTTTCCCTACTCCTCCCACATTTCTTGACCAATCGACACCAAACTTTGCACACGGCATCTTCAGACGCACACGCAAAGAATGCATCGATCACTTTTTTGATCCGACCCTCGACGACGAAACGGTAATGTTTTGAATATTTGTTTATTGGCTAAATTTGACGTGGAAAATCAAAAATCCAAAAAAATCCAAAATTAGACATCGGATCGAGTCCAAATTCTACACACATGTTGGTGCTAACCTTAATGTCGTTCGACAAAAAATTCGGAAAATTTCGCCATTAGGGGGCGCAATAAACGAGGAAATTGTTTATCTTCTACAAAATTTCGCCGCGAAAACGCTACACTGACTTCTCGCTACTCCTACCACAGTCAAATCCTTTGTATCCACAGGTTCAGGGTAGCGTTTTGAACACATGCTTCGCGTTGTGCCGGCGAAACGCACATTTCTTGTCGCGTTGTGCCGGCGAAATGCACACTTCTTGGACCCCTGCATAACTGCTTGCAGTTCTAGTTATTAGGGGTCCAAGCCAACAGGTTGGATCCCTATTGTTTTTGTAAGGATTTTTATTAGGGGTCCAAGCCAACAGGTTGGATCCCTATTGTTTTTGTAGTGTTTATTATTATTATTATTATACTTACCTCCCTAAAAGTGTGCCCACAGCCCAAACCGTAAATGGTGCCGACACGCCAATTGCATGACTAGATCCAGATCCGTGGGGACTACGCAGACGACAAAATCCAGACATGCCGGCCACTAGGTGGCGCTATACCAAGGAATACGCGTTTGGGGCTATAACTCCCACACCGAACCTCCCACAGTCAAAAACTTGTACGCGCATATGCACTGGAGTCTGCTGCATCTTTTGGCATAGGCCACGCCCATTTGCGTCGATAATTTTTTTTCGCAAAATCGCGAAAACCGCAAAATTGTTTTTTCCCTACTCCTCCCACATTTCTTGTCCAATCGACACCAAACTTTGCACACGGCATCTTCAGACGCACACGCAAAGAAAGCTCGAACACTTTTTTGATCCGACCCTCGACGACGAAACGGTAGCGTTTTGAACATTGGTTTATTAGCTACGTTTTACGCCGGAACGCGAAAATTCTAAAAATACCAAAATTAGACATCGGATCAAGCCCAAATTTTAGACACATGTCGGTGTTACCCTTAATGGCGTTCAATAAAAAAAACGGAATTTTTCGCCATTAGGGGGCGCAATAAACGAGGAAATTGTATATCTTCTAATTGGCCAGAGGAATGTTCTTCAAACTATAAGGGAACCATCAAGGGGCAAACCCGAGTCTATATAGAAAATATGGCCAAGAATTATTAATGTGGGCGGGAATTATTTGGCAAAGGAAAATTGTCTTTGGAAAATGTCGCCACAGGGCGGCGCCAAAAAACGACGACATTGTCTATCTCCTATTTGGCCAATGGAATGTTCTGAAAACGAGTTTTAGGCTATAACTCCCACACCGAAGCTCCCACAGTCAAAACCTTTATATCCACAGGTTCAGGGTAGCGTTTTGAATACTTGCTTCGCGTTGTGCCGGCGAAATGCACATTTCTTGTCGCGTTGTGCCGGCGAAATGCACACTTCTTGGACCCCTGCATAACTGCTTGCAGTTCTAGTTATTATTATACTTACCTCCCTGAAACTGTGCCCACAGCCCAAACCGTAAATGGTGCCGACACGCCAATTGCATGATTAGATCCAGATCCGTGGGGACTACGCAGACGACAAAATCCAGACATGCCGGCCACTAGGTGGCGCTATACCAAGGAATACGCGTTTGGGGCTATAACTCCCACACCGAACCTCCCACAGTCAAAAACTTGTACGCACATATTCACTGGAGTCTGCTGCATCTTTTGGCATAGGCCACGCCCATTTGCGTCTAGAATTTTTTTTCGCAAAATCGCGAAAACCGCAAAACAGTTTTTTCCCTACTCCTCCCACATTTCTTGACCAATCGACACCAAACTTTGCACACGGCATCTTCAGACGCACACGCAAAGAATGCTAGAACACTTTTTTGATCCGACCTTCGACGACGAAACGGTAGTGTTTTGAATATTGGTTTATGAGCTAAATTAGACGTGGAAAATCAAAAATCCAAAGAAATCCAAAATTAGACATCGGAACGAGTCCAAATTTTACACACATGTTGGTGCTAACCTTAATGTCGTACAATAAAAATTTCGGAAAATGTCGCCATTAGGGGGCGCCATAAACGAGGAAATTGTATATCTTCTAATTGGCCAAAGGAATGTTCTTCAAACTATGAGGGAACCATCACGGGGCAAACCCGAGTCTATATAAAAATTATGGTCAAGAATTATTAATGTGGGCGGGAGTTATTTGGAAAAGGAAAATTGTCTTTGCAAAATTTCGCCACAAGAGGGCGCAAAAAAACGACGAAATAATACATCTCCTAATCGCCAATGGAATGTTCTGAAAACGCGTTTTGGGCTAAAACTCCCACACCGAACCTCCCACAGTCAAAACCATTGTATCCACAGATTCACTGGAGTCAGCTGCATCTTTTGGCATACGCCGTTTCTCAGTTTCGAACACATGCTTCGCGTTGTGCCGGCGAAATGCACACTTCTTGGACCCCTGCATAACTGCTTGCAGTTCTAGTTATTATTATTATTATACTACCTCCCCGTGAAAGTGGAACCACAGCCCAAACCGTAAATGGTGCACACACGCCAATTGCATGACTAGAACCAGGTACGGCACCGCTACTCAGATAACCAAATTCAGACACGCCGGCCACTAGGTGGCGCTATACCAAGGAAAGATGCGTTTGGGGCTATAACTCCCACACCGAACCTCACACAGTCAAAAACTTGTACCCACTTATTCACTGGAGTCTGCTGCATCTTTTGGCATAGGCCACGCCCATTTGCGTCTAGAATTTTTTTCCGCAAAATCGCGAAAACCGCTAAACTGCATTTTTGCTACTCCTCACACATTTCTAGACCAATCAACACCAAACTTTGCACACGGCATCTTCAGACGCACACGCAAAGAATGCTCGAACACTTTTTTGATCCGACCTTCGACGACGAAACGGTAGCGTTTTGAATATTGGTTTATGAGCTAAATTAGACGTGGAAAATCAAAAATCCAAAAAAATCAAAAATTACACATCGGATCGAGTCCAAATTTAACACACATGTTAGCGCCACCCTTAACGACGTTCGAATAAAAATTCGGAAAATTACGCCCTAAGGGGGCGCTATAAACGAGGAAATTGTATATCTTCTAATTGGCCAAAGGAATGTTCTTCAAACTCAAGGGAAAACATCAAGGGGCAAACCCGAGTCTAAATAGAAAATATGGCCAAGAATTATTAATGTTGGCGGGAGTTATTTGGCAAAGGAAAATTGTCTTTGGAAAATTTCGCCACAAGGCGGCGCCAAAAAACGACAACATTGTCTATCTCCTATTTGGCCAATGGAATGTTCTGAAAACGCGTTTTAGGCAGTAACTCCCACACCGAAGCTCCCACACTCAAAACCTTTATATCCACATGTTGTTCACGGTAGCGTTTTGAACACTTGCTTCGCGTTGTGCCGGCGAAATGCACATTTCTTGTCGCGTTGTGCCGGCGAAATGCACACTTCTTGGACCCCTGCATAACTGCTTGCAGTTCTAGTTAGGGGTCCAAGCCAACAGGTTGGATCCCTATTGTTTTTGTAAGGATTTTTATTATTATACTACCTCCCCGTGAAAGTGGAACTACAGCCCAAACCGTAAATGGTGCACACGCGCCAATTGCATGACTAGATCCAGAATCGGCACCGCTACTCAGATAACAAAATCCAGACACGCCGGTCCCTAGGTGGCGCTATACCAAGGAATACGCGTTTGGGGCTATAACTCCCACATCGAACCTCCCACAGTCCAAAAACTTGTACACAGAGATGCACTGGAGTCTGCTGCATCTTTTGGCATAGGCCACGCCCATTTGCGTCCATAATTTTTTTTCACAAAATCGCGAAAACCGCAAAACTGTTTTTTCGCTAATCCTCCCACATTTCTTGACCAATCGACACCAAACTTTGCACACGACATCTTCAGACGCACACGCAAAGGAATCGTGAGACAGTTTTTTGATCCGACCTTCGACGACGAAACGGTAGCGTTTTGAATATTGGTTTATGAGCTAAATTAGACGTGGAAAATCAAAAATCCAAGGAAATCCAAAATTAGACATCGGAACGAGTCCAAATTGTACACACATGTTGGTGTTAACGTTAATGTCGTTCGATAAAAAATTCGGAAAATTTCGCCATTAGGGGGCGCAATAAACGAGGAAATTGTATATCTCCTACACAATTTCGCCGCGAAAACGCCACACTGACTTCTCGCTACTCCTACCACAGTCAAATCCTTTGTATCCACAGGTTCAGGGTAGCGTTTTGAACACATGCTTCGCGTCGTGCCGGCGAAACGCACATTTCTTGTCGCGTTGTGCCGGCGAAATGCACACTTCTTGGACCCCTGCATAACTGCTTGCAGTTCTAGTTATTATTATTCCCCCCTAGAAGTGGTACCACAGCCCAAACCGTAAATGGTGCACACACGCCAATTGCATGACTAGATCCAGGTACGTGAGTTCTAGGCAGACGACCAAATCCAGACATGCCGGCCACTAGGTGGCGCTATACCAAGGAATACGCGTTTGCGGCTATAACTCCCACACCGAACCTCCCAGAGTCCAAAAACTTGTACACACAGATGCACTGGAGTCTGCTGCATCTTTTGGCATAGGCCACGCCCATTTGCGTCCATAATTTTTTTTCACAAAATCGCGAAAACCGCAAAACTGTTTTTTCGCTAATCCTCCCACATTTCTTGACCAATCGACACCAAACTTTGCACACGACATCTTCAGACGCACACGCAAAGGAATCGTGAGACAGTTTTTTGATCCGACCTTCGACGACGAAACGGTAGCGTTTTGAATATTGGTTTATGAGCTAAATTAGACGTGGAAAATCAAAAATCCAAGGAAATCCAAAATTAGACATCGGAACGAGTCCAAATTGTACACACATGTTGGTGTTAACGTTAATGTCGTTCGATAAAAAATTCGGAAAATTTCGCCATTAGGGGGCGCAATAAACGAGGAAATTGTATATCTCCTACACAATTTCGCCGCGAAAACGCCACACTGACTTCTCGCTACTCCTACCACAGTCAAATCCTTTGTATCCACAGGTTCAGGGTAGCGTTTTGAACACATGCTTCGCGTCGTGCCGGCGAAACGCACATTTCTTGTCGCGTTGTGCCGGCGAAATGCACACTTCTTGGACCCCTGCATAACTGCTGCATCTTTTGGCATAGGCCACGCCCATTTGCGTCTATAATTTTTTTTCGCAAAATCGTGAAAGCCGCAAAACTGTTTTTTCCCTACTCCTCCCACATTTCTTGACCAATCGACACCAAACTTTGCACACGACATCTTCAGACGCACACGCAGAGGAATCGTGAGACAGTTTTTGGATCCGACCTTCGACGACGAAACGGTAGCATTTTGAATATTGGTTTATGAGCTAAATTAGACGTGGAAAATCAAAATTCCAAAGAAATCCAAAATTAGACATCGGATCGTGTCCAAACTTTACACACATCTTGGTGCTAACCTTATCGGCGTTCGATAAAAAATTCGGAAAATTACGCCCTCAGGGGGCGCAATAAACGAGGAAATTGTATATCTTCTAATTGGCCAAAGGAATGTTCTTCAAACTCAAGGGAAACCGTCAAGGGGCAAACCCGAGTCTATATAGAAAATATGGCCAAGAATTATTGATGTGGGCGGGAGTTATTTGGCAAAGGAAAATTGTCTTTGGAAAACTTCGCCACAGGGCGGCGCCAAAAAACCACCACGTTGTCTATCTCCTAGTTGGCCAAGGGAATGTTCTGAAAACGCGTTTTAGGCTATAACTCCCACACCGAAGCTCCCACAGTCAAAACCTTTATATCCACATGTTGTTCACGGTAGCGTTTTGAATACTTGCTTTGCGTTGTGCCGGCAAAATGCACATTTCTTGTCGCGTTGTGCCGGCGAAATGCACACTTCTTGGACCCCTGCATAACTGCTTGCAGTTCTAGTTTTTATTAGGGGTCCAAGCCAACAGGTTGGATCCCTATTGTTTTTGTAAGGATTTTTATTAGGGGTCCAAGCCAACAGGTTGGATCCCTATTGTTTTTGTAAGGATTTTTATACTTCCTACCAAGAAAGTGGTACTACAGCCCAAACCGTAAATGGTGCACACACGCCAATTACATGACTAGATCCAGGTACGTGAAGACTATGCAGACGACAAAATCCAGACATGCCGGCCACTAGGTGGCGCTATACCAAGGAATACGCGTTTGGGGCTATAACTCCCACACCGAAACTCCCACAGTCAAAAACTTGTACGCACATATTCACTGGAGTCTGCTGCATCTTTTGACCTAGGCCACGCCCATTTGCGTCTATGAATATTTTTCGCTAAATCGCGAAAACCGCAAAAATGTTTTTTCGCTACTCCTCCCACATTTCTCGACCAATTGACACAAAACTTTGCACACGGCATCTTCAGACCTACACGAAAAGAATTCCTGCATTACTTTTTTGATCCGACCTTCGACGACGAAACGGTAGCGTTTTGAATATTGGTTTATTAGCTAAATTAGACGTGGAAAATCCAAAATCCAAAAAAATCCAAAATTACACATCGGATCGACTCCAAGTTTTACACACATGTTGGTGCTAACCTTAACGACGTTCGAATAAAAAATCGGAAAATTACGCCCTAAGGGGGCGCTATAAACGAGGAAATTGTATATCTTCTAATTGGCCAAAGGAATGTTCTTCAAACTCAAGGGAAACCATCAAGGGGCAAACCCGAGTCTATATAGAAAATATGGCCAAGAATTATTAATGTGGGCGGGAGTTATTTGGCAAAGGAAAATTGTCTTTGGAAAATTAAAAATTTCGCCACAGGGCGGCGCCAAAAAACGACGACATTTTCTATCTCCTATTTGACCAATGGAATGTTCTGAAAACGCGTTTTAGGCTATAACTCCCACACCGAAGCTCCCACAGTCAAAACCTTCATATCCACATGTTGTTCACGGTAGCGTTTTCAATACTTGCTTCGCGTTGTGCCGGCGAAACGCACATTTCTTGTCGCGTTGTGCCGGCGAAATGCACACTTCTTGGACCCCTGCATAACTGCTTGCAGTTCTAGTTAGGGGTCCAAGCCAACAGGTTGGATCCCTATTGTTTTTGTAGTGTTTATTATTATACTTACCTCCTTGAAAGTGGTACCGCAGCCCAAACCGTAAATGGTGCCGACACGCCAATTGCATGACTAGATCCAGATCCATGGGGACTACGCAGACGCCAAAATCCAGACATGCCGGCCACTAGGTGGCGCTATACCTAGGAAAACACGTTCGGGGCTATAACTCCCACACCGAACCTTCCAGAGTCCAAAAACTTGTACCCACAGATGCACTGGAGTCTGCTGCATCTTTTGGCCTAGGCCACGCCCATTTGCGTCCATGAATATTTTTCGCTAAATCGCGAAAACCGCAAAAATGTTTTTTCGCTACTCCTCCCACATTTCTCGACCAATTGACACAAAACTTTGCACACGGCATCTTCAGACCTACACGAAAAGAATTCCTGCATTACTTTTTTGATCCGACCTTCGACGACGAAACGGTAGCGTTTTGAATATTGGTTTATTAGCTAAATTAGACGTGGAAAATCCAAAATCCAAAAAAATCCAAAATTACACATCGGATCGACTCCAAGTTTTACACACATGTTGGTGCTAACCTTAATGTCGTACGATAAAAATTTCGGAAAATTTCGCCATTAGGGGGCGCCATAAACGAGGAAATTATATATCTTCTACAAAATTTTGCCTCGAAAACGCTACACTGACTTCTCGCTACTCCTACCACAGTCAAATCCTTTGTATCCACAGGTTCAGGGTAGCGTTTTGAACACATGCTTCGCGTTGTGCCGGCGAAACGCACATTTCTTGTCGCGTTGTGCCGGCGAAATGCACACTTCTTGGACCCCTGCATAACTGCTTGCAGTTCTAGTTAGGGGTCCAAGCCAACAGGTTGGATCCCTATTGTTTTTGTAAGGATTTTTAGGGGTCCAAGCCAACAGGTTGGATCCCTATTGTTTTTGTAAGGATTATTATTATTATACTATACGCCTTAGAAGTGGTACCACAGCCCATACCGTAAATGGTGCCGACACGGCAATTGCATCACTAGATCCAGGTCCGGCACCGCTACTCAGATAACCAAATCCAGACACGCCGGCCACTAGGTGGCGCTATACCAAGGACAGACGCGTTTGGGGCTATAACTCCCACACCGAATCTCCCACATTCAAAAACTTGTACGCACAGATTCACTGGAGTCTGCTGCATATTTTGGCATAGGCCACGCCCATTTGCGTCTAGGAATATTTTTCGCTAAATCGCGAAAACCGCAAAACTGTTTTTTCGCTACTCCTCCCACATTTCTCGACCAATTGACACAAAACTTTGCACACGACATCTTCAGACCTACACGAAAAGAATTCCTGCATTACTTTTTTGATCCGACCTTCGACGACTTAACGGTAGCGTTTTGAATATTGGTTTATTAGCTAAATTAGACGTGGAAAATCCAAAATCCCCAAAAATTCAAAATTACACATCGGATCGACCCCAAGTTTTACACACATGTTGGTGCTAACCTTAATGTCATACGATAAAAAATTCGGAAAATTTCGCCATTAGGGGGCGCCATAAACAAGGAAATTGTATATCTTCTACAAAATTTACCCGCGAAAACGCTACACTGACTTCTCGCTACTCCTACCGCAGTCAAATCCTTTGTCTCCACAGGTTCAGGGTAGCGTTTTGAACACATGCTTCGCGTTGTGCCGGCGAAACGCACATTTCTTGTCGCGTTGTGCCGGCGAAATGCACACTTCTTGGACCCCTGCATAACTGCTTGCAGTTCTAGTTAGGGGTCCAAGCCAACAGGTTGGATCCCTATTGTTTTTGTAAGGATTATTATTATTATACTATACGCCTTAGAAGTGGTACCACAGCCCAAACCGTAAATGGTGCCGACACGCCAATTGCATGACTAGATCCAGGTCCGGCACCGCTACTCAGATAACCAAATCCAGACACGCCGGCCACTAGGTGGCGCTATACCAAGGACAGACGCGTTTGGGGCTATAACTCCCACACCGAACCTCCCAGAGTCCAAAAACTTGTACACACAGATGCACTGGAGTCTGCTGCATCTTTTGGCCTAGGCCACGCCCATTTGCGTCTGGGAATATTTTTCGCTATATCGCGAAAACCGCAAAAAATATTTTTCGCTACTCCTCCCACATTTCTCGACCAATTGACACAAAACTTTGCACACGACATCTTCAGACCTACACGAAAATAATTCCTGCATTACTTTTTTGATCCGTCCTTCGATAACGAAACGGTAGCGTTTTGAATATTGGTTTATTAGCTAAATTAGACGTGGAATATCAAAAATCCAAAGAAATCCAAAATTAGACATCGGATCGAGTCCACATTTTACACACATGTTGGTGCTAACCTTAATGTCGTTCGATAAAAATTTCGGAAAATTTCGCCATTAGGGGGCGCAATAAACGAGGAAATTGTATATCTTCTACAAAATTTCGCCGCGAAAACGCTACACTGACTTCTCGCTACTCCTACCACAGTCAAATCCTTTGTATCCACAGGTTCAGGGTAGCGTTTTGAACACATGCTTCGCGTTGTGCCGGCGAAACGCACATTTCTTGTCGCGTTGTGCCGGCGAAATGCACACTTCTTGGACCCCTGCATAACTGCTTGCAGTTCTAGTTATACTTCCTACCAAGAAAGTGGTACTACAGCCCAAACCGTAAATGGTGCACACACGCCAATTACATGACTAGATCCAGGTACGTGAAGACTATGCAGACGACAAAATCCAGACATGCCGGCCACTAGGTGGCGCTATACCAAGGAATACGCGTTTGGGGCTATAACTCCCACACCGGACCTCCCAGAGTCCAAAAACTTGTACACACAGATGCACTGGAGTCTGCTGCATCTTTTGGCCTAGGCCACGCCCATTTGCGTCTATGAATATTTTTCGCTAAATCGCGAAAACCGCAAAAATGTTTTTTCGCTACTCCTCCCACATTTCTCGACCAATTGACACAAAACTTTGCACACGGCATCTTCAGACCTACACGAAAAGAATTCCTGCATTACTTTTTTGATCCGACCTTCGACGACGAAACGGTAGCGTTTTGAATATTGGTTTATTAGCTAAATTAGACGTGGAAAATCCAAAATCCCAAAAAATTCAAAATTACACATCGGATCGACTCCAAGTTTTAAACACATGTTGGTGCTAACCTTAGTGTCGTACGATAAAAATTTCGGAAAATTTCGCCATTAGGGGGCGCCATAAACGAGGAAATTGTATATCTTCTACAAAATTTCGCCGCGAAAACGCTACACTGACTTCTCGCTACTCCTACCACAGTCAAATCCTTTGTATCCACAGGTTCAGGGTAGCGTTTTGAACACATGCTTCGCTTTGTGCCGGCGAAACGCACATTTCTTGTCGCGTTGTGCCGGCGAAATGCACACTTCTTGGACCCCTGCATAACTGCTTGCAGTTCTAGTTAGGGGTCCAAGCCAACAGGTTGGATCCCTATTGTTTTTGTAAGGATTTTTCTTTTTATTATTCCAGCAAAAATAAACCTAAAAGTGTGCCCACAGCCCAAACCGTAAATGATGCCGACACGCCAATTGCATGACTAGATCCAGGTCCGTGAGGTGACGGCAGACGACAAAATCCAGACATGCCGGCCACTAGGTGGCGCTATACCAAGGAATACGCGTTTGGGGCTATAACTCCCACACCGAACCTCCCAGAGTCCAAAAACTTGTACACACAGATGCACTGGAGTCTGTTGCATCTTTTGACCTAGGCCACGCCCATTTGCGTCCATGAATATTTTTCGCTAAATCGCGAAAACCGCAAAAATGTTTTTTCGCTACTCCTCCCACATTTCTCGACCAATTGACACAAAACTTTGCACACGGCATCTTCAGACCTACACGAAAAGAATTCCTGCATTACTTTTTTGATCCGACCTTCGACAACGAAACGGTAGCGTTTTGAATATTGGTTTATTAGCTAAATTAGACGTGGAAAATCCAAAATCCAAAAAAATTCAAAATTACACATCGGATCGACTACAAGTTTTACACACATGTTGGTGCTAACCTTAATGTCGTACGATAACAATTTCGGAAAATTTCGCCATTAGGGGGCGCAATAAACGAGGAAATTGTATATGTTCTACACAATTTCGCCGCGAAAACGCCACACTGACTTCTCGCTACTCCTACCACAGTCAAATCCTTTGTATCCACAGGTTCAGGGTAGCGTTTTGAACACATGCTTCGCGTTGTGCCGGCGAAACGCACATTTCTTGTTGCGTTGTGCCGGCGAAATGCACACTTCTTGGACCCCTGCATAACTGCTTGCAGTTCTAGTTATTATACTTCCCGCGCTAAAAGTGGGCCCACAGCCCAAACCGTAAATGGTGCGGACATGCCAATAGCATGACTAGATTCAGGTCCGGCACCGCTACTCAGATAACAAAATCCAGACACGCCGGTCACTAGGTGGCGCTATACCAAGGAATACGCGTTTGGGGCTATAACTCCCACACCGAACCTCCCACAGTCAAAAACTTGTACGCACATATTCACTGGAGTCTGCTGCATCTTTTGGCATAGGCCACGCCCATTTGCGTCCATAATTTTTTTTCGCAAAATCGCGAAAACCGCAAAAATGTTTTTTCGCTACTCCTCCCACATTTCCCGACCAATTGACACAAAACTTTACACACGTCATCTTCAGACCTACACGAAAAGAATTCCTGCATTACTTTTTTGATCCGACCTTCGACGACGAAACGGTTGCGTTTTGAATTTTGGTTTATTAGCTAAATTAGACGTGGAAAATCCAAAATCCCAAAAAAATCAAAATTACACATCGGATCGACTCCAAATTTTACACACATGTTGGTGCTAACCTTACTGTCGTACGACAAAAACTTCGGAAAATTTCGCCATTAGGGGGCGCCATAAACGAGGAAATTGTATATCTTCTACAAAATTTCGCCGCGAAAACGCTACACTGACTTCTCGCTACTCCTACCACAGTCAAATCCTTTGTATCCACAGGTTCAGGGTAGCGTTTTGAACACATGCTTCGCGTTGTGCCGGCGAAACGCACATTTCTTGTCGCGTTGTGCCGGCGAAATGCACACTTCTTGGACCCCTGCATAACTGCTTGCAGTTCTAGTTAGGGGTCCAAGCCAACAGGTTGGATCCCTATTGTTTTTGTAAGGATTATTAGGGGTCCAAGCCAACAGGTTGGATCCCTATTGTTTTTGTAAGGATTTTTATTTTTATTATACTTCCCGCGCTAAAAGTGGGCCCACAGCCCAAACCGTAAATGGTGCGGACATGCCAATAGCATGACTAGATTCAGGTCCGGCACCGCTACTCAGATAACAAAATCCAGAGACGCCGGTCACTAGGTGGCGCTATACCAAGGAATACGCGTTTGGGGCTATAATTCCCACACCGAACCTCCCACAGTCAAAGACTTGTACGCACATATTCACTGGAGTCTGCTGCATCTTTTGGCATAGGCCACGCCCATTTGCGTCCAGAATTTTTTTTCGCAAAATTGCGAAAACCGCAAAAATGTTTTTTCGCTAATCCTCCCACATTTCTTGACCAATTGACACAAAACTTTGCACACGGCATCTTCAGACGTACACGAAAAGAAATCCTGCATTACTTTTTTGATCCGACCTTCGACAACGAAACGGTAGCGTTTTGAATATTGGTTTATTAGCTAAATTAGACGTGAAAAATCCAAAATCCAAAAAAAAACAAAATTACACATCGGATCGAGTCCAAATTTAACACACATGTTAGCGCCACCCTTAACGACGTTCGAATAAAAAATCGGAAAATTACGCCCTAAGGGGGCGCTATAAACGAGGAAATTGTATATCTTCTAATTGGCCAAAGGAATGTTCTTCAAACTCAAGGGAAACCATCAAGGGGCAAACCCGAGTCTATATAGAAAATATGGCCAAGAATTATTAATGTCGGCGGGAGTTATTTGGCAAAGGAAAATTGTCTTTGGAAAATTAAAAATTTCGCCACAGGGCGGCGCCAAAAAACGACGACATTTTCTATCTCCTATTTGACCAATGGAATGTTCTGAAAACGCGTTTTAGGCTATAACTCCCACACCGAAGCTCCCACAGTCAAAACCTTCATATCCACATGTTGTTCACGGTAGCGTTTTCAATACTTGCTTCGCGTTGTGCCGGCGAAACGCACATTTCTTGTCGCGTTGTGCCGGCGAAATGCACACTTCTTGGACCCCTGCATAACTGCTTGCAGTTCTAGTTATTATACTTCCCCCCTAGAAGTGGTACTACAGCCCAAACCGTAAATGGTGCACACACGCCAATTGCATGACTAGATCCAGGTCCATGAACACTACGCAGACGACAAAATCCAGACATGCCGGCCACTAGGTGGCGCTATTCCAATGAATACGCGTTTGGGGCTATAACTCCCACACCGAATCTCCCACATTCAAAAACTTGTACGCACATATTCACTGGAGTCTGCTGCATCTTTTGGCATAGGCCACGCCCATTTGCGTCTAGAATTTTTTTTCGCAAAATCGCGAAAACCGCAAAACAGTTTTTTCGCTACTCCTCCCACATTTCTTCACCAATCGACACCAAACTTTGCACACGGCATCTTCAGACGCACACGCATAGATTTGATAGACACTTTTTTGATCGGACCTTCGATTACGAAACGGTAGCATTTTGAATATTTGTTTATTAGCTACGTTTTACGTCAAAAATCAAAAATCCAGAAAAATACAAAAATTAG
This sequence comes from Gadus morhua, assembly GCF_902167405.1. Classification (NCBI taxonomy): domain Eukaryota; kingdom Metazoa; phylum Chordata; class Actinopteri; order Gadiformes; family Gadidae; genus Gadus; species Gadus morhua. The sequence goes on along the minus strand of NC_044068.1, from coordinate 42,842 downwards.
ACATCGGATCAAGTCCTAATTTTACACACATGTCGGTGCTACCCTTAGTGGCGTTCGAAAAAGATTTCGGAAAATTTCGCCATAAGGGGGCGCAATAAACGAGGAAATTGTATATCTTCTACAAAATTTCGCTGCGAACACGCTACACTGACTTCTCGCTACTCCTATCACAGTCAAATCCTTTGTATCCACAGGTTCAGGGTAGCGTTTTGAACACATGCTTCGCGTTGTGCCGGCGAAACGCACATTTCTTGTCGCGTTGTGCCGGCGAAATGCACACTTCTTGGACCCCTGCATAACTGCTTGCAGTTCTAGTTATACTTACCCCCCTGAAACTGTGCCCACAGCCCAAACCGTAAATGGTGCCGACACGCCAATTGCATGACTAGATCCAGGTCTCTTCGGACTACGCAGACGACAAAATCCAGACACGCCGGTCACTAGGTGGCGCTATTCCAAGGAAAACACGTTTAGGTCTATAACTCCCACACCGAACCTTCCAGAGTCCAAAAACTTGTACACACAGATGCACTGGAGTCTGCTGCATCTTTTGGCATAGGCCACGCCCATTTGCGTCCATAATTTTTTTTCGCAAAATCGCGAAAACCGCAAAAATGTTTTTTCGCTACTCCTCCCACATTTCTCGACCAATTGACACAAAACTTTGCACACGGCATCTTCAGACCTACATGAAAAGAATTCCTGCATTACTTTTTTGATCCGACCTTCGACGACGAAACGGTAGCGTTTTGAATATTGGTTTATTAGCTAAATTAGACGTGGAAAATCCAAAATCCCAAAAAATTCAAAATTACACATCGGACCGACTCCAAGTTTTACACACATGTTGGTGCTAACCTTAATGTCGTACGATAAAAAATTCGGAAAATTTCGCCATTAGGGGGCGCAATAAACGAGGAAATTGTATATCTTCTACAAAATTTCGCCGCGAAAACGCTGCACTGACTTCTCGCTACTCCTACCACAGTCAAATCCTTTGTATCCACAGGTGCAGGGTAGCGTTTTGAACACATGCTTCGCGTTGTGCCGGCAAAACGCACATTTCTTGTCGCGCTGTGCCGGCGAAATGCACACTTCTTGGACCCCTGCATAACTGCTTGCAGTTCTAGTTTACCATTATTGTTTTATACGGACAAACATTTACAAATTTCTCCTACAGGGGATTGATAAAGTTCTATCTATTGAAAAGAAAGAAACACTTGGTCATACTTTACACACTTTACCACAGCATTGGCCTACTGAATGCAACAGATATATTTTAAGCATTGGAATGAATGCCACATTAATATATAGGCTACTTATGTTTTTGCAGGTTTGCAACGTTTAAAAGTTCAGGGGAAAGTATATGCCTCTTCTGGTGTTGCTTAAAACAATAGCCTTTTGAGGGAGTGTTGTTTCTGAATATTAGTGTTAAGGGCCAATAATGCTTACTATCATTCATTAGTCACAATGTCTGTGGACACATTTGTAAGCAGTCACGTGTTAATATACCCCCCCCCCCCCCGCGCTAAATTCTCACTCTGAACTCAGTTCAAAACTTGAGAGCCCTGTAAACTCTTCCTATACTTTAAAGTTCCCATGGAATGCTAATTTATGAATGTTCTTATGTAGCTGTTAGTGGGCCCCTAATACAGTACTTGAAGACGTTCAAGAAATTCAGCCGTGGTGCAGAATTACAGCCACCATGGGCCAGTCCCACAATGAGCTTTCCACAAACGTGCCGTTTATTAGAGGCGGGTCAAGGAGGAGGGTGGGGGTGTGGCCCTGAGCAGCTTGCAGCCACGGTACCATGCGCTCTGTTTACAGTGGATGTACCGCAATGGCGAGGCGCACACAGCCTTTAGCCGTGTTCTGTAAACATTCTAGAACACTCCGTGAGTCCTGTAGCTCTATATCTAAATAATATCATGCTATACATAGATATCTATATCCAATGCCACATCAATCTGAAGTAGACTGAACCGCGACATGGAGGAGAAAGGGATTGTTGCAGGCGATTGTTGCAGGCGGGAGACAATCGCCTGCAACAATCCCTTTCTCCTCCATGTTGCGGTTCATGTGCTTCAGTGAGTCAAAGCCAAAGTTCCTTTCCGTCAATTCCTTCTCAACCATGGCTGAGATAACCCCCACTATGAGTCTCTTTGTTGAAATACCAGAGACGTCAGAGAACCCGAAGTGTTATGCGCCATAACACCATCAGCAGAACGGTTATCCAAATAAAAAATAAGTGTACATCACTTCTTGGTTATGTGTACAAGCGTTTCTTCTGCGTACAAGCGTTACAGTGTGTGTATTCTCTCTCTCTCTCTCTCTCTCTCTCTCTCTCTCTCTCTCTCTCTCTCTCTCTCTCTCTCTCTCTCTCTCTCTCTCTCACTTTGCTCTGTTTATTTCTGTCTGTTTAATTTGATCGGGGTTGGATAAAAACTATTCGGGGAAGCCTCGGGAACCCAGACAGATCAACACCGATGAATCCCGGTCACAGTCGCACTAAACCACTAAATCAACACAATGTACAGTATGACGTGTTCCTCAGGGTCTCTTTTAGGTCAACAAAGAAGAGGAGAACATATATCAAGGCTTTTGAAGAACCTCACGCAGTGCATGAATTCAGCGGAGGTCACAGTGGGAAAGTTGAAACGGTATGTCAGTGAACTTTGTCCGTGAGGGCGGAGCCAGGAGTTAGGGGAGGAGCCAGGAGTTGGGGGAGGAGAGGAGAGGACGTCATGTTGAGGAAACAAAACGTTCAGAGAAACCAAACCCAACCCACGTGGAAGCAGTATTCTCGTTCAGGAGAAAAATAAGACACATTTCGCAACCGATTGTCTGGCAGAAAGAAACAACGACAAGGTGAGTGAAACAGCACAACGTTCAGACAAGTTAAAACCTCTCTTCCCGTGATGGAATGACAAGAATATTGGTATTGCTCAATACATGAACCTTGTCGTCTGTGTCTAGGAATGGCCTCTGCAAACACCTCCTGGCCTGAAGAGAACTTTTCATGTTCCATATGTCTGGATGTGTTCAGCAGCCCAGTTTCCACACCATGCGGACACAACTTCTGCAGAACCTGTATTACTAAGTTCTGGGATAAACAAGTCAGGTACAAATGTCCCGTTTGCAACGAGCTTTTCAACACAAGACCTGATTTACGGGTCAATATCCTAATTTCAGAGATAGTTGATCGGTTTGGAACGTCCCTACGAGTAAAAGAGCAGCCTTGGGTTGAACGAGCAGAAGTTCCCTGTGACGTCTGTAATGGGACCCAGCTGAAGGCCGTGAAGTCCTGCCTAGTGTGTCTTACCTCTTACTGCCAAAGCCACCTGAAGCCACATCAGAGAGTCGCAGGCCTGAAGAAACATCGGCTGGTCGAGCCTATGGACCGTCTGGACGACAGGATGTGTAAGGAACACGACCGACTTCTGGAGCTCTTCTGCAAGACTGAACAGGTGTGTGTGTGTCGGTTGTGCACAGTGACGGACCACAAGTCACATCCTGTTATACCTCTAAAGGAGGAATATGAAGTGAAGACGGCCCAGCTGGGGAAGATAGAGGCTGGCGTTAAACAGTTGATCAAGGAGAGACAAAAAAATATTCAGGACATTAAAGACACAGTTAAACGCAGCAAAGCAGATGCAGACAGAGAGATAACTGATGGTGTGCAGGTACTCACTGCTCTGATGCGCTGCATTGAAAAGTGCCGGGATGATCTCAACCAAATGGTGAAAGAGAAACTGAAATCCACAGTGAAACAAGCTGAAGACCTCATCAAAGGGCTGGAAAGGGAAATAGAAGATCTGACCAATAGAAGCTCAGAGGTGAAGCAGCTCTCACACACTAAAGACCACCTCCACTTCCTCCAGGCCTTCAGATCCCTGAAGGATCCTCCACCCACCAGGGACTGGACCACGGTGGAGGTCCGTCCTCCGTCATACGTAGGGACCTTGAGGAGATCCCTGGATCAGCTGGAGGAGACACTGAACATGGAGATGAAGAAGCTGCGTGATGCTGAACTGAAGAGGGTCCAGCAGAATGAAGTAGATGTGACTCTGGATCCTGATACAGCTTATCCCTGGCTCACCCTGTCTGAGGATGGGAAACAGGTACATGATGGAGGTGTAAAGAAGAAACTCCAAGACAACCCCAAGAGATTTACACGGTGTGTATATGTTCTCACGAGGCGGAGCTTCTCCTCAGGGAGATTTTACTTTGAGGTCCAGGTTAAAGACAAGACTGGATGGTCTCTAGGAGTGGTCAGAGGGTCCATCGCCAGAAAAGGTCTGACCCATCAGAACCCTGAGACGGGTTACTGGACCCTTCTCTACTACCAGGATGGGTTGGTATTTAGTGATAACCCTTCTGTCCGTCTCCCTCTGAGAGCTGAGCTCCAGAAGGTGGGGGTGTTTGTTGATTATGATGAGGGTCTGGTCTCCTTCTATGATGTGGAAGCCAGGGTTCATCTCTACTCTGCCACTGGCTGCACCTTCAGTGAGCCTCTCTATCCATTCCTTGGCCCAGGCCGCCATAATTATCAAGGTAACAACTCTGCCCCCCTTATCATCTCACCTGTCAATCAAACAGACTAGGACCTTTGTTTGGTAATAAAATAATCAAACGACCAAAACAACTAATATTGTTTCCTGAATTAGAATCTCTATTGTGTGAGATCTGAGAGAACTGTATTCATATCTTACTTTCATTTTTCACACGTCATTTAACAAGAAATAATTCATTAAGCAACTAACACTGTACTATAAAAAGATGTAACCCGATATAAGACTACACTATAATGTTCAATGATTTTTATCTGAATGTTTTTTTATATTTTTAATTAATGAAAAAATTGTAATCAGATAATGTGAAATGTTGATTTTGATAACATTATCATTAGTTGTTTTAACCAAATGGTAATATTCCTTTATTTTTTAATCATGTTTGACAACACAGTACAATGTTTGTAAACTTTTGAGATTTGAATAAAAATTTACTTAAAGTAGAATGGGGACATCTTCTGTGGAATAGGTACATTCTCAGTACAATGTGTACTCAGTGGAATAGGTACATTCTCAGTACAATGTGTACTCAGTAGAATAGGTACATTCTCAGTACAATGTGTACTCAGTAGAATAGGTACATTATCAGTACAATGTGTACTCAGTGGAATAGGTACATTCTCAGTACAATATGTACTCAGTAGAATAGGTACATTCTCAGTATAATATTGTGGGAGTGTGTTCTGCTGGTGGCTGGTCTCATCAGCCTCACCTGGCCCGAGTCAGACTGAGTGGACTCTGGGCTCTGGGGGGGGGGGGGGGGGGGGGGCTGCACACCTGTTGGGCATTGAGGGATCAATGGATCAATGGAATCATCGTGTGTGTGTGTGTGTGTGTGTGTGTGTCCGTGTCTGTGTGTGTGTCCCACTTTAACCGCCAGGGGGTAGGCTACTCTAGTTCTTCAAACAATGCAAACTTTACAAAAGAAAATCCCTGAAAAGGCCGGAGGCGTACTCCCATTCACACCCTCTACTGGTTTATTTCAGTCTTATAAAGAGATATATATATATATATCTACATTTTTCTACACATGAGTTTTGAATTGTCGTACATATATATACACCCACACATATATATATGACTTCCAGTTTAAGGGCAGATTATAACGGCCTTCTGAACCTCCTGTTAGGTAGAGTAGGCCTCTCTCTCTCTCCACCTTTCTCTCCCTCTCTCTCTCTCGCTCTCTCTCTCTATACAAAGGGGCTTTGGAATGGGAAATATTTCATTGCCATGGCAAGCCCAAAATGTAGAATTAAAGATATGTGCATGCAGAGCTGTGATTATTAAGTATTTAGCAAAAATGAGTAAACGGAAAGAGATTACTTATTGGACGACTGTTGTGACGGTTGCCTCTTCTCAATAAATGGCAGAAATTGCAAATCTTGCAGAATAATATACTTTATCTTTCATTGAGGTTTTCTAAAATCGAGGAATTCCAAGTAATGTCTAGAAAGTGTTACTGTAGAGATAAATATGGTTTATTATGGACAGGAACATGACAGAGTGTACATCACAGTCTCTCCACACACGATCATTCAGTGATTAGAATCCTCCGGAAGCAGCAGATAAATAAACACACGGTATAAATGTGAGTTATATTAAAATACACTCTAGCTGGCCGTCCCCAACGAGAAGGCATTACAGTCAAGGCACGTGTAGTTCAGAATAACCAGTGCTTTGAGTCCTCTTAAACCATGCAAATGAGTCGACATCTTCGCCTGCTAAATAAAATAACATCGATAAAAATCATCATTCAACAATAATATCCATAAAATAACCTGGTTTTTATTCCTCTAAATGCGGTTTGCTCTAAGCCCCGCCCACTAGCCCGAGGGGTCCGGCGGACATCTTGTCGTCCGCGTGACCAGACGCCGTCGCCACGGAGACGCTCAGCTCTTCCCGCCCGACGAGGAGGCGGGGCCACACCCGGCCGACCTCCTCAGCTCGATCTTCATCAGCTGACCCTCGGAGCGCGACTCCATCCTGGTTACCGTGGCGACGGCCGCGCCCGCCTTGGCGGAGGTCTTCAGGCCCCTGGACATCGGGATCCGGGACGCGGCGCCGGCCTGGGGATCGAACACACGACACCGACCGGCGGTCAGGAGGGTGACGGGCGGTGTGGTCAGGGGGAGGGCCTGGGGGCGGGGCCTGGGGGCGGGGCCTGTTCACCACTCAGGACCGCGTTCAGACGACCACTGTCCGATGTGAGGACCGCAGAGTCCCTCACCGGCTGAACGAGACCCAAGACTCACCTGGTCAGAGGTCACCTGGACTCTGCAGGTGAACTCCTAGACTCCGCCCAGCAGGGCTGGCTGTGCAGAGAGGTCTCAAGCCCCTCCCCTCCGACTGGTTGTATGTTGTACATCCTGGCACTTAATGTACGCACTTATTGTGTGTTGTATTGAGCTATAGTACTTAGTTATGCAGCAGCTTATCCTAGCTATCTCTGTTGAGTACGCGGAACGGGTTAACCTAGTGATTGTTGGTGATTGGCACTTGGTATTATGAACATCCTTATTGTACCGACAGAGATTCACCTTCTTATCACAAATGTACTTATTCTTAGTCGCTTTGAATAAAAGCGTCTGCTAAACGTCCTAAATGTAAATGAGGTAACGGTGAGCCCAGTGAAGCTCTGTCAGGGGAGCGAGTGGCAGTCACTCATTCATCTGATCTACAGCGAGGACTCAACGGCCGTTCAATACGGTTCATAAACACACGGCCTGTTCAGCACTCTGAGGCTGTACCTGGGATGAAGGGGGATACAAATAAAAGGAAATAGAATTTAACGTCATGCATGAACGCATGTCAACCTGAGTAGTGTGATGTGGTCAGCTGCTCTAGGGGGAAACACACCTCCCTTGATATCATTAAAAACCTTTCAGACCCAACTGCCATTAAAGGTGAAAAACTATACGACCGGGTGTGGGTGTGATTAGCCGTTACGTGCCGTTTTAAAAAGATGCCTCTTCTGACATCACTAGTGGGCGTGTCCACACAGAGTAGGCGGACGCGCCCACCTGTGATGTAAGAAGAGGCGTCTTTTCACAACGGCTTGTAACGGCTAATCACCCTCACACCTGGTGGTATAACATGTCACCTTTAAACACTGTTTAGAGGAACATTGAAACTCAACTTATTCCTCAACAAGAGCCTCGCTACAAACTGAGGAAGAAACCGTCCAATCAGAGACCAGAAGGACCCAGGCGGGGGTCACAGGTCACCGAGCGGGGGTCAGAGGTCACCAAGCGGGGGTCACATGTCACCCAGCGTGGGTCACAGGCAGGGGTGGACTGGGACAAAAATTCAGCCCTGGCATTTTCTGTCCAGACCAGCCCACTACATTATCAGCACTAGGGGTGGGACGAGACGAACGGGTAGAACCCTGTATGTACTTTATTAAAACAATTTAATCAAGTACATACATCCGAATAATAGTACAGCACTGCAAATAGCAGTTGTTGCTTTTTTTTGTTTTTGTATTTCAAGTTTGTGTCTCTTGTGCTGCTGACAAGAAAGGTGTGAAACCTGAACAGGAAGTTAACAGACATCCTGCGGTCGCTGCATCTCCAACCCCTATACCTACATGTCTACATAACCCTTGTTATATATCACACTTGATCCAACGCTAAATTCTCTCTTGCAGTTTTTAGTCTGTTAATTTGAAAATCTTTTGGTGTAAGCCCAGCATTAGTTAAAACCAGACTCGGACAATAATAACAAAATATCATGACAAAAATCTAAATAGAAACATATTACAGAGAGTAGCAGCATTAGAGCTGAAACTCATTTGTTTAAACTGTGACTCAGTCATTGTGAAAACATAAATAGAGAATCGAATTTTTTTTATCTGTAACTGCGAGAAAAAGTCTATGACATGAATTACAGGTCTAAACAGATATGCATTCTCATATTAGACATTAGACTTTTTCACACAGCCATAGATAAAAACAAAAATATCAATTCTCTATTTATGGTTATAATTAGGGCAATATATATATTGCCCTACTTCCTCGTCCCCAGCCAGCCAGTTACACTCCTCACCAAATTCATGACCTGCAAGAAACAGCAAACAGAACTTGTACTCAGTATCTGTGTAGCTACTGAGTGACAAGTATATGTAGCCATGTAGACTTTTTGTGACGTAGTGACACTTGGTGAACAAATGTATCTGTCATGAAGGATGACTTTAGTCTTAAAAGAGCCCTAAGGCCTACCTGCATAACTGTTAATTGAACTTAAAAGAAATGCAGATGTTTGAAATTAAAATCATCAATATGAAAATCTTCAACCAGGAAATAAACCTGTTTCAATCTGAGACGAAACAAGTTGCATAGTAAACTCGCAAAGTCTCTCTCTCTCTCTCTCTCTCTCTCTCTCTCTCTCTCTCTCTCTCTCTCTCTCTCTCTCTCTCTCTCTCTCTCTCTCTCTCTCTCTCTCTCTCTCTCTCTCTCTCTCTCTCTCTCTCTCTCTCTCTCTCTCATATCATAGAAGAACTTCTATGAGGTCAGGAAAACCTGTTTGACAGGAGATGATGGTAGCAGAGAATATAATGAGACATTTATGAATTACCAATTGTCATTTTATCACACATATAGTATGTTTCTTCATATAAACCTATAAACATACACATATTGCATTCCTCTCACCACATGAAATAGTCATCACCTCAGTAAACAATAAATTAATTGAAAGATAACAATAAATTAAATGGCAAATATTGCAAATTAAACGAATTATTTCCTATAGGTTTACTTGTATTTTGTGCTAAAATTGAAAGTATCTCATCTGTATTTACAATACAGCATGATTCTGCATCTCGATTTACAGCTCATTAGTCCATGTCAATGTTTACTGATGCTATGGCAACAAGAGACTGCTGACGTTAGAAGCTGTTAGCGAACTTAGCTAAATCATCTGAACAATAATAACCCATAATATCACAATTCGGCATATTTAAACAAAATCCACCACAACTACCAACAGTCACAGCCCTTCAACTCTGGGCTAATATGTTGTCACAAGTATGCAGTTAATGAGGTCACATCACATCACCTAATTTCATTGTACAACTGAGAACATCTCTTTTGTGCATATGACAATAAACACTTTGAATTGAATTGAATTGAATCACATTCAATGTAAAAACGTTTTCTTTTGGACATGTCTCAAAATGTAGCCAAGCTAGCCACAGGCTAACGTTACTTGGCATATATGCCTCCACTCGCTCGTCTCCCGGCGCAGCAGCACCAGCTGGGGTGTTGACCCCGGCACCAAATAGGTCTGTACATTTTGAACATATAGCAGCTTCCACCTCCAGAGAGTCGCAGTTTTTCAGCGCCACCCGGGCGTTTCTTAGGCTTATCCATTTTCAGCTCCGTCCCGACTCCCACGACACGACTCCGGCCCGCGCCATGAGGTCCCGCCCACCCTGGTTTGTGTTGTGATTGACAGCACTGTCTGGGCTCTCTGAGCCTGTCAGCCCATGATTGATTGACAATGACAAACATGGAGCAATAATATGTGTCGATGCTGGCCACACACTGCTAGCCCTCTGTTGCCCATTGGCCGAATTTAGAGAGAGAGAAAAAAACAAAACAGCGGACCGGCCCACATTTGGTCAACGGCACACCGGGACGATGCCCGGTATGCCAGATCGCCAGTCCACCCCTGGTCACAGGTCACCCAGCGGGGGTCACAGGTCACACAGCAGGGGTCACGGGTCACACAGCGGGGGTCACGGGTCACCCAGCGGGGGTCACGGGTCACACAGCGGGGGTCACAGGTCACGGGGGGTACTCACCGGCGGCTGCGTGGGCCGGCAGGTTGCCGAGGTGATGGGCGTGATGTTGATGCTGCTCGTCATCTTCCCCGTCACCGTGGCGCCGGCCTGGCGAGGTCTCCCTCCCCTCGGCCACACCCAGCGTCCGGACGCTCAGCCCCGCCCCCCAGGGCCCCTCCCCCGGGCGCGGCCCCCCGGGGCCCAGGTGGATGTGGATCCGGTTGTCCTCAGTGGTGGTGATGTTGGACTTCCTGCCCGGGGCGGGCTGCTTCTCCGGGGTCAGCCTGAAGACGCTGCGGCCGGGGGTCCCGTCCCGGAGCTCCGGGGGTCCCGACGCCTCCTCCAGCACCGGGGAGGCGCTGACGGAGAGGACGGAGACCGGGGAGCGGGCGCCGGGGCTCCGGTCCGGGGACGAGGCCCTGGAGACGGTCGTTATGGTGACCGGGGAACAGCGGCCCCCCGTCGACCCGGGGCGGGGCCTTGTCCGGCGGCCCGCCCGCCTCCTTCTTCTTCATCCAGGGGATCCAGGACCTCCTGGCGGCCCCCGGCTCGGCCGCCGCCGCGGGGGGGTAGCGCTCCGGCACGGCGGGCTGCTTCAGCCCCTGCTGGCGGAGGTTGCTCATGAGGTGGTTCTCCTCCAGCACCGAGTTCCTGATGAAGCCGGCGGGCGTCTCCTCCTCCTCCTCCTCCTCCTCTTTCTTCTCCTCCTCCTCTTCCTCCCCCTCCCCCTCCTCTTCCTCCCCCCCTCCTCCCCCCTCCTCTTCCTCCCCCCCCCTCCTCCCCCTCCTCCTCCTCCCCCTCCCCCTCCTCTTCCTCTTCCTCTTCCTCCTCCTCCTCCTCCTCTTCCTCCGTGTAGCGCCACGGCGTCCGTCTGCATCTCCGTCTCAGGCCTTCAGTCTGTGATGTGCTGGGCTTTCATCTCCTCACATCCCATAATAATAAGCGCAGCTCCCCTCCCAGGACCCGGTCCCGGTCCCGGTCTGGACCCCGACTCCTCCTCAGCTTTCACTGGTTACCTTTCAAGACGTATTCGGTCCAGCAGAAGAAGATTCAGAACATGGATGGGTATGCCTTCTCTGTTCTAACCCCATATGCTTCAGGTTACAGACTACTGACACACAACATGACACAAAGATAATCATGCCCCATAATGTTATAGGCCTACATATCATGAAGTAGCCTGCATTTATGACTTTTTATACTGCGTTGTTATTTTATTTGATGGTGACGCCATTGGTACCTTTTGTTATTGTTTCTGTGTCCGGGAGAGGGAGTCTGATTGGCTGAGCTGGTGTCCTCGTGGTCATGTGAGTGACAAGGTGATTGACAGCTGACTGATGAGTGATGCGACACCTGATCAATCATTAGCGGGAAGAAAGAACCTGAATCCGGGGTTTAAACCTCGTCAACTGTTAGAATGTTACATTGGACTAGACAATTAGTTATTCAATAACTCCTTCTTCTTTCATGTGATTGTGCGCGTGCACATCGGGGAGAGTTCCTACAGAAGCGTAGCGCCAATAAACAGCTTTTTGCTCTCTGTCTGTGTTTGTTGATAATTGCATCGGGGTTGGATAGAATGTATTCGGGGAAGCCCCGGAAACCCGGGTCACTTAACTCCAGATAGAAGAGAAAGAAGAGAACACACATCAACGCATTTGAAGAGGCCAACGCAGCGCATGAATGCATTGCAGCCAAGTGTCGTGGGCGCGGAGCCAAGGGTTAGGGGAGGAGCCAGGGGTTAGGGGAGGAGCCAGGGGTTAGGGGAGGAGCCAGGGGTTAGGGGAGGAGCCAGGGGTTAGGGGAGGAGGGGAGAGGACGTCATGTTGACGAAACGAAACTGAAGGTTCAGAATCAACCGAAGCAACCGACCAGGAAGCAGAGCGCTCGTTCAGGAGAAGAATAAAACGCATTTTGAAACACGCTGACGGACAGAAACAGCATCAAGGTCAGTAAAGAAGAACAACTTTGAGGGAAGGTAAAACCTACCTTCCCGTAATGGAATGACAAGAATAAAGGTATTGCTCAATACATGAACCTTGTCATCTGTGTCTAGGAATGGCCTCTGCTGACACTTCCTGGTCTGAAGACAACTTTTCATGTTCCATCTGTCTGGATGTGTTCAGCAGCCCAGTTTCCACACCATGTGGACACAACTTTTGCAGAGCCTGTATTATTAAGTTCTGGGATGAACAAGTCGAGTACAAATGTCCCGTTTGCAACGAGCTTTTCAACACAAGACCTGATTTACGGGTCAATATCCTCTTTTCAGAGATGGTTGATCGGTTTGGAACGTCCCTACGAGTAAAAGAGCAGCCTTGGGTTGAACCAGCAGAAGTTCCCTGTGACGTCTGTACTGGGACCCAGCTGAAGGCCGTGAAGTCCTGCCTAATGTGTCTTACCTCTTACTGCCAAACCCACCTGGAGCCACACCATAGAGTCGCAGGCCTGAAGAAACATCGGCTGGTCGAGCCCATGGACCGTCTGGACGACAGGATGTGTAAGAAACACGACCGACTTCTGGAGCTCTTCTGCCAGACTGAACAGGTGTGTGTGTGTCTGTTGTGCACAGTGACGGACCACAAGTCCCATCCTGTTATACCTCTAAAGGAGGAATATGAAGTGAAGACGGCCCAGCTGGGGAAGATAGAGGCTGAAGTTAAGCAGTTGATCCTGGAGAGACAAAAAAATATTCAGGAGATTAAAGACACAGTTAAACGCAGCAAAGCAGACGCAGACAGAGAGATAGCTGATGGTGTGCAGGTCCTCACTGCTCTGATGCGCTGCATTGAAAAGTGCCAGGATGATCTCAACCAAATGGTGAAAGAGAAACTGAAATCCACAGAGAAACAAGCTGAAGACCTCATCAAAGAGCTGGAGCAGGAAATAGAAGATCTGACCAATAGAAGCTCAGAGGTGAAGCAGCTCTCACACACTAAAGACCACCTCCACTTCCTTCAGGCCTTCAGATCCCTGAAGGATCCTCCACCCACCAGGGACTGGACCACGGTGGAGGTCCGTCCTCCGTCATACGTAGGGACCTTGAGGAGATCCCTGGATCAGCTGGAGGAGACACTGAACATGGAGATGAAGAAGCTGCGTGCTGATGCTGAACTGAAGAGGCTCCAGCAGTATGAAGTAGATGTGACTCTGGATCCTGATACAGCTCATCCCAGTCTCATCCTGTCTGAGGATGGGAAACAAGTACATGATGGAGATGTAGAGAAGAGACTCCCAGACAACCCTAAGAGATTTACAGGGTATGTATGTATTCTCACGAGGCAGAGCTTCTCCTCAGGGAGATTTTACTTTGAGGTCCAGGTTAAAGACAAGACTGTATGGTCTTTAGGAGTGGCCAGAGAGTCCATCGACAAAAAAGGTCGGACAGAGCGGACCCCTGAGACGGGTAATTGGACTCTTCACTACAACAAGCATGGTTTGGTATTTAGAGATAACCCTTCTGTCTGTGTCCCTCTGAGAGCTGAGCTCCAGAAGGTGGGGGTGTTTGTTGATTATGATGAGGGTCTGGTCTCCTTCTATGATGTGGAAGCCAGGGTTCATCTCTACTCTGCTACTGGCTGCACCTTCAGTGAGCCTCTCTATCCATTCCTCGGCCCAGGCCGCCATAATTATCAAGGGAACAACTCTGCCCCCCTGATCATCTCACCTGTCAATCAAACAGACTAGGACCTTTGTTTGGTAATAAAATAATCAAACGACCAAAACAACTAATGTTGTTTACTGAATTAGAATCTCTACGATGGGAGGTACGTACTTTTCACTGTCATCTATTGAGTAATTCATTAAGCCATTGACACTGTGTGCTATAAAAAATATAACCCATTATAACCTATAAGACTACACTATAATGTTCAATGTCTTTTATCTGAATGTTATTTTATATTTTTAATCAATGAAAACAGAAATGTATTAGATAAGGTGAGACATTGATTTTGATAACATTATCATTAGTTGATTTCACCAAATAGTAATATTCCTTTATTTTTTAATCATGTTTGACAACACAATACAATGTTTGTAAACTTGAGATTTGAATAAAAATGTACTAAAAGTAGAATGGGGACATCTTCTGTGGAATAGTTTCATTCTCAGTACAATATATATTCAGTGGAATAGGTACATTCTCAGTACAATATGTATTCAGTAGAAAAGGTACATTCTCCGTATCTATTCAGTGGAATAGGTACATTCTCAGTGCAATATATATTCAGTGGAATAGGTACATTCTCAGTACAATATGTATTCAGTAGGAAAGGTACATTCTCAGTATGTATTCAGTGGAATAGGTACATTCTCAGTACAATATATATTCAGTGGAATAGGTACATTATCAGTACAAAATGTATTCAGTAGAATAGATACATTATCAGAACAATATGTATTCAGTGGAATAGGTACAAACTCAGTATAATATGTATTCAGTGGAATAGGTACATTCTCAGTGTGCAGTGGAATAGGTACATTCTCAGTATGTACTCAGTGGAATAGGTTCATTTTCAGTAGAATGGGTACATCCTTAGTACATTATGTATTCAGTTGATTAGGTACATTCTAAGTACAATATGTATTCAGTGGAATTGGTACCTTCTCAGAGGATTAGGTACAATCTCAGTAAAATGTGTATTCAATAAAATAGGTACTTTATCATTGGGATAAAACAAAAACAACTACGTTGCATAAAAACCCTTTTACACATGATGGGATTCAAGGAAAGATTAAAATCCCATAATAACTGCACACGTTTGTAGCTGATGAGCCAGGAAATGACTTGAATATCCACCTTACAACAACCCAACAAGTGTAACACACCGATACAAAGCTCACAGTGACTATATGTAAAGATTCCCCCAATGTGTGTGAGTACCGTGACTTTGTCTTGTCAGCTCTCCTCTCCATCCTCTCCTCTTAGTTTATCCTCTCTCCTTCCTCTCTCTACTCTTCCTCCTCTCTCCTATCTCTCCTCTCCTTTCTAGCTCATCCAGGATTGTGTTTATCATTGTTACGCATCAAAATGATGTGTGTGCAAACTGCAACGGTAAACATGTTGATTTGTTTAGTCAAATATTGTTCAGCACATGTCAGCGTGGGAGTGTGTGTGGAGGACGGCTGGTTGAAGCAGCCTCACCTGCTGAGTCTGATTGGACTCTGGGGCTTGGTGAGGGACACACCTGTTGCTCATTGAGTAATCAGTGCTCACAGGTTAAACCAGCCGTTTAGGGCGTGGTCACACCACAATGAGGTGCTTTCAGTGTCAAAGATTTGGGCACATCGCTAAAATCTGTATGGAAAAGAGGAGGTGTGTGAAATGCTCAGGGGATCATGAGTATGGGAAGTGTGAGGGGGCAGGGTTAAAGTGCTGTAGTTGTGGGGGTGAACATGTCGTCACTTTGGAGGCTGTGAAATAATGAAAGGGGAAGTTGCAGTTCAGAAGGTTAAAGTGTTGGACAAAGGGACCTATGCAGGAGCAGTGAAGGTGGTGAAACAGAGGCAAGGTGCTAAGAGTCAGGGAATGGTAGCAGCCTGGGGGGCGGAAGGGAAGTGACGAGGGAGTCGATGGGAGAGCAGCACGATGGAACAAAGTGTGGGGAGATGAGAAGCAGGTGGGGATGTTTGTGGCAGCAGTGATAAACTCCACTAGAGACTCCACATCAAAGACAACGAGCATACAGACGATAGCTAAGGCAGCCAAAGGTTATTTGGGGATGGAAGGGTTAAAATGGGAGGCTTTGGTAGCCGAGATAAATACACAGTAGTCAGGAGCCGGTGAGAAGACATCATAACCATGGTGAGAACCCTACAGTGGAATGCTAGGAGCTGGGTGGCTAATGGCCGGGAGGTTAAATATGTTTTAAGAGAAATGAAAGGAAAACCACAAGTAATACGCATTCAAGAAACGTTTTTGAAACCAGTGTTAGATTTAGTTATTTATGGATATGTAGGTATAAGAAGAGACAGGAGTGAAGGTGAAGGGGCTGGTGGAGGGTGGGTAACATTTATTAAGCGAGGTATATCATACAGGGTATCAGAAATAGGAACGGAACAAGAGAGTAGAGTGGTGGAGGTATGGGAGGGGGAGAGGAGTTTGTTGGTGTTAATTACTATAATCCATGTCAAAGGTTAGAGAATGATAAGATAGTTAGGATTAAAGGTATAGAAAGACACAGGATAATATGGTGTGCAGACTTCAATGCTCATAACACAATGTGGGGAGGGAATCACACAGACACGAATGGAAAAGTGATTGAAGAGTTAATGGAGGACAAGAATCTTGTTTGTTTGAATGATGGGAGGGGGACAAGGATGGATATAAGAACAAGTAATGAGTCAGTGTTGGATCTGACGTTGGTGTCAGTAAGTTTGGCAGGGATCAGTAACTGGGAGGTTTTGAAAGGTCATTCTTTAGGTAGTGACCACTATGTGTTAGTTTGTTCATTAGGAGGAAGAGGAGAAGTGAATGTTGGAAGTGGAATTCAGAAATGGGTGTATAGTAAAGCAGAATGGGATACATTTATACAGTAAATAACAGTGTTACATCAGCAATTATTGCTGCAGCAAGTAAATCCATTCCAAGAAGTAAAAATAGAAGGGATAGGAAGTTAGTTCCTTGGTGGACAGAGGAGTGTTCCAAGGCAGTTAAAGCCCGAAACAAAGCATTTAAGAAAGTTAAAAGAGAGCATCATACACAAAGTGTGGTGGAGTATCAGAGGGCTCAGGCACTGGTAAAGAGAGTTACAAAGAGAACACAGAGGGTAAGCTGGAGACAGTTTAGGGGTAAGATAGGAAGAACAACACCGGTAGGAGAAGTGTGGGGAATGATAAGGAAGATGGGAGGAGATAGAAGAGAGTGGGAGTACCCAGTGATTACATTAGAGGAGCAAACTGCAATATGTGATAAAGATAAGGCTGATTTGATGGCCACATCTTTTGCTGAGGTGCATAGTGTTGATCATTTGACAGTGGAAGGGAGAAGGAGAAGAGAAGTTACTTTGAGTAATTATCCTGATGTGCTAGTTAGGAGAGTAGATACTAGGGAGGAAATAGATGATGGAGTTACAATGGCAGAGCTTGTGAGAGCAATTAAAAAAGCTAAGCCCTCAGCTCCAGGGGGAGATCAGGTGAGCTATGTAATGTTAAAACATCTCGGAGAAAGAGGAATGGTAAAACTGTTAGAACTATATGATAGAGTATGGGTGGAGGGAAAGTTACCAAGTGTATGGAAGGAAGCGGTGGTGATTCAGATTAGGAAACCAGGGAAAGATCCAGGTAAACCTTCTAGTTGTAGGCCAATAGCGTTAACGTCGAACATATGTGAAATAATGGAGAGATTGGTGACAGAAAGGTTAACGTGTGAGCTTGAGAAGAAAGGGTTGTTGAAAAGTTGTCAAAGTGGTTTCAGAAAAAGGGAGACATACAATGGATGCAGTGGTAAGGCTTGAAAATGAGACACGGAAAGCACAGGCAAACAAAGAGTCAGTAGTGGTAGTGTTTTTTGATATCGAAATAGCATATTCCATGATGTGGAAGGAAGGTTTGTTAATTAAGTTGTTCAAGATGGGAGTAGGTGGAAGGGTTTTAACTGGATAAAGAATATTTTGTTTGACAGAAAAATACAAGTCTGGATTGGGTCTGAAATGTCAAATAAGTATATGGTGGGGAATGGCACTCCCCAAGGAAGTGTAATTAGTCCTTTATTGTTTATAATCATGATGCATGATTTTTTTTCAAAGGTTCCAGAGGATATAGGAAGTTCTCTGTTTGCAGACGATGGGCTTTGTGGAAAAGGGGAAGAAATGTGATGCATTTTATTAGTAAAGTCCAGTCTGCAGTTGATGGGGTGACAGAGTGGGGATTTGACTGGGGTGCAGATTTTCAGTAGAGAAAACTCAAACTGTATTTTTTACCAGGAAAATAATTGAGGATGGGATGAAATTGAGGATGTATGGGAAAGAGTTGATCATTTAAATATTTGGGAGTTATTTTTGATTCTAGGGTAACATGGGCAGACTATATTAGGAAGATAGAGGATGAAGGTAATGTGATGAGATGTTTGACTGGTAGGGATTGGGGAGCGAGCTGTTCAGCTTTAAAGACCATATATGTAGCTATGATTAGATCTGTGTTTGATTATGGGTGTATAGTGTATGGGTCAGCCACAGTGTCTCTCTTGAGAAAGCTGGACGTGATTCAGGCTAAGGCATTAGGGGTATGCAGCGGGGCTTTAAACCATCACCAGTGCCTGCTCTGCAGGTAGAAATGGGGGACATGCCACTGGAGTTGAGAAGGAAACAATTGATGGGGAACTATTGGGCAAATCTGCGAGGGCACAGTGAGTCTCACCCCACAAAAGGAGTGTTGAAAGAGTGCTGGGTTTATGGGAAGTGTGAGAGGAATCATTTTGGTCGGGTGGGGAATGATATAGCGAAAGAGTTTGGTGTGGGTGAATTGAAGCTTAGTCCAACAGTGGTATATCCAATAATGCCGCCATGGAGGATGGTGTGGCCAGAGGTGGACTGGTTTGTGTTGGATATAAAGAAGAGAGAGAGAGAACACATAGACCTGGCTAGTGTTTTTAATATTCATCTTCTTATAGAGTACAGTGAGTATGTTCATGTTCTTACAGATGGTGCCAAACAACCTGAGACAGGAGTGACAGGGTTTGGAGCAGCTGTTCCATCCAAAAGAATAGAGGTTAATGGAAGAACATCGGATAATTTAAGCGTGTATACAGTGGAGATGTTGGGGGTGCTGGTCGCATTAAAATGGGTGGAATCAAGTACAGTGGAAAGAATTGTGATCTGTACAGATTCAGCATCAGTTTTGGCAAGTATGAGGTCGTTTTATTCAAGTAGTCGCCAAGGGTTGTTATATGAAGTTCTACAGTCAATTACGAGAATCGTTCAGCAGGGGAGGCAAATACAATTGTTATGGGTTCCAGCTCATGTAGGGGTGAAGGGAAATGAGAAAGCCGATGAGATGGCGAAGAAGGCATTGGAGAAGGAAAAAATAGAAATTAATATCAGTTTAAGTAAGGCAGAAGTTAAAAGCCTGCTATGGGAAAAAGTTAACAGAATATGGCAAGACAGAGAAAGGGAGATATTTATATAATATTCAAAAAAGTGTTAATGTTAAAATAAGGTATAGTGGTCAGAGGAAGGATGAACACATTTTGATAAGGTTAAGGTTGGGGCACAGTGCACTAAATAAAACAATGAAATTGATAGGAAAACACCCCACTGGATTATGTGAGGGGTGCCAGGTAGAGGAGACAGTGGAACATGTTTTAATGAACTGTAGTGGTTATGAGATGGAGAGGGAAAGTATGAAAAATCAATTGAGAGAATTGGGTATGCAGGAGTATACTTTGGAAAATATTAAAGATTAATAAAGAGGAATTGTATAAAAGTATTGTTTGGCTTTTTGAGAGAAACAGGTTTATATGATAGGATATAGAGTAGAAAGAAGGTGTGAAGGAGTGAGTGTTTGGAGACGGGAGGAGGTAATGGAGACGAGGAATAGGAGGAGGACGAGAGGGAGGAGGTGGAGGAGGAGTCGATGGAGACAGGAGGAGGATGACAAGAAGAAGGAGGAGGAGGGTTGAAAGTATTTGGGGAAGCACCAGAAACCCGGGTCAATCAACACCGATGAATCCAAGTTCCAGTCGCAAGTCACCCCTAAATCACCACAATGTCTCTTGTTGTTATGGGGACAGGACGAGAGGACCCAAACGCTTGACCGGGAGGCAGAGACGGGGTGGAAAGGAAATGGGGTTTATTGGAACAAGGGGTAACACGACAAGCCGGGGCTAGGCAAGCGGTGGTCAGGCAGGGGAGGGTTCAGTAACAGACGGGCAGTCAGGCAGGCAGGGGCTCGGCGGTAGGCGTGTAGACGGTGTAGTCATGCAGGCGAGGATTCGGCAACGGGTAAACAGGGTGACGGACGGAGAACTACAGAAGAGGGAAAAGGGTTACTGGAGGACAGGGAAAACGGACTGAATTTAGTTCAACGCTGGTAGCACCGATACTGACTGAGGGGATAGTAAAAGAAGAACTGGCGCCGGCTGATTGGAGACCCCGGCTGAAGTAGGGAAAGGCGATTGCAGAATGCAGACAGGTGTGTTGAGAGAGTGAGGACCAGTGGCGCCAAGCGGCCACTAGATGGGGGTGTTGGACCGTGTAGCAGGACGTGGCTTGTTTTGCACCTGCTCTCTTTTAACTCCAGAAAGAAGAGAACTCACATCAACGCATTTGAAGAGGCCAACACAGGTAGTCATTTAGTAAGTCAGGTTCTTTATTGTCCCCAAGGGGATAATTGTTCTCACAGTCAAGTCAAGTTGGTTTCAGGGCAGCATACATTTGAAGAGAAAGAACATAGTGTAGCAACACTGTAGCACACAGATATCAAATAAATTATTTCCCCACATATACAACAGATAAACCCTCTTCCCACATATTCCACAGAAAAACATGTAGACAGAAATAAACATGACATGAACCATATTCAGTGACGAAAAATCTACATATTTTTGTTCCCTGCTATGATAGCTGAGGGGACGAAACCTTTTTTTTATTGGGCTTTTCTCCGGTTCATTACACTATATCTGCGGCCAGATGGGAGTAATTTGAAGAATTGGCTAAGGGAATGGTCAGGGACGCTGACTATTACACGAGCCAGGGGTGCTACAGCGAGCTCATTTGCCTCTGACAGGCTGGGGGGGGGAGGGTGGTTATCTTGGATGCTATGTGTGGGGTTTTGAGGAGTCTGTTTTTGCTGGTGACAGTGAGCAGGGTGAAGCAGCAGGGGGAACAGTACACTAGGATGGGTGGGATGATGCTTTTGTAGAGGAGTAAGAGGAGGTGGGGGGGCCACAGACAGTGATTTCAGTTTGCGTATGACATAAAGCCGTGGATAGGGTTAATGACATGTTGGTTGGAGTTGAGTTTGTTATCTATGGTGAGCCCTAGGTATTTGAAACTGTTGAGTTGTTCAACTGGTTGTCCTCTGATGAAAGTGCGATTGAATGTAGGAGGTGTCTTGGCTGTGTGTATGACCTTTTCCTTTGTTTTGTCATCGTTTAACTGGAGATAGTTGTCTGTGCACCTCTGTGAAAACTGTGTGGTTGACTGTTTCTGACTGGTATTCTGTGGTGGAATTGTTGTCACTGAGTAGACCTATTATGGCCGTGTCGTCTGCATCTTTATAGTACGTGGTGATGGGGGATGGGCTGCTGCAGTCATTTGTGTGGAGGGTACACAGAAATGGACTGAGGACGCAGCCCTGAGGTGCTCCGGTGTTGGTGATGAGGGTTGATGATGTTGCTGTACCTACTCTCACTGCATGCGGTCTGTTGCTGAGGAGATTGTATATCCAGTGGAGGTGGAGTGGAATAATGTCCAGATGTTTGAGCGTCTCGATGACCTGGTGCCGCTGGATTGTGTTGAATGCAGAGGTGGTGTCGACGCACAGGACTGATGCTAGGTGGTTTGGTGTCTGGAGAGGGTGGAGGAGGCATGCCACTGCGTCCTCCGTCCCACGTTGAGGCCTGTATGCAAACTGGTGAGGGTCCAGCTGTGGTCCGACGGTTGACAGGATGAGGTGAAGCATTATCTTCTCCATGCACTTCGTTATGATGGGCGTGAGTGCAACTGGACGGAAGTGGTTGGGCTCTGACTGGCGGGGTTTTGGGGGTATTGGTGCAATGGTTGAGGTCTTCCATCGGTCGGGAACTTTAGCTGTTCTGTATGAATCCAACAAGACGGAGTGGAAGACTGGGCAGAGCTCCATGGCACAGAGCTTTAGCACCCTTGCCGGGATGCCATCCGGCCCCGGGGCCTTGCCTATTTTGCACCTGGCCAGCTGTGGCTGTACACCCTCCTGAGTGAAGGGTGGGTGCTGGGGTTCTACCAGCGCCTTCACAGGAGGCGGTGTAGTCCTGGGTGTCAAACCGGTTGAAGAACCTGTTCAGGGAGTTAGCAAAGTGCATGAACGCAGTGCAGCCATGTGTCGTGTGGGCGGCGCCAGGGGTTAGGGGAGGAGCCAGGGGTTAGGAGAGGAGGGGAGAGGACATCAGGTAGAGGAAACGAAACTGAAGGTTCAGCTAAACCAACGCATCCGACGTGGAAGAATTTCTCTCGGTCAGGAGAAAAATAAAAAGCATTTTGAAAGCATTTTCTGACGGACAGAAACAACATCAAGGTGAGTAAAGAAGCACAACTTTGAGAGAAGTTAAAAACACTACTGCCGATATGGAATTAAAAAAATTATAATGGGATTGCTCAATACATAAACCTTGTCGTCTGTGTCTAGGATGGCCTCTGCTAACACCTCCTGGTCTGAAGGCAACTTTTCATGTTCCATCTGTCTGGATGTGTTCAGCAGCCCAGTTTCCACACCATGTGGACACAACTTCTGCAGAACCTGTATTAGTAAGTTCTGGGATGGACAAGTCAAGTACAAGTGTCCCATTTGCAACAAGCTTTTCAAGACAAGACCTGATTTACGCGTCAATATTCTCTTTTCAGAGATGGTTGATCGGTTTGGAACGTCCCTACGAGTAAAAGAGCAGCCTTTTGTTGAACCAGGAGAAGTTCCCTGTGATGTCTGTACTGGGACCCAGCTGAAGGCCATTAAGTCCTGCCTAGTGTGTCTTATCTCTTACTGCCAAACCCACCTGGAGCCACACCATAGAGTCGCAGGCCTGAAGAAACATCGGCTGGTCGAGCCTATGGACCGTCTGGACGACAGGATGTGTAAGAAACACGACCGACTTCTGGAGCTCTTCTGCCAGACTGAACAGGTGTGTGTGTGTCAGTTCTGCACAGAGACGGACCACAAGTCACATCCTTTTATACCTCTAAAGGAGGAATATGAAGTGAAGACGGCCCAGCTGGGGAAGATAGAGGCTGAAGTTAAGCAGTTGATCCAGGAGAGACAAAAAAATATTCTGGAGATTAAAGACGCAGTTAAACGCATCAAAGCAGACGCAGACAGAGAGATAGCTGATGGTGTGCAGGTCCTCACTGCTCTGATGCGCCGCATTGAAAAGTGCCAGGATGACCTCAACCAAATGGTTAAAGAGAAACTGAAATCCACAGTGAAACAAGCTGAAGACCTCATCAAAGAGCTGGAGCAGGAAATAGAAGATCTGACCAATAGAAGCACAGAGGTGAAGCAGCTCTCACAGACTAAAGACCACCTCCACTTCCTCCAGGCCTTCAGATCCCTGAAGGATCCTCCACCCACCAGGGACTGGACCACGGTGGAGGTCCGTCCTCCGTCATACGTAGGGACCTTGAGGAGATCCCTGGATCCGCTGGAGGAGACACTGAACATGGAGATGAAGAAGCTGCGTGATGCTGAACTGAAGAGGGTCCAGAAGTATGAAGTAGATTTGACTCTGGATCCGGATACAGCTTATCCCCGTCTCACCCTGTCTGAGGATGGGAAACAAGTACATGATGGAGGTGTAGTGAAGACACTCCCAGACAACCCTAAGAGATTTAAACGGCGTATGTTTGTTCTCACAAGGCAGACCTTCTCCTCAGGGAGATTTTACTTTGAGGTCCAGGTTAAAGACAAGACTGGATGGCGTTTAGGAGTGGCCATAGAGTCCATCGACAGAAAAGGTGAGACAGAGCGGACCCCTGAGACGGGTTACTGGACTCTTCTCTACTACCAGGATGTGTTGGTATTTAGTGATGACCCTGTTGTCCGTGTCCCTCTGAGAGCTGAGCTCCAGAAGGTGGGGGTGTTTGTTGATTATGATGAGGGTCTGGTCTCCTTCTATGATGTGGAAGCCAGGGTTCATCTCTTCTCTGCTACTGGCTGCACCTTCAGTGAGCCTCTCTATCCATTCCTCAGCCCAAGTCGCCATGATTATGAAGGTAACAACTCTGCCCCCCTCATCATCTCACCTGTCAATCAAACAGACTAGGACCTTTGTTTGGTAATAAAATAATCAAACGACCAAAACAACTAATGTTGTTTCCTGAATTAGAATCTCTACTATGGGAGGTCTGAGAGACCTGTATTCATATCTTACTCTTCACTGTCATCTAAGGAGTAATTCATTAAGCCATTAACACTGTGCTATTAAAAATATAACCCATTATAACCTATAAGGCTACACTATAATGTTCAATGTCTTTTATCTGATTGTTTTTTTATATTTTTAATTAATGAGAAAAAGAAATGGATTAGATAAGGTGAAACATTGATTTTGATAACATTATCATTAGTTGTTTTAACCAAATAGTAATATTCCTTTATTATTTTTGAATCATTTTTGACAAAACAATACAATGCTTGAGATTTGAATAAAAATTTACTAAAAGTAGAATGAGGACATCTTCTGTGGAATAGGTACATTCTCAGTACAATGTGTACTCAGTGGAATAGGTACATTCTCAGTATAATATTGTGGGAGTGTGTTCTGCTGGTGGCTGCTCTCAGCAGCCTCACCTGGCCCGAGTCAGACCGAGTGGACTCTGGGGGGGGGGGGGGGGGGCTGCACACCTGTTGGGCATTGAGGGATCACTGGAATCATCGTGTGTGTGTGTGTGTGTGTGTGTGTGTGTGTGTGTGTGTGTGTGTGTGTGTGTGTGTGTGTGTGTGTGTGTGTGTGTGTGTGTGTGTGTGTGTGTGTGTGTACTATATTTGATCTTTTATTGAGGTGTTCTAAAAACGAAGAAATCCAAGTAATGCCTAGAAAGTGTTACTGTAGAGATAAATATTGTTTATTATGGACAGAAACATGAGAGAGTGTACATCACACTCTCCATACACGCTCATTCAGTGATTAGAATCCTCCGGAAGCAGCAGATAAATAATCACACGGTATAAATGTGAGTTATATTAAAATATACTCTAGCTGGCCGTCCCCACCGAGAAGGCATTACAGTCAAGGCTCGTGTAGTTCAGAATAACCAGTGCTTTGAGTCCTCTTAAACCATGCAAATGAGTCGACATCTTAGCCTGCTAAATAAAATAACATTGATAAAAATCATCATTCAACAATAATATCCATAAAATAACCTGGTTTTTATTCCACTAAATGCGGTTGGCTCTAAGCCCCGCCCACTAGCCCGAGGGGTCCGGCGGCCATCTTCCCGTCCGCGTGACCAGACGCCGTCGCCACGGAGACGCTCAGCTCTTCCCGCCCGACGAGGAGGCGGGGCCACACCCGGCCGACCTCCTCAGCTCGATCTTCATCAGCTGACCCTCGGAGCGCGACTCCATCCTGGTTACCGTGGCGACGGCCGCGCCCGCCTTGGCGGAGGTCTTCAGGCCCCTGGACATCGGGATCCGGGACGCGGCGCCGGGCTGGGGATCGAACACACGACACCGACCGGCGGTCAGGAGGGTGACTGACAGGCAGTGTGGTCAGGGGGAGGGGCCTGGGGGCGGGGCCTGTTCACCACTCACCTGGTCAGAGGTCACCTGGACTCTGCAGGTGAACTCCTAGACTCCGCCCAGCAGGGCTGGCTGTGCAGAGAGGTCTCAAGCCCCTCCCCTCCGACTGATTGTATGTTGTACATCCTGGCACTTAATGTACGCACTTATTGTGTGTTGTATTGAGCTATAGTACTTAGTTATGTAGCAGCTTATCCTAGCTATCTCTGTGGACTACGGGGAACGGGTTAACCTAGTGATTGTTGGTGATTGGCTCTTGGTATTATGAACATCCTTATTGTACCGACAGAGATTCACCTTCTTATCACAAATGTACTTATTCTTAGTCGCTTTGAATAAAAGCGTCTGCTAAACGTCCTAAATGTAAATGAGGTAACGGTGAGCCCAGTGAAGCTCTGTCAGGGGAGCGAGTGGCAGTCACTCATTCATCTGATCTACAGCGAGGACTCAACAGCCGTTCAATACGGTTCATAAACACACGGCCTGTTCAGCACTGAGGCTGTACCTGGGATGAAGGGGGATACAAATAAAACGAAATAGAATTTAACGTCGTGCATGAACGCATGTCAACATGAGTAGTGTGCCTCTTCTGACATCACTAGTAGGCGTGTCCACCTAGATGTGTGCTGGATAGATCAGTACCAGCCCACCCAGTGGACTGTAGCCAACGTAGCTCATCTGTCCGTCGTACATCTAGGCGGACGCACCCACCTGTGCTGTTAGAAGAGGCATCTTTTCACAACGGCTTGTAACGGCTAATCACCCTCACACCTGGTGGTGTAACATGTCACCTTTAAACACTGTTCAGAGGAATGTTCTCTTTGAGACTCAACTCATTCCTCAACAAGAGCCTCTCTACAAACTGAGGAAGAAACCGTCCAATCGGAGACCAGAAGGACCCAGGCAGGTCACAGGTCACCGAGTGGGGGTCAGAGGTCACCGAGCGGGGGTCACAGGTCACCCAGCGGGGGTCACAGGTCACGGGGGGTACTCACCGGCGGCTGCGTGGGCCGGCAGGTTGCCGAGGTGATGGGTGTGATGGTGATGCTGCTCGTCATCTTCCCTGTCGCCGTGGCGCCGGCCTGGCGAGGGGACCGGAGGACCGTCCCCGTGGAGGTCTCCCTCCCCTCGGCCACGCCCAGCGTCCGGACGCTCAGCCCCGCCCCCCCGGGCCCCTCCCCCGGGCGCGGCCCCGCCGGGCCCAGGTGGATGTGGATCCGGTTGTCCTCGGTGGTGGTGATGTTGGACTTCCTGCTGACGGAGAGGACGGAGACCGGGGAGCGGGCCCCGGGGCTCCGGTCCGGAGACGAGGCCCTGGAGACGGTCGTTATGGTGACCGGGGACTTGCCGCTCAGACCCCCGGCGGCCCCGGGCCCCGGGGGGCCGGAGGGGGGCCGCGGCACGATGGTGATGCGGGGTCTCTGCAGGCCCGGCGTGGGGATGACGGTGGTGGTGGAGTAGAAGTCCTCGGCCCGCGGGCCGCTGATCTCCAGGGTGGCCGTGCTGTTCCGGGGGTCCGGCGTCACGCGGATGTGCAGCGGCTGGCCCGCCTTCTGGGACATGGTGAGCTCCGCCCCGTGGAACAGCGGCCCCCCGTCGACCCGGGGCGGGGCCTTGTCCGGCGGCCCGCCCGCCTCCTTCTTCTTCATCCAGGGGATCCAGGACCTCCTGGCGGCCCCCGGCTCGGCCGCCGCCGCGGGGGGGTAGCGCTCCGGCACGGCGGGCTGCTTCAGCCCCTGCTGGCGGAGGTTGCTCATGAGGTGGTTCTCCTCCAGCACCGAGTTCCTGATGAAGCCGGCGGGCGTCTCCTCCTCCTCCTCCTCCTCGTCCGCCGCCGTGTAGCGCGCCACGGCGTCCGTCTGCACGCCGGTGGAGGTGACGGGCACGTCTACCATCCTCCGCCCGTTCATCCCGGGCTTCAGGGCGCGGGTGGAGCGCCGCGTGGCCTCCAGCTCCCGGGCGAGGCCGACCACCTCGCCGCTCAGGCTCCGCCTCCGCTGCTCCTCCTCCGCCAGCCGCCGCTGCAGGACGGAGAAGTCGACGCGCAGCTGGGACAGCTGGTCCTCCTTGTTCATCAGCTCGTGGATCTTCTCCTTGAGGGCCCGGACGTCCGTCTGGAGGTCGCGGCTCCTGGCCTCCTCCCTCCGGCAGCGGAGGCGGAGCTCCGCCTCGGGGCCCTCCGCCTCCCCCTTCTCGACGGCCTTGTTCCTGGCGATCTGGCTCCTCATGTCCTCCAGCATCCGGGCCAGGACGTTGGCCTTGTCCTGCTCCGTCCTGAACTTCTTCTCCAGTAGCTCGTACTCGTCCTCCGTCTTCATCAGGTCCCCCTCCACCACCTCCAGCTGCTTCAGGCGGTTCTTCAGTCGCTCCACCTCCAGCGTGAGCTCCTTCACCCGGTTGTCCTCGTCCTGACGGTGGTCGTTCTCCTTGGTGGCGCGCCACCTCTGTGACTCTCGTTCCCCTTCCTCCAGTCCGTCCATCCTGACCCTCATCTTCTCCACCTTGGAGCTGAGCTCCCTGCATCTCTCGTCCTCGCTGGCCAGCCTGCTCTTCAGTTCCTCCTTCTCCTCCGTCAGCGTTGTCACTTTCACTTCCATCTCCGACTTGAGCTTGAGGAGTTTTTTGCTCTCCTCAATTAACTTCTCTGTGACCTTCATCACCTTGCCCTGTTCCCCTTTGTACATCTTGTTCAGTTCCTCACTCCTCTCCTCCTCCTGCCGAAGCCTCTCAGCCATGTTCTTCCTCTCGTCTACCAGGATCACGGTGAACGACTTCAGCTTCATCACGTCGTCCTTCAGGAGCTTCTCCGCCTTTTCAAACTTTGCTTCACACGACTGCAGATCTTTCACTCGGTTCTTCACCCCCTCCAGCTCCCCGGCCAGGTCCTTCATCACACCCTTCTCCCTCTCCAGGTTGACGAGGAGCTGAGAACACTCCGCCTTGCTCTTGGCGAAGGCTGCCTCCAGCTTCTCCAGCTGGGCCATCCTCTTCTGCAGCCGCTCCACCTCCAGCCTCAGGTCCTTGCTGTGGTCCGTCTCCTCCTGGAGCCTCTTCCTCAGCTCCCGGCACTGGCTCTCCGTCTTGGTGATCTCCTCGTCCTTGCCCTCCATCTCCAGCACCCTCTTCCTCAGGGTCTCCAGCTCGGCCAGGAGCGAGGCGTTCCCGCACTCCCCTCTGCTGATCTTCTCCCTCAGCTCCCGCAGGTCCTCGTCCGACCTCCTCAACGCTGCGTTGCTCTCCTCCAGCTCCTCCGTCTTGTGCGTCAGCCCCGCCATCCTGAGCCTCAGCTGGCGTTCCTGGGCCTCCTGGTCGGCCAGCTTGACGGTCAGCTCCTCCTGCTCCTCGAAGGACCGGGCGGATCGGACCTCCAGCTCCGCCTCCAGCCTCAGCACCTTCTCGCCGTCCTCCAGGGCGGCGGCGTCGGCGGAGGCCAGCCGCCGCTCCGTCTCCTGCAGCCTCCGGGCCAGGTCCCGGACCTTCTGGCCCCGCTGGTCCGTCTTCTCCATGTGCAGCTGCCGCTCGTCCACCAGCATCAGGGCGAAGGACTTGAGCCGGACCAGCTCCGCCCGCAGCTTCTCCAGCCGCAGGGCATGGTCCTGCTCCTTCCGGGCCTGGTAGGCCTTCTCCTGCTCCAGGAGCCGCTTCAGCCTGCGGAGAAGCAGAGAGACAGCATCACCGCAGGGAACAGAGGCACCAGACTCACCTAGGAGAAGCAGAGTGGGGAGGAGGTCCGTGTGGAACCACAGAGTTCACTGGGCAAACTGGTTAGAGAGAGAGAGAGAGAGAGAGAGAGAGAGAGAGAGAGAGAGAGGGAGGGAGAGGGAGAGGGAGAGAGAGAGAGAACAAAAAAGCGGGAGGGTCAGAGAGGGACAGAGTAAGTGAGTGAGAGATTATGAGAGGGAGACAATGAGAGTTAGGGGGGGTAGAGTGAGAGAGAGAGAAGGGGGGAGTTAGAGAGAGAGAGAGAGAGAGAGAGAACCAGAAGGGGGGGAGTTAGAGAGGGAGAGGGAGGAGAAGGGGTGAGTGAGAGAGAAGGGGGGAGTCGGAGAAAGAGAGAGAGAGAGAGAGAGAGAGAGAGAGAACCAGAAGGGGGGAGTCGGAAAGGGAGAGGGAGTCGGAGCACTAGGGAGGGAGCAGAACGGCCCGTGCTCCACAGGGGGTCGGCCATCACATTCCAGACGTGTCAGCGTTGGACCGGGAGGGGAACCGTGAGGGCAGAGCCCAGACCCGGGGGTCCATGATGTCACAGTGGTGAGATGTAATATCTCACCACTTGTAAACAAAAGTAAACGCATTTCATGGATAAAGCAACTAGAGACATATTTTCCAATCGAAAGAAGTTCACCTCTGAGCTGACTATCAGTCAAAACATAAACATTGATCTATTCAGTTGCCAGGTTCAGATGAGTTAACGTCATCAGTGAAATGTAAACAGCTGTGTTTCTTCCTCCAATACGACATGAAGTCCTCCAGACAGGCTGGCTGACGGGGTTATGATCAACATGACCTCATCGCTCAGGAGTTCTGGGCATGAGAGAGAGGGAGGGAGGGAGGGACGGAGGGGGAGGGGAGGGAGTGGGAGGGACGGAGGGGAGGAAAGAGGAGGTGGAGTGAGGGAGAGAGGGAGGGAGAAGGGAGGAGGGAGGGAGGGAGGAGGGAGGGGGAGGGAGTGAGGGAGAGAGGGAGGGAGAAGGGAGGAGGGAGGGGGAGGGAGGGAGGAGGGAGGGGGAGGGAGGGAGAGAGGGAGGGAGAAAGGAGGAGGGAGGGGGAGTGAGGGAGAGAGGGAGGGGGGGAGGGGAGAAGGGAGGAGGGAGGGGGTAGGAATGAGGGGAGATATTCAAGCCTGATATCACCTGGATTGGATCTGTGTGACTGCAGCCCAGAGGAATGTTCTAGAGGACGGACAGGGCCACACAGTAGGACCCCCCCCCCCCCCCCCCCCCCCCCGGCATCACCTCTCCCCACTCCCTCCCCCTCATCTCACCTCTCCCCCCCCCTCCCTCCCCCTCTCCCCCCCCTCCCTCCCCTCACCTCTCCCTCTCCTGCTCCAGCAGGTTGGTGAAGTCGTCGCTCTTGGTCATGAACTCGCTGTGCTTCTGTTTCTCGCGGTCCAGGTCGCCCACGGTGCGGCGGTGGAACTTCTCCGCCAGCAGCAGCTGCTCCAGCATGCGGCGGTACGAGTCCCGCTGGCGCTGCTCCAGACGGTCCAGCTGAGGACGGAGAGCAGACCTCAGGTCAGACCTCAGAGCAGACCACAACAACAGACCTCAGAGCAGACCTCAGAGCAGACCTCAGAGCAGACCAGAACAACAGACCTCAGAGCAGACCTTAGAGCAGACCTCAGAGCAGACCAGAACAACAGACCTCAGAGCAGACCTCAGAGCAGACCAGAACAACAGACCTCAGATCAGACCTTAGAGCAGACCTCAGAGCAGACCAGAACAACAGACCTCAGATCAGACCTTAGAGCAGACCTCAGAGCAGACCAGAACAACAGACCTCAGAGCAGACCTCAGATCAGACCTCAGAGCAGACCAGAGCAACAGACCTCAGATCAGACCTTAGAGCAGACCTCAGAGCAGACCAGAACAACAGACCTCAGAGCAGACCTCAGAGCAGACCAGAACAACAGACCTCAGAGCAGACCTCAGAGCAGACCAGAACAACAGACCTCAGAGCAGACCAGAGCAACAGACCTCAGAGCAGACCAGAACAACAGACCTTAGAGCAGACCAGAACAACAGACCTCAGAGCAGACCAGAACAACAGACCTTAGGGCAGACCAGAACAACAGACCTCAGAGCAGACCAGAACAACAGACCTCAGATCAGACCAGAACAACAGACCTCAGAGCAGACCTCAGATCAGAGTTATGAGTACGACTCAGTTAGCTAACATTCGTGAGCTATAACTAACTCAAGGGGAATGATTCAGAGAAGTAACATCAGTGAGTTATGGTTATGGGTATTATTCAGATAACTAACTCACGTCAGTACATTAAAGGTAAGTATCCAATCTCTTATTTGTGATGTCATTAATATTTGGCCTGCCAAGCCCTGTGAGACCCGACCGGTAATCCAGCGCTATTCAAACAGAATCGGATTGGATCATTTAGTTTGTAGTTCTGACGTCGTCTCAGATGCATCCAACCAAAGTGGACCGGGCCCCCCAGAACCAGAACCCCCCCCCCACCGGAGCGCACCTCTTCCATGGGCCGCTGGTAGACGTCCTCCTCGGGGGCGGGGGCGTGGGCCAGGAGGCGGTCTCGCTGCAGGGCCTGCAGGGCCGCGACGGGGCCCGGGGTCCCGTACTGGGCCTCCAGCATCGCTGGCTGCTGGCCGCGGTCTGACTCCAGCAGCGAGATGTAGTCCTCTCTGGCCTGGGGAGGGGAACAGACATGCTTTACAGGCCTGACAGCACGCCAGAAAGGTTAATGAGGGTGAAATGTTTAGTTGGATTATGCTAGATAACTTTTACCATTGCGTTGCGTTACTATATTGGGCCTATGAGGGTTTCAATCCAGTTAGTGCGGGTTTCAATCCGCACTAACTGGTTATCCCCCGTTCCACCCTTGTCCGTTCCATTTGGAGGCATGTTTGATAAACAATTTTTTATTTCGCTTCTTTAATTAATTTCCTTAATTAATT
This sequence comes from Gadus morhua, assembly GCF_902167405.1. Classification (NCBI taxonomy): domain Eukaryota; kingdom Metazoa; phylum Chordata; class Actinopteri; order Gadiformes; family Gadidae; genus Gadus; species Gadus morhua. The sequence goes on along the minus strand of NC_044068.1, from coordinate 10,413 downwards.
AAAGCCGCCACTCGAAGGCGCCCCCAACGCATTTGCCGCGCTAGGCGATCGCCTAGGATCGCATTGTTTTTCGCCGGTGGGCGAGCCCTTAACCTGCGTCCGCGTCCCAGTTTCATTGACGTGATCCATCAGCCCGCCCGCCCCCTGATGATGACAGCCCTCACTGCTGTCTCCGCACACAGCGTGTTTATGTCTCAATTTGCGGGATGCGTAATGGAAATGCGTGACTGTCCCGCACAAAGCGGGACATCTGGTCACCCTTATTGTGCCCTGAAACAAACGTATATTTTATATTTGATGTATATTACAAGCCATTACCAGCAGAGGGCACTGTTTCTCTTATATCAAATCAATTATTAATATTGCTCAAAAATGATTATCGAGATTGTAACCGATATGAGGGATATAGTTCCTCCCGCGTATGTTAATGACGGTAACCATCTGTCTGCCTATTTCTGAGATTTATTAAAAAAAAATGAATACCAATATATCATTGTTTGTGTCAAACTGGATCAAACCTATTTTTTGTGTGGACCACCACCAAATTTCCATCAATATATTTAAAACTTTTTTGTGACTCTATGAATCCCCCTCGGGTTATATGAGGCGGTGCACTCAGCAGAGCGCCGTGTGTCCAGCTGAGGTGTTGCCGTCGCGTCCGTCGCAGGTCACAGCGAGCGGAAAATAACAACACACCCTCGCGGGCGCGGTGGAAATAGAGGATGAGGTCGTCGTGGCGATAACGGAAACACCCTGGCTGCCTGCTCTGCCTCCGCCACAGCCCTGCTATCGTCATGGATACCAAAAGATAGTCCCTCGATCGATGTTTAACGTCGTGACATCACCACGTGGATCATGAGCTTAGTGGGTGGAGACAGGGAACAGACTTAATTAAAGATGTTTTGTTGATATGTGATGATGTCAGCATATGGTTCCATGTGTTACAGCTGCACCCGTCCTCCTGAGAAGACACTGAGCTCACCTGAAGAGCTACACCTGCAGCTCCACCTGAGAAGACACTGAGCTCACCTGTAGAGCTACACCTGCAGCTCCACCTAAGAAAACACTGAGCTCACCATTAGAGCTACACCTGCAGCTCCACCTGAGAAGACACTGAGCTCACCTGTAGAGCTCCACCTGCAGCTCCACCTGAGAAGACACTGAGCTCACCTGTAGAGCTCCACCTGCAGCTCCACTTGAGAAGACACTGAGCTCACCTGTAAAGCTACACCTGCAGCTCCAACTGAGATGACACTGAGCTCACCTGTAGAGCTACACCTCAGCTATACCTTCACCTCACCTGTAGAGCTACACCTCAGCTCCACCTTCACCTCACCTGGGACACACCTGAGCTCCACCTCACCTGTACCTCCCCCTCCATGATGCCCAGCAGGTGAAGCATGTCCATCTTGGAGAGCTGCAACTCTGCGGTCTTCCCTCCTCCTCCTCCTCCTCCTCCTCCTCCTCCTGGCGTCGTCCTCTTCCCTCTGGCCTTCCTCCCCAGAGCGACCTTCTTCATCATCCTCTTATTGGAGACCTCCTGGTCTCCCCCCTCCTCCCCCCCCTCCCTCCCCTCCTGCCGCTCCTCCTCTGTGGGGAGGTGCTCCGGGGGGGTCCGGGGGTTCTGGTCCTGGGGGTCATCCTCACCGCAGCTCACAGACCTCATGCCCACCTGCAGGAGGAACAGAGCAGAGGTTGGAACCCACCTGGTCCAGAGAGGAGGCGGGGCCTGAGGTCTGCTCAGGTGAGCAGACCTCAGGCCCTGCCTCCGACCTGGGGAGTCCTGCTGTGACACAGGGGGGGAGGGTCTGGGCTTTAGGGTCTCGGTGGGGTCCCAAAGGGGTTCTGAGGTCCAACCCCAAAGTCCACAGACTGCCTGTATCCCTCAGCAAGGAAAATTTAGAGACGCCATGACGCTGACGGCACACACACTCTCCAGGAGAAGACCGTTTCCACTCGGCTCATCAACCCCATCAACAGAGGAAGTGAGAATGGGCGGAGTCTAAACCTGGTGGGAGCCCCAGGGGATTCTGGGTAAAGCAATACGGGCCAGTCTGGGTCTGGGACCAGGAGAGCCCAGGCTAGCAGGGGCCTACTCGAGGGCCCCTGGAGGGCCTCATGGCGGGCCCCACCAGCTAGCCGGTATTAATAGTCGTCTCTGGGCAGCGGCCGATCTCCCATGAGCCTCAGGACCACAGCGCCCGGCCGCCATCTTGGCGGTCCGGTCGGGTTCCAGGGTTACGCTGGTGGGACCCAAACCCCGGGAGGAGAACCGGGCTCCGAGAGGAGAACCCGAACCGGGCCCCGAAGGGAGAACCCGAACCGGCCCCGAGAGGAGAACCCGAACCGGGCCCCGAGAGGAGAACCCGAACCGGGCCCCGAGAGGAGAACCCGAACCGGGCCCCGAGAGGAGAACCGGCGTTGAGGAGAGGGAGGAATGTTCTAGAATCCCCTTTTAGGGCCCGATCTGTGGTCACATGACGCCTAATCATACGTTCAGGTTTCACCGAGGAGGAGGGGGGAGGGGCCAGGGCACTGGGCTGTAGCGTGGCACACACACACACACACACACACACACACATGCGCACAGACACATGCGCACAGACACACACACATGCGCACAGACACACACACAAGCGCAAAGACACACACACATGCGCACAGACACACACACATGCGCACAGACTCATGCATACACACACACACACACGTACGTACACACACACACACACACACACACACACACACACACACACACACACACACACACACACACACACATATGTATACATGTGAGGCTAAGACACACATTGGTGCACAGACTCATGCATACACACACATACACACGTTCACACACACACACACATATACATGTAAAGACAAACACACGTGCACAGACTCATGCATACAGACACACACACACACATGCTGTACAGAGCGTAGTGACCCTACATCTATAGAAAGGTTTGTTTACCAGTAGCGTCTCTCCTCTCAGCACTGGTGGGTCGTCGGGCGTCTCCCAGGGGTCCGAACAGAACTGATCTATGTCCTGGTCTGTGTGTAAACAGGCCCCAAATGGCTCGGGGGGAATGTGGTTCTCCCAGCATGCACTGGGTTCTGGGAACAGATAGTTGTGTCATGTCTGAGGCCTATGTCTGAGGTAGATGACCCAGAGAGCACTCTGGGCTGTGTCTATATGATCAACCGTATGCACTCTGTCTGGGACTCAACTATTGTTGGGATCATTTTATGTATAGGTAAAACACAACTGTAGTTAACATAGTGTTATGTTAAATATGTAATCTATATATATATAGAGATTCATATATATATGATTTACTTGTAGTAGTCAAGCTACACTTTAGAATCTGATTGCAGCCAAAGTTTAACCAATAAACCTTAAATATGAACAACAGAAAAAATTAACACATGAAGAGATGAACACATAAACATGTGAACACATGAACACAGGAATACAAGAACACGAAAACACATGAACACATGAACGTGTGAACACATAAATGTGTGAACACATGAACGTGTAAATAAATGAACGTGTAAACATATGAACATGTGAACACATGAGCACATGTGCTCAGTAGGCCTACTGCACAATCCATCCCTATCTGCCAATAGATCGGTCCAACCGATGTCAGACAAGTGACGTCATCGCTGACATCATCAGTGACATCACTGCAGGGTCACTCACTGGGAAGTGTACCAACAGCCAACCAGCTCGTTGCCTAGCAACGCCCGGTTTTCATCCCTTTGATATGAGTCTGAACGCGGGCGGGGAGCGATCAGACGAGCGCAGCCCGGTCGCGGCGTGCTAAGCTGTGTACGAGCGTAATCGGGCCCAGCTGTTTGTTTCGCTGATTTGTTTTTAACGGCCTCCCCAGAATCCCACCCGGGAGGCGAAGCACTTCGTCCGTCAGCCTCCGGACCCCCGCCCTGCTGCCCCCCCCCCCCCCCCCCCCCGGCGGCCCGAGGGTCTCTGTCACCACCACCGTCACGCCCCCCCCGCCGCCGTCGTTAACGAGAGCGACAGATGCTAACCCGAGCTAGCGGCGGCGGCGTTGGGTTCAGAGCGCTGGAGCAGAGCGGAGCGGGAAGCGGGGGACCCCGTGTCTGGGAGCGCGCCGGTGGTCCCCCCCCCCCCCCCACACATGTTGTCCTGGTTAGACGTCGTGACTCGTGATGCAACGCTGGCCGGCTCCGAGAGTCAAGTCCTGACATGTACGCGGTCCACCCAGCTGAGTTCACTCACTGGCTGACTCTGGGTCTGGGTCTGTGCTGATTAGCATTAGCATAGTACCCAGATGGATGACTCAAAGCTCTCCAGAGGGGACCTTTACGCTTTTTCTAACCTGGAACTTCCTCCCCCTGTCAAGAACTCAACCTGACGCCGGGGGGGGGGGGGGGGAGAGAGAGAGAGAGAGAGAGAGAGAGAGAGAGAGAGAGAGAGAGAGAGATATTTGTGTGTGGAAGTAGGATTTGGCCTCTTTCAGCAGCGCTAAAACCTCTCTCCTGGGGCCTGTCATGCTCCGCCTCACCGCTGACAGACCTCTGGCCGCTGGCGTCCAGCACACCATTGTGTAGATTAGAGACCAGCCGAGGCTAACGGACGCTGCCAACTGGTGCAAACCTATTATGTTAAAACGTGAATAACGACTTAAACACGCTTTCCGGTATGAGGGCTAAGTAAGCTAGCTGTGCTACGAGTTCAAAAGGGGAACCTAGATGAAGATGACCCTAAGCAGCATTAGAAACGTGTACTACGTTAGCTGTTGACCATTATTGAATTTTAGATTTCTCATCTTATTTATGGAAATGTTCCATCAAGAAACTGAGTTGAATTGAACCAAAGTCGTTATAATAATGGCATTAAATAACACATTCGTAGTGTGGACTGCTTCAGTGAGCTAGCTGCTGTTTTATAGCCTTTCAAACTCTTGTGTGCTTCATGGGAAAATCAATGCAACTGTGTTGACTTTTGAACGCGACTGTATAAGGGAATACAAATCCAGAGGAGGACTTTAAAACATCAACAGGCCATCAGTGAAATGCACACCAAAAATGGAAACTCCTGGAACGACTCTTAAGGGAGAGTCTCCGGGATGGATTCGGTTCATTAAGCCTGCTGGCGTTCCTTCTTCTGGAGTCAAACCAAAGCAAATCATTTTCTACTTATTTGTTGAACTTTGTTACAACAAAATCTTCAAGACTCATATTTAAGAATAATGGCTAACAGAAGGGTAGGCAATTCAATTTCAAAGCAATTTTTATTGTTCAATTCTCTTTCATCCCGACAGCAATCAATAAACCGAATGCTCTGACAAAAAAATAGTAAAAAATCAGGTGTCACAGTAATACGCCCTTTAAATCATTTAATTCAGCCGGATTGAAAAGATTG